>NW_027211692.1:1775000-2102500 GCF_022749685.1 Semicossyphus pulcher
AAATTCGGGACAATCAAAGTCTAAATCAGTGGTAGGGAAATTAATTATCCGGCAACTCCTGAATTGTCCCTTTTTGATCAAATAATTTGAAGATAATAGCCAACCAAAACAAAAAAATGTCGCCATCTTTGTTTTTTGGAGCCTGAAGTGACCGACTTTGGGCGAGGTTGGATCTTAAGAGGAGCAAAGGGTTGGCAACCGCTGAGTTGTCAAACTTCTGCCCAAGGCTAAAAATTAGCAGGCTAAGTAGCAAGTTAAGAACAGTGCTGGGATTCTATTTGTGGTAGCTACTAGCTAACAAGAATTATTTGACTTAAAATGCAAAGAGAAGTTATTGAACGTAGCAAACAATCCGCTAGCTTGCACATATTTGGTGTGAGTGAGAGCGATTGGTGAAATAAAAGCTAATATTTAGCTAGCTAACTGTGGTCTTGTAGGTGTTGTTATCTTGCTGACAGTGATGTTAGCTATGAACTGGTAACATTAGCAGTTCTGACTTAGCGTCAGTATGTTGTTTAACTTCTGGATTTCTGATCAGAAGTGGTGAAATGAGATGACTTGCAAATTTGAAAAACTGCAGTCAAACATAAGAGCATTTGAGCTTCCCACCCTGAGCTCTACTTCAGAGGACAATGGCCGCCTTGTGAATATGGTAACTTAAAGGACTCCTGAGCCAATGACAGTACGGAAAAGTGACATTTGTCAAGGTGATTCAGTTACTCAGTGAAATGAAATCTACCTCAGAGCTCAGACTGCCGAGCTGGCCGGAAGAGAAAGTGCAGAGCTAACAGGTTACTTCTGATCTGATGACTAAAACTTCTTGGCATCAACTTCTTCACCGCTCTGCTGTTTCTGCTCTGCTAATTTGCTTTCCCTTCATACTGCCTTAGCTCCTTTACTGTTTCTCTTACATTTATTATCTCCGTCTTTCTCCAGCCTTCACCTTCTTCGACCCCAATGACCCGGCCTGTTTGGAGATCCTCATGGATCCTCGGACCACCATCCCGGAGCTGTTCGCCATCGTGCGACAGTGGGTTCCCCAGGTGCAGCACAAGATTGACGTCATCGGCAATGAGGTGAGAACACGCCAATACCAAAACTTAAAGCTTGTCGTGCTTCTGAACAAAGAGTAACATGCTTTTATGTCTCTCTTAAAAACCACCAGACTCCATTGAAAAAACTGTAATGTTACCATGCAGAACAAAGGAGTTGCTGGTCTACCGCTGCCTCAATCTGTTAGTTTTGTTGTTACACAATAATATGTGTTGAATTAACCATTTAAAAGACCAAAGTCACACAATGACACAAACAAAGTAACTAGTCGTGGCAGCATTTAACCAGCAACTCTGAGGTCCTGCCAGGTAAAATTAGTTTTTTTTCAATGGAGTCTGGTGGCTTTGAAAAGTGCGAGTTAACGGCTGTTACTGGTTTGAAAAAGGGACCTTACCATTTAACAAAATGTAGGGATCCTTTCTGTAATGTTGTCAGACAGTTAAAATAACGATCTGAGCCTGTCAGTGGAAACAACAAGAACTTTTAGTGGATGCACTTTGATCCGGAACACTTGCCCCCAAAGATCATGATGCAGCCATTACAGCCTGTTTCATTGCTGCAGGCTGAAGCAATCTACTGGAGCAATTCCAAAACCTGGGTCAAGATAGGGCCCAATCTTTACATATTTAATTTCAAATATGTCCCTGAGGTTTCTTGGTAATCTAGGTGCAACATGCTAAAAAAGCTAAATGTAGCGCCAGAGAGGCTAGCTTAAAAACATGGCGGAACTGCAGCTCTTTGTTTTGTGGCTCAAACAGTTGACCAGTTGTGTTTAACTGCCTGTATCAGCCGCCCTAGTTGTTCTGGCTCGGAGCCTGAAACCACACTCAGTTGTCTTTGTCACATTGACCCAGATTCAACCCTCTTGACACACACGAGCAGATAATGAACAATGAAAGCCCCCTGAGCAGCGCGGAGCTCGTATTAAAGCTGTAAGAGGGAAGCCTGAATCCTGGGCCCAACATTTTTCTTTTCATTCTCTCCAAGGCGCGAGTCATAATCCAAATGAAACGCTACAATATAGGAGGTTGTTTAAAGCTGGTGGGTCTGACCATTAGATGCAACTGCATTTCTGTAATTTAGGACGTGTCAGTGAAGGTTCTCAGTCATCCAGGTCAGGGTCATTCTAAGCTTAATCCAAAGGACGACTGGACTCGGCCGGAGTTCTTGAAGACGTTTCACCTCTCATCCGAAAGGCTTCTTCAGTTCTATGATTTAAGACACTGACATTGCATTGACTACCTAAAGTAGTACCTAACTTTTACACCAAGGATCTACTTGTTATTGAACTGAAAGGTTCCTTCTGCCCCTTGTTCTTTGTGATTCTACTGCAGTCTAAAGACCTGCAAAGACTTGCCAATTTGGTCTGCAGTTGTACGAAAATGAAGGTTTTTAAACACTGTTCTTGTGTGACAAACAACAATGCTTCAAGAGCACCAATCAGAAATAAGCAGCATTTGAAGCCCCACCCCCAAAGAATTTGTCTATTAGAATAATACAATCGAAGAGTTGGACCTTTTTTGGATGTAAAATGATGCCCTGTAACCAAATGTCGACCCTTGTCACTGTGGTGGAGTTCCTGCAAAGGTTCCTGGTCCCTGGGGGAAAGTTCCTGCAGTGCAAATGGACCTTTACAGTTTTTCCTTGGAGACTTACCCAAAGCTAAACTTAAACTAACACCTGCTTTACTCTTGGCGCAACCCTAACTCTATCCCAAAACAGATTTTAAACTCTGACATGTCATCGGGGCACCTGGAGACCACCTTTTGTCCCCAACGGGAGCCGAGTTCCTGCAATGTCAGTAATCCGAGTCCACACAGACATGGTGACATTGACCCAGATAAAATGGCTGCATCGCCTTTAAAAGAGAGAGAGCAGAGAGAAAGTGGTGCAGAGGGAGAGGAGAGAGGAGGAGAGAGAGGTGGAAAGTCATGGAGACTCCACCATGACTCAGCAGGAAGCTGACTCAGCCCGGAGGAATAAAAACATCGAGCAGACGATGACTCGGCTCAGAAAACGTCTCACATTTCAGGCCATGTGCTCGCCACTAAATGCAAAGATGTTTTTAAGTTTTACTTTAATGTAGTCGGTTATCACTGATGTCAATGACATCTCAGACAACAGCAGGGAAGCTGAAACTTAAGGTTCTGTTTTAGATGTTTGGAAACCTCAAATGTCTTATTGATATTTAAAAGCATAAAAAGACTTTGTTCAACAGTGTGTCATGAAGTTTGCTCCAAATATCTAGATAAGGACGACATATTAAAAAACTATCTTTGAAATAAAATAAGATAGAAATTGATTGATTGAAGATGATAGAAAACCTGCGTGTTGGGAGTCAAGTGGTAGCTAACAAATCATGTGATTGTTACAGTACATTAAACAAAGAACAAAATGGCGTCTGGACTCCTCTCGTCTGTCGCTCTGGTTTTCAGATCCTGAAGCGAGGCTGCCACGTGAACGACCGCGACGGCTTGACCGACATGACGCTGCTGCACTACAGCTGTAAGGCCGGAGCACACGGAGTCGGTAAGATGTTTATACACGATGGATCTGACACAGCCCTGCTGGGTCGAGCTGAGGGTGATCATTTAAAGGATAAGCCTGGGTCATTTTATCTTTTATTTAACCACCAAAAATCCCATCAAAAGGCCAAAAAAGAAATCCAGTCTGTTCGGTAAAAGCTTGATAAGCTGAGTCTGTGCAAAATAAAGCCACAAAAATCACAGATTTGAAAGGATAGTTCCGGTGTTTTCCTGTAGCTCCTCTTAGTTTTGAACTCTACATTGTACTTGTGCAGGCGACCCGTCCGCAGCTCTTCGTCTCACCAGTCAGCTGATTTCTCTGGGCGCCGACGTCAGTCTGAGGAGCCGCTGGACCAACATGAACGCTCTGCACTACGCCGCTTACTTCGACGTCCCAGAACTGATCCGAATCCTGCTCAAAGCTGCTAAACCCAGAGGTACGCGCACACACACACACACACACAGACACACACACACACACACACACACGCAAACAACGAACATAGACAATAACTAAATCTTCGCTTATAATTCCAATTTATAATATTGACCTCTTTCTCTTCTGCTGTCTCCAGTGTTGAACTCCACCTGCAGTGATTTCCACTACGGCACGGCTCTCCACATCGCGGCGTCCAACCTCTGTCTGGGGGCGGTCAAATGTCTGCTGGAGCACGGAGCCAACCCCAGCGTCCGAGTAAGAGCACGCTGCTCTAACAGACTTCATGTTCCACTGTCTTCTTCTGTCTGACATGTTGTTCATGTTAGCTGTTTGGGAAAGGAGGTTACGTTGCTCTAACATCAGATACGACTGCAAACCTCCTTTCTGATGGAAGTTAGCAGTCATAGAACTTTATGTCGCTTTTAGTAATTAACACCCAAAGTATCAGCAGAGCCCAGGTTTAAAAATGCCTGAATTCCCCTTAAATGCTGACTCACTGTCTTTACCCCCCGTCTCTCTGCAGAATGATAAGAGCCAGGTGCCAGCGGACGTGGTCCCTGACCCGATGGACATGAGTCTGGACAAGGCGGAGGCGGCCATGGTGGCCAAAGAGCTGAAGCAGCTGCTGCTGGACGCCGTCCCTCTCAGCTGTAACCTTCCCAGAGCCACGCTGCCAAACTACGACAACATCCCCGGAAACCTGATGCTGTCCTCGCTGGGACTGAAGCTGGGAGAGCGCGTGCTGCTGGACGACATGAAGGTCAGAGGAGCATGTTTAGATTTGTTATTAAAAGCAGCTGATGGTTTGGTCGATAACTTTAGACATGGGAATAAATAAAAACGTTCCTATGTGAGCTGCCGATTTGGTTTAACCCGAGTCAGTTGGGGAAATATAAGCAGAATCAAAGCATTTGAAATCAATCCTCAAAGGCAGCGTCAGAAGGAGAGGGTTTTCTTCTCTTTACGTTTAAAAAAGTTGAGTTTGCTGCTCTTTTTTAAGATAAGATAATCCCTTATTCGTCCCACAACGGGGACATTTACAGTGTTACAGCAGCACAGTGGACAGTGGACAACATTACAATAAAGAGCAGATGAAAATAAGTTAACAAGTGTATCCTCAAAAACACGTACAGATGACAAACTAAGTCAGCAAATGTACAGCATGAATGAACAGACAAATGGACCACCTGATGTAATAATAGAAGAGAAGCATTGCACATGTAGATTATGGAGAGTTGCAGAACTCTTAACAGGAGTGTCATGCATGCTCAGCAACTACAAAATCACCTGTCCTCAAGAATAACCGGCGTTTTTGCTGTGAGGTAACCTGAAAGATCGTTACCTGTGGTTGTTAGCTTCGTCTGCATAAACTGGACAGGTTAGGGGATTCTCAAGGTAGCTCTCAGGGAGGGTCTCAGATTTACGCTTTACCAATCATACATGAACTTCAAAAGCAAGTGACACAATGACGGATCCTTGAAGTGTAAGTATGAATGGTTGTCCTGGATCAGAGAGCTGGACCGGGTGCAGCAGTAAGTCGTGGCTGCAGCTGGAGGAATGTGGACGACCAATAACCATCAAGAAACCAAAGTAGTTTGTTGTCACTTATACGGCACCAAAGTTACAGGGGTGTGATGATGACTCAAGTTTGGGCCTGTTCTGTGTGATGGCTGCCGTGCTGTCATGGCCGCCGTGCTGTATGAGCTCTGAACAGTGTGTTCTCACTGTGTACACTGTCTGTAGCTCCAGAGAGACCTGAGCAGAGACGACAGCCAGCCTGCAAACCTCAAACAGGTTGGTTGGAGCGGGCGCCGGCTGGAACGTAGACTAACTGAACTGACTCACTCCTGTCTTCCTGTCACATGACCAATTCAAAAACCTGTGTACCTTCCCTCCATGTGTAGCCTCCCTCCCTCTCCTCTTCATGAAACACAGCAGCAGACACTCAGACTATCAGCTTTAATGCAACCTTACAGGCTAATGGATCTCTGCAGCCATGTTTCAGTATTTCATCTCTAACGTCAGAGCTCTCTCTCCTTCTCTCCCTCAGAGCGGCACTCTCAGGTTTTGTGGGACAACAGAGTTCGCCAGCGGTCAGTGGGTCGGCGTGGAGCTCGACGAGCCTGAGGGGAAAAACGACGGCAGCGTGGGCGGAGTCCGCTACTTCATCTGCCCTCCTAAACTAGGTAAAGGCTGCTACAGCTACCGCCACCAGCTCCGATGGCGTGTGTCTGCTGGCTTTGATTTTCAGCGTTTGCCTTTCCTTTGCCCTGCAGGAATTTTTGCTCCGGTGTCAAAGATTTCCAAAGCTGTGGATCAGGCACCTTCATCCGTCACCTCCACCCCCAGAACCCCACGCATGGACCTGGCCTCCCGCCTTGCCGGACGGACCAAGAAAGAGAAAGAGAAGAAGGAGAAGGAGAGAGAAAAAGGTAACGCAGCTCTAATGTTCAAACATTTTGGATAGGAACATCCGGTGTGGTCTTTAACAGTCACTATAATTAGTCCTGTAGTGTTTCCGTCCTGAGTGTGCTTGCTGTGTGTTTCAGCCCAGAGGAAGAAGGCGTCAGTAGCCAGTCTGGATCCGGAGGGACTCAACGTGGAAGTCGGAGATCAGGTTCTGGTGGCCGGACAGAAAAACGGCATCGTCCGCTTCTACGGCAAGACAGACTTCGCTCCAGGTAAATCAACCGCTCTTTGGCTTATTGTTCACACTGTGCTTTATTCCTGTCTCAGGAAAGATGAGCAGCTTTCAAATATGGTCGCCCCGGTGTAAACGAACCGCTCGTGTCCCTGCAGGTTACTGGTTTGGTATCGAGCTGGATCAGCCGACGGGAAAACACGACGGCTCGGTGTTTGGAGTCCGCTACTTCAGCTGCCTGCCCAAATATGGAGTGTTTGCTCCGCCCTCCCGTGTTCAGAGGTGAGAGTGTGTTCACGATACTTATTTACTGATCATTGTTGGATTTCCCATTTTATATTCAGTAAGGAATACGAAGGGTACGAGGATGCACGATACTGGATTTTTTGCTGATTTTGATACCGATATATTAGGCACAATTTTTTTCCACCTCATTGCAGAGAACATGAAGTCTCCCCTGGAGTGGAGTTGATATCATGCCTGCTCTTTTTGTAGTGGCCCACTGGCAGCTGCAGAAATCACTAACAGTGCTTTTTAAAATGTGTGAGTGTGAGTAATATGAGAAAAGTAATTAAACTTACAAAATGTCACATTTATTTGTTTGTAACATTTTATTTTATTTTTTAGGGAATCATCGAGCATGTAGTCAGGATTATTGTTTTATCGGCGGAAAATATCGGCAGAAAAATGACACATCTGTCGATGGCGATCTGTCATCTTCAAGCTATTATCTGCAGATACCGATAACGTGCCGATAATACCGTGCATCCCTCATTATTGTAAGAGGCTCAAACGAGTGGTCCAGTGTAAACCAGGAAAACAGAATCAGAAGCCACTTTTTTATACTTATAAAGAACATCTTAAAGCCACATATTAACAGTTTTTATTGCTGTTGTTTCATCAGAATCGGAGGCCCTAAAGACGGCTCACAGAACGACAAATCCATGGTGAAGAAGGTCCATCAGGTCACCAGTGAGTGTCTGTCTTTGTACCGTTGTGTCAGACAGTATTCAGGATTCATCTGAGAATCGCAGCTTTCAAGGACATCGTTTTTTACAACTTCATTATTGTTCTGCTCGTTTGTCATTTATAAAAACATTTTAGCTTTATTAAAGTTTTATTAATGTAATGCGTGTGTTTGTCCTGCAGTGGCGCAGCCGAAGCGTAACTTCAACACGATGCGTTCTCCTAAAGACCTGACGTCTGAGAGCTCCATATCCAGGTGAGAACACACAGACTGCTGATGTGCACACCACAGCTCTCACGCCCAGTTTTGCCTCATGATATCTTACATATATAATAATATATATATAATATTAAAGTAATTGGAGTTATGGAGTTGGTCGTTATGGAATTGACTCTTTCTTGATTTTTTGTATTTTTAAACCTGGGCCCTTTTTTTTCCGGGTGTAAATAACAGATTTAGTTTATGTGATGTTTGTTTGCTTTTTCGGTCCCTTTAATATATAGTTGAGCTTTCAGTACATTTGGAGCTACCCAATCTGGATTCTGACATGAATGTATTTCCAAGTGACAAATTAATAATAATGACATGAATGCAGCATCTCTGATGTTAAACATGTGAGCAAAACATCTTTTCTTCTTTTTCCTCACCCTTCCCAAATTCTCTTCCGTTCTCCACGCACATACATCTTCCTCATCTTCATCTCTCCTTCCTTCACATCCTCCTCCCTCCTCCAGGTTGCTGTTCTGCTGTTGGTTTCCGTGGATGCTGCGTGCTGAGATGCAGTCCTAACCACGCCCTCCTCCTTCCTCCTCGACTCTTTCACCAGATCGATCTCTCCACTCTTCTTTCTCTTTCTCCTCATCTTTTACTTTTGCTCTCCTCTCTCCAAATCTCTTCAGACTCTCACTGTCGTCGGTCAAACTTCTCGTAGTGAAACCCGTCCCTCTTACTCTCAGCCCAAATCCCTCTAATTTAGCCGTTCTATAGCAAAATCTATAGTGCCTTGTATCTGATCAAAACGTCCTGCATTCCTTTAACGAAACTGAGAATCTCTGCAAAAGCAATTCCCCCGAAATATTCTCTTTACGTCTTATCAGTTTGTTTCAACAACGTCTTGGTATTCGTCCATGTTGCATCTTTAATAGAGGCAGAAAAACTGCTGTTTAGTTTCTTTATAAATAACAAAAAAAAGTTAGAGTTTGTGCTGCTTCATCTTTTGTTTTTGCTGCTACTTGATTTGGGTCTCACCAAATTTTGAAATGAACGCTGAGGTCGGCGCAAGCTGTCCTGGAAGGAGGAAGTGATGCTAATGTTTTGACACATTTTGTGGAGTACAGAAATGTATATATACAAATAAATCCCCCAACAATTCTCTGCATAAGCTCCTGAAAACGAACCACAAAGACGTTTGTACTCTACATCACAGAGACTCATGAAACTGGGCTACCATGACGGTGTTGGACCCAAATCTGGACCCGCAGTCTTAGGGTTACAATTCTCTTTTTTCTCCTGATCCTATTGACACAATTGATAGAGAGATAGAAACTCCTTAAATCAAATCAGCTGTGTCAAAATGTTTCTGAATAAGAGCCATAAGAGCATGCATGGTCCCTGAGTAACCTTCATTTTAACGTGAACACATTCGTACGTTTTTATTCTCCTAACTTTTGCTGCATTTAGGCCCAGCGTCCACACAAACTGGGCATTTGAGAGCCCCTAAAACACCTGAGACAAGACCTGGTGACTGCCTTTTACTTAGAAAGGTCCAGGGTTGTGTTTAAGTGTGTACTGGCAGAAAGAAAGACTTTTGGACAACAAAGACACCCTGGTTCGCTTGCAGATGCATCTTACACCATGATGTGTCCGACCCTGATGCGTCAGGCACCGATCACTTGCCCTTATTCAGGAAGAGAAACACGTCAGTGGTTAACTCGGCATGCTAACACGCTGGTCTGACGCTGGTCTGGACAGATCAGGCTATGGGTCTGTTTTAAAGTGACAAACGTAGTAGTGTGGACTTCAGAGAACACTCAGAGAACCGGGGTTACGTCTGTAACAGTCTGTGATTTACATCAACTCTGGACTGTGTGTGTCCTTAGATCACCTGCATGCTTTAATCTCAGATGTCAAACTGAAACAGGGTCAATGAAACTTTATCTTAGTGTTACAGTCAGTTATATTTGTATCTGTCACGCATCATTGAACTGTTGGGATGGGAGATAACAGAAAGGTTCCTGGTCTCCATGAAACATACGGGGACGCTGCTCTGCTGCAAACACCTGATAACAGCGAGTTGAATCTGACGAAGGTGTACAGCTGGAAGATAAAGATTATCTTTAAGGTTTGCTGGATTAGTCTTTAATAGATTAAGTTAGACATCATAGTGACTGAACGCCTTAGAACAACTGTCATTATAAATCAGTGTATTGCCAAATAGAAGCATCAGTCCATCTGGTTAGCTTTAGGTTAGAGATAAAACACAGTTTATTATAGAAATCTAGTGACGAGCTGAAACCTGTCGTTAACCAAAAGTGCTAACAGACCCAAAATGAAGACTTTCTTTCATGCAAGTTAAAAATCTAGGAGTGTTTCAGCCCCGCTACATGATGTGAATATTTTGTGTTGCTGCCGTCATGCTTGTGTCTGAAAATCAGTTTGCTTTGAAACGTTGAATCAGTTTGGAGTTGAATATTTGTTGGTGATAATCAGTTGTACATATCTGCGTCCCTCCATCAAACATTAATCTCCTCAGAAATGTAAACCCCTGACGAGCTCCTCAGAGAGCTCCTGATAACTGTAAAAGTTCTCCTCTCTCTCCCTCTCTCCCTCTCTCCCTCCTCTCTCGTCCCCTCTTTCTCCATTTAAAGACTTTCTGTGAATGTGAGCATCCGCGAAAACAAAAACACAAGTTAACTAAACTTACGTGTGTGCTTAATGTTAAAATCTCTCTCGAAGTATAACTGAAAACAGCAATATGTAAACAGTGTACCTATCTCTGTGTGGAAACGGTTCCTGTGTTAATGTCTCTTTTACACTCTGTGAGCACACTGATACAGAGAGATACACGCTCGCACCCTGACGGCCGAGGCTGCCGGAGACAACACTCTCGAAGGTGAACACAGAAATGTTCCGACGCTTTCAGGCGGAGAGAACGAGAGTCAGTCTGTGGAGACGTGTTTACATCTCAGTGAGTGGTGGATTCAAAGGTTTAGGAGGCAAACCATTTCTATTTCAACCCAACGGTAGATTTTCACCTAAATCTATAAACCAAATTTCAGAACTGTTTAAATTTAGTTGGAATATTTTCTTTTCTTTTTTCATTGCTTTCACCCAAAAAAAAGAAGCACGAATTTCAAATCCACCAACCACTGAAGAAACTGAGAAACCCCCTCCTCACTCCGCATGAAACTGAGCTCTGTCGTTGGTCTCTGTGCTCTGCAGCCTCGGCTAAAGGAAACACTTTGTGGTCGCTCCTGCACACTGCTGTTGATTATAGTTGTTCTTTATGTGCCCGTGGAATCAGCTTCAGCATTCTACTAATGACAACTACAGCGCTTACACTCGTCAGGTGTTCAGTTTAGCTCAACCAGACCGTGATCTGACCAAAGCTTTCCATTCTCACTTTGCTCTGCTGAACGAGACAGAGAGTAGCTCCTCCCCCAACCCAGTGTGGCACCCTGATAGGTGAACAGAGAGCTAATCAGTTTAGCATTCTGATCATAAACTCCTGCCCTGGTACAGGTGTTTTCTGGCCTGTAAGAGAGCTGTGAAAAAGGCATCATCGGTCCAGCTTTCTCGGATCAAAATGGAATTCGATAAACTAGCTTTTCCAGGCCTGAACGTTTCCTTGAAAATGAAACTGGAATAATTTGACTTTCCTGAAAATTAGAACATGTCCTTGCCAGAACTGCACAGTTGTCCTAATTGTATTGTTGGATGATGCCTCTGCAGACTCCAGCTTTTTTTCAGGAACAAGAAGAAGACTTCTTCTTAAGTTTCCGATTAATTGTGAAAACTTAAAAGAACTTTATGTGAATTGCGATTAAACCAAGAAACCACCTTTGTCTAGCTGAAATCCGACTTTAACTCCTCTTTAGCCTCTTGTCTGAAGATAGCGTGCTGGGTTGCTAAAACTGCTCTTGAAATGTTCTGGAGACCACTTTCTCGGCATCCCGTTAAACCCGTACGCAGACGACTCAAATCTTTACCTTCCTAAAGTAACCCTCCAAACCTGTTCAAAAGAGCCTGACTGATCGCAGTTACTCCACCAGTTGTAGCTGACATCTGTTTTAAAGTTCATGCACACGACATGCTAATGCTATAAAGGAGCTTCATCCTATAGGTGAACATAGACGTCAGTGGACCACAGTGATGGTGAGGTTTGTCTTTGTACAGTAACCGTACAGTACAGTCAATATGTCCCAGTGAAGCCTCTGTCGGTTGAACATGGTGTTCTTTCTGCTGTGTAAATGTGGAGCTTGCTCTGGTTTGGCCACTAAGTGTCACTAGTGTGTCACTGGTTAATCATCTCACCACAAACAACATGTTCCATGAGCTTTCCTCATCACATGTTCTCTTCTTGATTTGCTGCATTTACAGGACTGAACTGGTGTTGCATGTTTTAGCCTTTGAACTACAAACGACTGCACGTTTAACATTTATTTCAGTATTTGCAGGTAGCTTTCGGTCCCTGTTTATATCTAAAAGTTTGACCAATCCATCGCCCCATACCCTCACCCCAAATGGACTTCATTAAACTAGGTCATGTGGCCTCTGCCTTCTCCCTTGTCATACTTACTACGGCCACAGGAGGTCGCCAATTCAACACTCAAAGTTGACTTTTGAAAGATTTGTAAAATGATGAGCAGAAATGTTTTTGTAGTTTACTGGCTGAAACAGTCACCAGTTTGTCCTTTAAATCCTCTGTAATCGATCGGTGTGTGTCTGAGAATATAGCAGTGGTCTCATTCTCATAGAAACTAACTCAGCACTGGTTGTTTTAACATGAATACGTCTTAAGAATATACAGTATATAGCCTATATTTTGATAACTTCACTAAGTGTACTTTATGTTCTCCGGTTTTGTAGTGTGTGTGTTCATTTCTGTGCTCGGTTACTGTCCATGTGTGTGAGTAACTCCTGTTTTTAAAAGTGTGTGAAGCTGACGGACGTTAAAGGGGAAACAGGGGAGAAATAGCATCGGACGTCCTCATCCTAACAGATACTCACTGCATGCTCTCTCTCTCTCTCTGTAACTTTCTCTCAGTATTTTCTGATTTGGGTTTTTCGATATGTGTAACTTCTTCTCATCAGCATGGAAATGCTTCTAATAATAACAGTGACAACTCTATGAATATAATAAAGAATTTGATGTTGTTTTTCTACCTCTCCTGTCCACTGCTTTTACTCTCTGTTGTCTATAATCCGTCACAAAAACGATGTTTTAGACAAAAATAAGTGACAGTATCATCTGTAAAATGTTTGCTGTGATATTTGTCATATTATTAACAGTTTTATCGACTTAGACAAACATTGTTTAATTTCCAAAGCAACAAAAAACTTGAGAAATCTTATGTACCAAATAAACATTAATGGGCCTAACATTGAACCTTGGGGAACCCCAACAAAAACCTGATATCACTTTGATTAGATCATTCTCATCTGAATATACTGATAGCTGATTTTCTTGGTGATTTTTTATCTCTTACTTGTTGCAAAGAAATTTATATTTCCTTTTCAAATGTCATTAATGCCACTAATTAGAGAAATACTTTGCACATCTATTTCAACGGTCAGGTGCGTATAGGAGAGGAAAAAAATAGCAGTACATAAGTGAACTCATATAATCCTAAAAATGTTCTTGAAATGTTGAAAGAAAACATAATTTAAAAACTATGTAAAGTTTAAGCAACAAAGTGTGTGAAGGAAAGGATCAGCCAATCATGACATAAAATACAGTTTTAGAGCTGTTGGTCACTTTGACCCTCTTTACACTTGTTTGCCAATTATACCTCTTTTTATTTTATTTATTCTTATTTATATTTACTTCCTGCTATTTTTTATTTTGTTGCTGCGACACCTGCATTTCCCCTGGGGATCAAAGATGATCTTATCTTACCTAAAAATAATAAAATAATAAAACGTCTAAAGTTTGATTTGATGTGATTTTGAGGAGGGGAAATAAATGCCACCGCACTTTTAAAGCAACGCTGCAGGAAGAATTTAGTTTCCATAAGTGAAACTTGGAATAATACAATCTAAACATAATGAATAATGTCCTGTTATTACACTTACTGTTGTCCCTTCATACTTGGCATCATAAGATTTGTAAGTATTTACATCTATTGTTGTAGTGCAGAAGTGTCAGGTAACATGACATGAAGTGATGCTCAAGATGTACTTTAAGTTGTACTTGATACACTAGTAGACAATCATTACTGCTGGTCGGGGTTTAAGCTGACAGAGAACGTGTGGAACTTTGACACCTAGTGGTCAAGTTTAGCACTACACCTCCCGTTTTAAAAGCAGAAATACTGTTGTAACCATAACCACAGGATGGAAGGGACATTTTTAAAACAAAGAACTTTAAAAATCATGTGTTTGTTGCTAAAATGCTTAAACATAATCTTAACAGTAAAAAACCAACACAGGACTGAAGTCATTTCATGATAACCACATTTATTTCTCTTCTCAAGGTTCCAAACGATGCTTGTGTTTCAAACACAGAATCTTTAATACACTGATTTCAATAAATTACATAGAAATACAAAATAAATTAAAACTAGAAAATCACTCAGTGGAGATCAAACTGATACAAACAGCTCTCCTTAAACATTTCATGTCCCCAGATGTCTGACTTTCCCAGCAGCTTTTGAATGCACCATCAGGGCAGCTGCAGTGAGCAGATGTTTGCATCCACTCTGCTGAAGTGCCCTTGAGCAGGATGCCGACTGTTGACCTTTGAAGGCAAGGATGAGTTTGACCTCTGAGCATCAGGTGGACAGTCTGTCAGGCTCAGAGGAACGAGCTGAAGACCTTCCTCTCTGCTCCTGTGCAAGGGGGAGGAGAGGGGGATTTGACCTTTGACCCGCTGCGCTGCCGCTTCCTCCTCGCTCTGCGGTTCTTAAACCAAACCTGAAAACACAGAAAGAGAGAGAGAGAGAGTTTAGCTGCATGTTCTCTGAGCTGGACTTTACATACAGCACAAAGGTCTTCATATTCTCATAGACGTCTATTCAATCAGACTTCTTTTGCAACTACTGGAGTCGCCCCCTGCTGGCCATTAAGACCCAAGAGGCTTCCTCCACTTCCTATATACAGTCTATGACCAAATTCAGTTTCATTTGTAGGGAGAAGAAGTTAAATCAAAATGTAGGCTGTAATGATTTAAAGTCACGTTACACTAAAGTATTTTAAACAACCTTTAACCCTCCATTTTCAATAAATGATAAGGATACAATAAATAACAAGAACTCAATAATCACGTCAGACTCACCCTGACTGTCTCCTCGCTCAGCCCGGTGCGTCTCGCCACCTCAGCGCGCGCCTCCACCGCCGGGTAGTCCGTGAGCTCGAACAGCGCCTCGAGCTGTTTGGTCTGACTGTCCGTGAACACTGTTCTCATCCGGGACTTCTGACGCTGCTGCGACTGCGCGGATAACGCTGCCTGGTTGTAACCTTGGTAACCTGCTAACTGCTGAGCATCTGGTGGACAAAATATATAAAAAGAGAAACATTTAAACCCCTGAAACAAATCATATTTACACTGCTGGATGAACTTTTACGAACGTCAGACATTTTATTTCTCTTCCAGATCTCATCTGATCCTAAATTACATTTTTAAAAGTTCCTAAAAGTTGACAGTTAAACTTATTTTAAGAACTAAGAAATAATAAATCAAAATCCTAGTTTTGGTACAAAAATCTAAAGTTACTCTGTGAATTACCTGCAGAGTCCTGGCGGCTGAAGTGCACGTAAACTCCTGAGTTTGGATAGAAGCTGCTGAGATCTGCGTGATGGAAACCGGCTCCGTACGGGTAAAACGCCTCACCAAAGCTCATCCCCCGGTACTGCAGGCAGCCTGGTACCGGGACCGGGACTGGGACCGGGGCAGAAGGTCTAAAGTTCCCGGTGTAATCCAGAGTGAATCCTCCGGGGACTCCCTGGAGGTAAACGTCCGGTGAAGGGTCCCTCGCCGGCGGCTTATGTCCGAGCTGCGGGGAGAGGATGCGCTCGATGCTGAAGTCTGTCACTCTGCTTCCGTCCATGATCAGAGAGGAGTAAAAGTTATGTGCTGAGAAGAGGCTCCAGTGTCCAGTTTTAAAGTCTAACAGAAGTGTGAGTCCGCCATCAAACACCTGACAGCTCTTTAATATGTTAATGAGACTCATCAGAGTGTTTGATGGATGAACTTCACAAGAGATCTGGACTTTGATTTGACCTCTGAACTCTGTGACAGTTTGAACTGAAGGATGATGTGATGATGGCTGAACATGGAAACTGTTTATTCAACAGGTGACACTTTGATGTGTCTCCTTTGATCTCCCGTTAAACTGTTAACTTTCACTTTTCTTCAAAGGATAATCATCCACACTGCACCTGAGTGCGCGTGCCTACTGAGATGTTATTGATTTCAAAAGCCGTACGTGTGATTAGCTTCTGTTTTCTTCTAATCACGTTTTATAAATATGTTGTTATAGTGTAATCTGGCTTTAAAATGATATATTCGTGAAGGTATATTATATATTTTCTGTGTACTTTAATAGTTTTAGAATCACATCAGGTTTGTTGTATTTCTGTGCATAAGAATAAAATAAAAACCTGTTTGATGACAAGATGCTTAAAATAAGATAAATAAACAATACAAATATAAAGGATATATATCTTTGGGAGTAAACATCATAAAGTCAGAATAAAGAATAAATAAATCAAGCAAACCTTGAACTTTATTTTGAAGTATTCAGATTTATGGGAAACGTCTCTTCATCCTTGCAGGCACCACAGAAAACACATCTTCAGCTGTTTTAAAAAATGTGATTTCATTTATATTTTTTATTTCTTCTTTCTGTAGATATTTTTCCGTCATTTCCTGTTTTTGTTCAGGAGTGAAACATTTCCTGAGTTTCTGGATGAAATAGAGGCGAAGGGAGAGGAATGATGTGCAGTGTGTGTCGGTGTCCTGCAGATGTCGCTGTTTGCTGCACTAAAGAGAAACATGCGCAGACAAACGCACGCGCCTGAGAAGTAGAAAATAAATCGTCATAAAAACGATCAAGATTGTTTAAAAGGACAAAAAAGAACAAACTGTCGAGAGGAAATGACTTTCATTTGTTAAAGAACCCATTAAAGCAAAAGTAATGATATTGATAGTAACAGTGAAGTATACTGCAGAGGAGGGAGTAAAGATGCACGGTGATATAAAGCAATACAAATAAATACTTTGATGTGTTTATTCTGCCATGTTTCAACACTGTCTGCAGTTTAATGTCTGAAGGTGAAATGAAGAAAATAAAACGGCCTCACTGAGACAAGTTTATTGATCTTTCTTTGTTTTATCATTTAAGTATCAACAAGTAGTTTAATAAGGAAGAATAAGATTACATACTGTTTCATATCCCATCAAACTCAGTTAAACACGAGTCACTTTCTCTCTGTGGTTTCCTGTCTCATGAGATGTTAGCTCAGTCTGACTTCTGAGGGCAGATCAATCAGAGATCAATCAGTGATCAATAACAGATCAATCAGCGTCCTGTCTTTAAACTCTCCGTGATCTGACTGATCATTAACAGTCATGACGTGAACATGAAGACGCAGCAGCTGAAGATTAAAGAGCAGAAACATGAAGACATTCACACGTTAAACATGCTGCAGACAGGAGAGATCAGCTGTTCAACAAGCAGAGCGGGACGGGCTGACGTCACGTCAGAGGGCTGTCTCACCTACTCGACTCCTCTCAGCTCAGTCTGCGGTTACTTAGAAACATGCTGTGATTGGATGGTTACAAGTCTTTTATAGGTAGAAAGAAGTAAACAGCAAGATACAAAAACAAAACACATTATGAATACAAAAAAATACATTCAGAAATACAATTTTACTGAAATCAAATTAAATACATTTATAATCTTTAACAATTGTTACTTTGAGCACATGTGGTGGTAATAAACGTGATGATGTTTAGAAATTAGGATGTGGAAACTTTATTAATCGTTTACAGGAAATGACACCTTCACAGCAGCTCCAATCACAGTCAAGACACCACATCTAACACATTTAGAGACACACAAACTACACACAAAAATACTCAGAGAAGTTCATAAACTTACAAAAGAGACAGTGAAATATAAAAAATGTTCAAATGTATGCCTAATATAAGCATGTGCAACTGTTTCCTTTTATTTATTTATTTAATTTAAATGTTAATAAAAAGCCTCATTGAGATTAAAAATCTCTTTTACAAGAGTGTCCTGGCCGAGAGTTTCAGACATACAACACAACAATTACAAACACAAGTCAACATGTTCTGGGTCACCGAGCGAGAGCCATCAATCATAGCATCTACGACCTGATGCATCTGATGGGACAGATAGCAAAATGAAGCTGTGTGAGTGCGTCACAGAGCGAAGACTGGAGCTTCAAGAATTTTACAGATGAATAAAATTACCTCTCAGTAAGAGGGAAGCAAGTTAAGAGTTGCCTTATGAATAAGGATATGCCAGTGATTTAGTCTACGGTCGGACAGTTTGAGTGACAGAGAGCAGTGACGAGCGAGGGCCTTAAGATTTGTAATAAACCTCAATGCTCCGTGGTGTACAGTGTCCACAGAGTGAAGGCATTGAGGAGGTGCGCGCATACATAAAACATCTTCATCGTCAATCAGAGGCATAAAAGTGGCAGCAACAAGTCTTCTTCTGGCAGCAAAAGAAAAACAGGATTTGTTTCTGAATTCGACGCCCAGCCGCAGCTTCAACGTCTGTTTGAGCTGTTGAATATGAAGCTTAAAAGATAGCGAATGACCACGAGTGTACATGGTTGTTTTTATAGCTGCTCAAACAGTCTGATGGCCGCTGACAGAGAGGACTTCCTGTGTCAGTCCTGCAACGCGTCTCTAATGACAGCAGGACTCTGTCTTAACTTGTGTAAGGCAGAAAGCAGGACAGGAAACTTTCTCGATCCAGGGGCTGCAGCCTTCGGAGGAGGCGGTCTGCGGACGATGAGTCATTCGACTTCCTGTTTACATCACCAGCTGTTCCCACCCTTAACATTGCGTCACTAAATACAGGTCCTTTCGCCTAGCAACAGGTAGCTAGCGGGCTAACTATCGATATACCTAACATCATGTAACTTAACCTATTATTTTAAGAGCATTTGAAGTTCAGTTATTTTTAACATTTGTATTCGATTGAGTTGAACTTTTACATTTAAAGTGTATTCCTCGGCCGTTCAACAGTCCGCTAGCTTGTTTGAATTAGCGCGCAATGAATATTGGGATACATTTGGCCGTGAAGGATGCACCTGAAAAGGAGGACGCATCTGAATGAGCCTTTGAAATGGGGCAGCCTTCGACGCGCTGCTGTGATGCCGTCAGCCTTCAGATACGTCCTTCAAACGATGCAGCCTCTGAATTGGGACACAGCCACTGTATGCACTCTGCAGGCTTAAGCTACAGGAGCTACCAAGGCTAGCAAGCTAACAACAATTCAACAGATTCTCTTCTGAGTTAAATCAGGGTGACTGCATCATTAAGGCTAATCCCAGTGAAGCTTTATGCAGCTTAAGAGGAAACAGTGTGTGAAAGACCTGCTTCATTGTAAAGAGCAAAACAAACATGTAAACATGATACACCGTGTGAAACGACCGTTCAGCTCTGACACATCTCAGGGTTATATTCGTCCTCCAGCTGTTGAGTGTTTCTCGTCAGGTGTGTTGTGTCTGATATTTCTGACAGACTCTCAGTTCCTCTCTCGCTGCCTCGTCTCTCTCTCTCTCTCTCTCAGCATGAATCAGCAAAACGTCACGAAGCCCCAGACCGCTGTCTGAGCCTGACTCCAGACATTCAGCCCTCTCTCTCTGCTCTCTCTCTGTCTCTCTCTCTGTCTGTCTCTCTGCCTCTCTCTCTGTCTGTCTCTCTGTCTGTCTGTCTGTCTGTACTGTAGCTGATTAGTAAGCAGGACAGGAGTTGACTTGCAGGACATTCTGGCCGGGTGTCAGTTCTCTGCCTTTTGGCTTGAGTTCATCTCTCCTCCATGTTCACTCACTGTGTCGGCTGGGTTTCAATACTCCTCTACAGTCTCTTTCTTGGCAGGGTTTCAATACTGTGTCTGCTCTGCACTGCGTTTCACACATTTCACTGACATTTTGGCTCGATGTCAATATTCTGCAAGTTTACTGGCCGGGTTTCAGAACCACTGAGTCACCGTGTTGGCCGGCTTCAGTGTGACAAAGCTCATCTTTGAACTGAGCATCAACACTGCCCACTGTGCTTTTTGCTAAAGGGGAATAACGCTATTTTTAAACTAGGCCCTGTTTTTATATATTTCAGGGTCTAAGTGACTAAAAGGTTCGGAAAGTTTAAGAATTAGTCCGTCAGATTTCTTCAGCCTGCAGCCCTGAGACAGGCTGCAATGGCTGCAATGTAAACCCAAAGGTCGTCCACTAAAAGTTCTTGTTGTTTCCACTGACAGGCTCAGACTGTTATTCTGAGTGTGTGACAACATACAGAAAAGATCCCTACAGAGATAGACCTTTTTGTTACAGAGGAAGATAAAGAGCTGTCTCTCTCCTCCAGCCTCAAAGCAGTCGATGTTCAGCTTTCAGCATGAATGCAGCAGAAACATTCAAATTACAAAGTCTGACTCTGGTGGGACTCGAACCCACAACCTTTGAATCACTTCTCCTGTGCTAATCTAGAAGTCCAATGCGCTGTCCATTGCGCCACAGAGCCGCTTGTCCATAAATGGGCCTGGTTTCTGCAAATTTCCAATCCAAGTTGCTGCACAGTGAAATTCAAAAGAAATACCAGTAACACAGAAACATGAACAGCACGCAGGAAGAAACATAAAAACACATAAAAACACAGTAATGAGAAAGAAACGACGCAGAAAGACAACGACCACAAACAGGTCTGGGTTAAAAGACAAAGAATAAAAGTAACTTTAAAGACATAATATAAAAGTAGGTAAGGTGGGGGCCATCCTAACGTTGGGGGGGAGCTTGTTCCCCTGGCTTTCAGCCTCGTCTTAGGAACAACAAGAAGCAGCTGATTAGCGGAGCTCAGAGACCTCGAGGGTTACAAACATGCAGGAGGTCAGAGATGTACGGAGGTGCTGACCCATTTAAAGATTTAAAAACGAACAATAAAATCTTAAAATAAATCCTAAAACGACCGGGGAGCCGGTGGAGGGAGGCCAGGTCAGGGGTCATGTGTTCTCGCTTACAGGTGCCTGTTAAAAGACGAGCAGCAGCGTTTTGGACCAACTGTAAGCGTGCGAGAGAGGCCCGATTAATGCCTGGTTAACGCCCGGTTAATGTATCAGAAACAATTAAAACAAGACGTGTTTTCTTCTTTGATATATCACATGTTGTCACTGTATGAACATGCTCTACTTTATCAAGCTGAAGTTATTTAATGTGTTATTTTTATTGCTGTTGAATCTCTGCCTCTAACCCCTGTGGAGAGTGTTGTGTTTCACTTTATTCCCACAGGAAACAGACTAACAGGTGAGATAAGAAACATTAAGAAACACGGTGATAAACAAGAGACAAGAAGCTCATTAGAACAGGAACATTGTGACCAGATAACAAGTGTTACAAGGTCATTAAATGTAAATGTTCTCTTTCTCCAAACTTGTCACATTCCATCATCCCTGAATGTAACAGCCCGGCTCTGAGACGAAGACAAAAACGAGGGACACACAGGTATACTGAAGAAGTCATTTATTTACAACAAACAGAAACAAGTAGATATGAAGGCTCTGTGGAGTCAGTTGTGTGTGGCACTTCAGTTATGTTTGTGACCCTCCAGAAAACAGCGTCTGATGGAGATCACATTTCAGTTCACACACTACCTTCCTTACGCTCTCAGGTGGTTTCATTTAAACAATTCTTTGAGTCTGAATGATGTTGAGTTATTAACATATTTAACAAAAAGATTACACAGATTAGCAACATAGAAAATTTTGTTATAGAATATATATATATATAGAATATTATAGAATATATATATATATATTATATAATAGAATATATATATATATTTTGTATAAAAAAAATGATTTTGTTGAAAAAATGTGTTTTAATAAATCATGTGGCGGCTAATCCTCAGGTTGCTGCTCTCACATTGTTGCTTCTGTTTTTCTGACTTAATAAAGTTCAACAAAAAACTAAAGATCAGAGGAATTATGAAATCTTCTTCCTGGCTGTGTTTGCAGACGTGCTGTTATCGACTGACGGGATGATTCGCAGCTTAAACCTGATGAGTGCCTGCTCATCCTGACTCTACACATGGACTCTTCTTCATGCAGCAGGTCATCCATAAATGTCAGATCTATAGAAACCCTCTCTCTGCTGTTTGTCAGCCCCCTTACATAATAATGACCCCACCTGAATATTCACAGCTGGGATGTTGAGCTGCAGTGTGCTGCTGCGACCAGCAGGAGGCGGTGCAGACAGCAAACAGACAGACAGACGGCTGGCTGCTAAAACCATTATGTAACGTCTCCGTCTTCACACTCGTCTCTCTCCCGTTCTCTTTTATCTTTTCATCCTGTTCTCTCTCGATCAGCCTCTCCGTCTCTCTCACCACGACACCACTCATTCTTAATGTGACTCGCGCTCCTTCTCCCTCTGACATCTCCTGTCTCTCACTCTTTACACCTGCATCAACCTGTAATATCATCGTATTATAATGTGCGCACACACACACACACACACACAGACGCTCGAGACAGTCATTAGAGAAGTGTTCGACCTTCACTGCTCTGCACAGCCCACAGGAGACACACACGTACTTGGCCTAAATACACATGGGAGAATTCATTCACACACACACACACACACACACACACACACACACACACACACACAGCCTCCCTCCTGCCGTGCTGTTCGTAACCCGAGGCGGTACAGAAGTCTTTCTCTGAATAATGAGATCTCTCTTCAGGCGCGCTTGATTTCTGCAGGATTGTTCCTTCCTGCGCAGAGCGCGGACAGATCCGCCCGTCTTTACTCTGAGCGAAGAATCAAACGCACCCTCAGGTTTCTGCTCAGGTGAAAGCAGAACTCTGCTTCAACCAGAAAAGAAAGAGACACACAGGACGGATCTATAGTTTTGTTCAGCACATACAGACATGCTTTGATTAACTGTAAGACTTTAATGGTGGTATTCTGTATGGTTGTGTCTATTCAAGCCGCCTCTGACAGCCCACAGATCCTTTGAAATCTTCTCTGTGTGAGTTCAATGTTGGATCTTATCTCAGATTCAGTCTGATTTGGGACCAGGCAACACTTTTCAGGAACGTGCAAGAGACAGGACAAACAATGCTGCTCAAAAAGAAGATGGTCACTCCTCTCTGAGTCACTGTGGAGCGTTGGTCAGATAACCGCAAAGATTCATTGTAACTGGTCTATTCAAAGAGAAAATGGACAGTCGGAAAGTGTTGACCTAACCCCAGATATCTTCATAAGTATATGGAATCAAACAGGTATAGAGGCGTACCTGGCTTCTGTGTGATGTCAGAGCAGCATCCTCCAATCAACAATCACAAGGAGGTTTTGGTCGTATGCAAGAGAACAGTCTGTGTGATGCGAAAGAGGAGGAACGCAGATTCAACCGTGGAACCATCAGACGACAGTTTAGCTTTCTATTCATCTTTATGAACAAATATCTGCACAATCTGCTGAGTCGTCTCTCAACCTCAAACCTTTTCTTGAGACTCAAGTTACAGAAGAACCGCTAACAGTGACCAGCACTGGGTGAGCTGTTGCCTTACAACGCCACACATGCTCTTCAGCAAACACCCCTTTCCCACTGGTCAAACAACCCGCTAACACCCGGCTTTTTGCTTAGAGGGAAAAGTTACAGTCAGCATTCAGACACAGGTCACATGACTCTGCAGCAGACCTGGGTTATTATCGCCTCGGATCCGATTGGCATTGATGCGAACACAAAACCCGTGTCGACACGCTAATCTCCGACCTCTCTCCGGCGCGATGCTATGCTCCGTTCGAACATCGTTCCAAATTTATCTGCTGAGTTTGATAAGCAGACTGAATGAGTGATAGATACAACAAAGACCTTACTACGCGTTTGTGACGTCAGTGGAGACGCAGCAGAAAAGAGCCCGACAGGAGTATACTTCACTGGCAATGGGAAAAGAGACAATCGACATTTATTAGAGGGTCTTCAAAGGTCTGAAAAACCTGCATCAATGCGCTAAGTTTGGTGGGAAAGGGGTATAAGACGAGGAAAGAGCGAGGTATTTTAACCACAATAATTTCACACTGTCTACTGCACCGCAGAGCTGTACCACCTGTATGGTAATGTCTACACACAGTTACATAAATAGGGACATCACAGTGCTTCAGTGAGAAACATTGAACATAGAGACAGTCTGTTAACAGGACGCCTCACAGGACACCTTTATAAGTGCTGTTCCTCTCAGATAAATGCTCCTTCTAAAACAACGGACTTTAATAAAGTAAATGGAAAACTCCCATTTTATTTCTTGAACAAATAAGTCTTATTTGTTACATGCAGGAGGTCAGAGTCTTCAAGTTTCTCTGGTAGAGCTTCAGAAGTTACTGCTGAAGTAATAAGACATTAATACTAAACTGAATGCCGGTTTGTTTCGCAGCATGTCAGGCTTTTATAGTCTGTAACAAATAAGAGGTTACAGCAGATACAGTGGCCTCAGTGTGTAGAAGTGAACACCACATAATAACTAGAAAGTCTTTGTGCAACAGTCTCAGTCCAAGCAGCTGCTTTAATCTGTGATCAGTCAAAGCTGGCTGATCATCTTGAAACATGCTGGAAGCCCTGTTGGTCCTCACTCTTTGGGACTGTTGGGTTAGGAAGAAGAATGGACCACCAGCTGGTCTGATAGTTTTTGTTTCCTGAATGTCTTTCAGAATAATAGACGCCGGCCTGCTGATATGTGTGTAAATGTGTGTAAATGTGTGTAAATGTCACCTGTTATCAACAAGGACAACACAAACACAACATGTGACCTCTTTCCTGTCGTTCCTCTCTTCTTAGTGTGTCAGATGAAAGCGGATAACGCTCCCGCTCACCGATATTAAAAAGGTCGGAACTGATGTAGCAGAAAAGGTCAGGAAATGCATACAGAAAATGGCACACACACACACACACACACACACAGACACACACACACACACACACACACACACAGACACAGACACACACACACACACACAGACACAGACACACACACACACACAGACGGGCAAGCTCATGTACAAAATTTAAACAAAAGAAAGAGTGAAGGAGGAGAGTTTAATTATGCAAGGGTGTGTGTGTGTGTGTGGGGGGGGGGGGGGGTGTTAAAGAAAGAAATGGGTGTGGCGTTAGGATAGTAAGGGGCACTGCCAGCTGATTGGTCCGTTTGTGGGTACATACGGCACTCTGATTGGCTGGTTTGCATCACAATAGGAGCTGTGGTTGGCTGACAGGCGCACAATGGCCGTGTCATTGGTCAGTTCAGAGAACAAAAGGACGTTTGGGCATCGAGGCGGAAAGGTTAGGGAGGTCAGTGTGTATGTGTGTCCGTGTGTGTGTGTGTGTGTGTGTGCTTGTGTGTGTGTGTGTGTGTGTGTGTGGTGCATTATGTTGTAAAGGAGGGCAACATGTTTTCTGCAATTCTCAGATATAATTTGAGTTTGAAGTATATTAAAATAAAATCATTCCCGACACTTATTATGTGTCTCTATTATCTTACGCCTGGGTATTATTATTGTTGTTACTACTGCTGGCTGCTGGTCATATTCCTCCAGTCTTACCCGTGTTATTATTTCCTTTCTAACCAGCTCATAATTGACAGATGATGACAAATGAAAACTGTTACTTACAGTTTTCCTCTGTGGGACTTGAAGCCACAATCTTTCCTACATGCTTGTATAAGAGTTTAACGGGTCATCGTAGAATCAATCCGTCATCAAAGACCTGGTTGCTCAATTTTTGGCAAATTGTGGAACCATTTGCATGTGCATTGGACTTCTAGCAAGAACACAGGAGAAGTGTTTCAGAAGTTGTGTGTTCGAGCCCCACCACAGTCAAGCTTCATATGTTTCTGGTGCTCTACACGTCTTCCTGCTGAGTGTTAACGGTGTTATGTCTGCCTCCACAGGACATTGCACTGCACGTCTCATGTCTGAATGTTTCTTTGACTACCTCCAGAGATGATCCCAAACCCTCACTAAGTTTACAACAAACTTTTCTAAGCCTAATCCAAAAGGCAGCTGGACTTGGTTGAAGTTCTTGAAGACATTTCATCTGAAAGGCTTCTTCTGTTTTTTCGGATGAGAGGTGAGGAGAAGTCCAGCTGCCTTTTGGATTAAGCTTATAGAATTACCATGATGTGGATGACTCACAGACAAGTTCTAGCTTCAGTCAGCAGATCATGTTACCGTGACAACCTCAACACTCATTTAGACAAAAGCATTTACGATGTCAAAGCTGTTCCAAGAAGCTCTGACTAGACAAAGGATTGCAGCATTAGCTTGAATTATCACACCAGACTTTTATCATTTCTTCTGCAAGTAAGAACCCAACGCCCAAGCAGGAACACGCTTGGACCGAAGCAAGGGATTCTGGGTTCAGAAGAAATTATGCATCTTAAGAGAAACTGTTTCTCTGCAGCTCCACCCATTGAGGTTTAACTCAGCCAATAGCATTACTTCCGCCCTCAGAGCAGACCCTGATGCTAATGCTATATTAGACACTCCCCCCTGAGCCTCAGTGGTCTTAGCTCAGTGAACCATGCAGAACGTCTTCACCAAAGCCAAGAGATGCATCTGTCATCAGACCGCCTTCAGCTAATCCTCCGCTGCTCCACAATGAATCCAGAGCATCTACTCACCATCTGAGGACTGCTTCTATTTAGCTCCATAACTGCTTAAAGCAAAGCCACTGAATTAAGCTACAGAGAGGGCAAAGAGATCGCACATGAGGAGTGTGCCCACTTAGCTCTTTAGCTACTTAGACCCGAGTGAGGTCAATCAGTCGTTGAAATGATCACATGCACCGTGTTAATAGTTCTGCTGCTTTCTGCTGTGATAAAGGAAACCACATGGAGGCTAATGTAGCTTTGTTATCTGTAAGTCCCGAGAAGCACATTTAACTTTGGGTACCAAAATCCACCGTAAAGACATTTGCCTTACTGAAGAAGGTGTTTGCAAAGTGAAACTAAAATCACTTATTACCATGGATGCAAAACAAAACTTCTTGAAGTCTACTGACTTCAAGAGCACATCAAAACACAAAGCTAGAGGACAGGGACCACAAATCAAATGAAGGGGCTGCCAAGATCGTCGTTTACTGAAGCGTTGGGTCTCTGACTGCTGTGCAGGAGGAGAATGAATGTACCTCATGTCCCTCAGTGAAATGTTCAGATCTCTGAGTATCTTAATTTTGTCCACAGCAAAAGTTCAACTACTGAATACAAGATTGACCATTAATAGTTGTGATGTCACCACATGATGCCCGTACACATCTCAAACTCAGATTTAAGGTTCAGCACAGAGAAAAGAGATCCAAACCAGGGTAGGACTCGAAGCCAGGATACTAATGAGCATGTTAAACCGTTCAGTGAGACGTCACGTAACAAATAAAGGAAAACTAAAAAACGAAACGAAAAGAATAGAAAAAGAGCACATCAAGAACAGACAGAAATAATGGAAACCAAATAAACCAGATTTGCTTGGAGACTCCTGAATGACTATGACGAGTATTCACTGACAGTCAGCCAGACAGAGTGTGAAAGCAGGCAGACGGGCCACGGCAACGTCAGCTACTCGGCTCAGTGGCCACTCAAAGCCACACTTGGCAAGATGTTTATGTAAACAACTGTTGTGGGCCAAAAAATCAGATATCTGAGCAGCAGAGTGTCACATCCTCAATTCTGCTGTCAATGTGAAAAATGAGATCCACACAGGAAGGGACTGATGCCAAGCGAAGGGTTCGAATCCAAACATTTACATTGTGAGTCATTGCATGTGTAATATCAGGAAGCCATGAGTTTAACATTTCAACAGTGGCTCGAAACCATTTGAACTCCAAAGTCTCTCAATTACTGGTGGCAATGATGAACTAAGCAGCCATCAACTTGAATTTGCCAGCTCCTTGGCTCGTGTCTGCTGATGAATTCCCTCTTTACTCGTGGCCATAAACACTGCACATTGTCTTGGTGTGATTGTGTCGGCAGAGCGCTGTTCATTGCGGCTGTAAATAGCCTCAGAACCAGCGCCTTATGTAATTTCCTGCTAAACCTCTTTTTGAAATACGGCATTTACGTAACTGTACTACAACACAAGGCCTCATTTACATAATTGCATAGAGATAAAGTCTCAGCAGCAATCTATGGCTGAGCGTGTGTGAGTTCATTTACATATATGCAAATAAGACACACATGTAGACACACACACACACACACACAGATATATAAAAAAGAGGCTTTGATTTTGTTGTGTCTCATGAGTGTCAGGTGGATTTGTTTTATGCTTCAATGTTTGTGTCAGAATTTGCATGTGAGAGGCGTGTTTGTGACTGCGTCTGTGTGTCTTGTAAACCTCTGCATCTCAAGTCTACCGGCAGTCACTGAAGTAAGATGCACTGCATCGAGAAATTCATCTTTCAAAAAAGAATTTAATCTTTTAGAATGCATGATTTACATATAGATCTGGACTTTGGTGGGACTCAAGCCCACAATCTGAGTTTGTGACTTTTGTTCCCAAATACACTCCATTCACAGGAATAACAACACTTTTCTCCAACCAAGATTTTTTCAGTCTGCGCAACATCCAGTTAAATCTATAAAGTCCGACTCTGGTGGGACTCGAACCCACAACCTTTGAATCACTTCTCCTGTGCTAATCTAGAAGTCCAATGCGCTATCCATTGCGCCACAGAGCCTTACGTCATGCACAGCTGACTTGATGACTTTCCCAAATATCTCACCCTGATATACATACGTAGCTTGACTTTGGTGGGAATCAAGCCCAAAATCTGACATTGTGAATTTGGTTGCAAAATACACCACGCCACAGAGCCACTTGTCTTAGAAAGCTTGCTTGATGATTTTCCCAAATATCGCACCCTGACATATAAATATCTGGGTGCTTTTGTGGGACTCAAGGGCCCAGTGTGAGTTTGTGACTTTTGTTCCCAAATACACTCCATTCACAGGAATAACAACACTTTTCTCCAACCAAGATTTTTTCAGTCTGCACAACATCCAGTTAAATCTATAAAGTCCGACTCTGGTGGGACTCGAACCCACAACCTTTGAATCACTTCTCCTGTGCTAATCTAGAAGTCCGATGCGCTATCCATTGCGCCACAGAGCCATATGTCATTCACAGCTGACTTGATGACTTTCCCAAATATCTCACCCTGATATACATACGTAGCTTGACTTTGGTGGGAATCAAGCCCAAAATCTGCCTTTGTGAATTTGGTTCCCAAATACACCACGCCACAGAGCCACTTGTCCTAGAAAGCTGGCTTGATGATTTTCCCAAATATCGCACCCTGACATATAAATATCTGGGTGCTTTTGTGGGACTCAAGGGCCCAGTGTGAGTTTGTGACTTTTGTTCCCAAATACACTCCATTCACAGGAATAACAACACTTTTCTCCAACCAAGATTTTTTCAGTCTGCACAACATCCAGTTAAATCTATAAAGTCTGACTCTGGTGGGACTCGAACCCACAACCTTTGAATCACTTCTCCTGTGCTAATCTAGAAGTCCAATGCGCTATCCATTGCGCCACAGAGCCTTACGTTGTGTACAGCTGACTTGATGATTTTCCCAAATATCTCACCCTGATATACATACGTAGCTTGACTTTGGTGGGAATCAAGCCCAAAATCTGCCTTTGTGAATTTGGTTCCCAAATACACCACGCCACAGAGCCACTTGTCCTAGAAAGCTGGCTTGACCATTTTCCCAAATATCGCACCCTGATATACATATATATCTGGGTGCTTTTGTGGGACTCAAGGGCCCAATCTGAGTTTGTGACTTTTGTTCCCAAATACACTCCATTCACAGGAATAACAACACTTTTCTCCAACCAAGATTTTTTCAGTCTGCGCAACATCCAGTTGAATCTATAGAGTCCGACTCTGGTGGGACTCGAACCCACAACCTTTGAATCACTTCTCCTGTGCTAATCTAGAAGTCCAACGCGCTATCCATTGCGCCACAGAGCCTTACGTCATGCACAGCTGACTTGATGACTTTCCCAAATATCTCACCCTGATATACATACGTAGCTTGACTTTGGTGGGAATCAAGCCCAAAATCTGCCTTTGTGAATTTGGTTCCCAAATACACCACGCCACAGAGCCACTTGTCCTAGAAAGCTTGCTTGATGATTTTCCCAAATATCGCACCCTGACATATAAATATCTGGGTGCTTTTGTGGGACTCAAGGGCCCAGTGTGAGTTTGTGACTTTTGTTCCCAAATACACTCCATTCACAGGAATAACAACACTTTTCTCCAACCAAGATTTTTTCAGTCTGCGCAACATCCAGTTAAATCTATAAAGTCCGACTCTGGTGGGACTCGAACCCACAACCTTTGAATAACTTCTCCTGTGCTAATCTAGAAGTCCAATGCGCTATCCATTGTGCCACAGAGCCATACGTCATGCAAAGCTGACTTGATGACTTTCCCAAATATCTCACCCTGATATACATACGTAGCTTGACTTTGGTGGGAATCAAGCCCAAAATCTGCCTTTGTGAATTTGGTTCCCAAATACACCACGCCACAGAGCCACTTGTCCTAGAAAGCTGGCTTGACCATATTCCCAAATATCGCACCCTGATATACATATATATCTGGGTGCTTTTGTGGGACTCAAGGGCCCAGTGTGAGTTTGTGACTTTTGTTCCCAAATACACTCCATTCACAGGAATAACAACACTTTTCTCCAACCAAGATTTTTTCAGTCTGCGCAACATCCAGTTAAATCTATAAAGTCTGACTCTGGTGGGACTCGAACCCACAACCTTTGAATCACTTCTCCTGTGCTAATCTAGAAGTCCAATGCGCTATCCATTGCGCCACAGAGCCATATGTCATGCACAGCTGACTTGATGACTTTCCCAAATATCTCACCCTGATATACATACGTAGCTTGACTTTGGTGGGAATCAAGCCCAAAATCTGCCTTTGTGAATTTGGTTCCCAAATACACCACGCCACAGAGCCACTTGTCCTAGAAAGCTTGCTTGATGATTTTCCGAAATATTGCACCCTGACATATAAATATCTGGGTGCTTTTGTGGGACTCAAGGGCCCAGTGTGAGTTTGTGACTTTTGTTCCCAAATACACTCCATTCACAGGAATAACAACACTTTTCTCCAACCAAGATTTTTTCAGTCTGCGCAACATCCAGTTAAATCTATAAAGTCCGACTCTGGTGGGACTCGAACCCACAACCTTTGAATAACTTCTCCTGTGCTAATCTAGAAGTCCAATGCGCTATCCATTGCGCCACAGAGCCATACGTCATGCACAGCTGACTTGATGACTTTCCCAAATATCTCACCCTGATATACATACGTAGCTTGACTTTGGTGGGAATCAAGCCCAAAATCTGCCTTTGTGAATTTGGTTCCCAAATACACCACGCCACAGAGCCACTTGTCCTAGAAAGCTGGCTTGACCATATTCCCAAATATCGCACCCTGATATACATATATATCTGGGTGCTTTTGTGGGACTCAAGGGCCCAGTGTGAGTTTGTGACTTTTGTTCCCAAATACACTCCATTCACAGGAATAACAACACTTTTCTCCAACCAAGATTTTTTCAGTCTGCGCAACATCCAGTTAAATCTATAAAGTCTGACTCTGGTGGGACTCGAACCCACAACCTTTGAATCACTTCTCCTGTGCTAATCTAGAAGTCCAATGCGCTATCCATTGCGCCACAGAGCCATATGTCATGCACAGCTGACTTGATGACTTTCCCAAATATCTCACCCTGATATACATACGTAGCTTGACTTTGGTGGGAATCAAGCCCAAAATCTGCCTTTGTGAATTTGGTTCCCAAATACACCACGCCACAGAGCCACTTGTCCTAGAAAGCTTGCTTGATGATTTTCCGAAATATTGCACCCTGACATATAAATATCTGGACTTTGGTGGGACTCAAGCCCCCAATCTGAGTTTGTGACTTTTGTTCCCAAATACACTCCATTCACAGGAATAACAACACTTTTCTCCAACCAAGATTTTTTCAGTCTGCGCAACATCCAGTTAAATCTATAAAGTCCGACTCTGGTGGGACTCGAACCCACAACCTTTGAATAACTTCTCCTGTGCTAATCTAGAAGTCCAATGCGCTATCCATTGCGCCACAGAGCCATACGTCATGCACAGCTGACTTGATGACTTTCCCAAATATCTCACCCTGATATACATACGTAGCTTGACTTTGGTGGGAATCAAGCCCAAAATCTGCCTTTGTGAATTTGGTTCCCAAATACACCACGCCACAGAGCCACTTGTCCTAGAAAGCTGGCTTGACCATATTCCCAAATATCGCACCCTGATATACATATATATCTGGGTGCTTTTGTGGGACTCAAGGGCCCAGTCTGAGTTTGTGACTTTTGTTCCCAAATACACTCCATTCACAGGAATAACAACACTTTTCTCCAACCAAGATTTTTTCAGTCTGCGCAACATCCAGTTAAATCTATAAAGTCTGACTCTGGTGGGACTCGAACCCACAACCTTTGAATCACTTCTCCTGTGCTAATCTAGAAGTCCAATGCGCTATCCATTGCGCCACAGAGCCATATGTCATGCACAGCTGACTTGATGACTTTCCCAAATATCTCACCCTGATATACATACGTAGCTTGACTTTGGTGGGAATCAAGCCCAAAATCTGCCTTTGTGAATTTGGTTCCCAAATACACCACGCCACAGAGCCACTTGTCCTAGAAAGCTTGCTTGATGATTTTCCGAAATATTGCACCCTGACATATAAATATCTGGACTTTGGTGGGACTCAAGCCCCCAATCTGAGTTTGTGACTTTTGTTCCCAAATACACTCCATTCACAGGAATAACAACACTTTTCTTCAACCAAGATTTTTTCAGTCTGCGCAACATCCAGTTAAATCTATAAAGTCTGACTCTGGTGGGACTCGAACCCACAACCTTTGAATCACTTCTCCTGTGCTAATCTAGAAGTCCAATGCGCTATCCATTGCGCCACAGAGCCATACGTCATGCACAGCTGACTTGATGACTTTCCCAAATATCTCACCCTGATATACATACGTAGCTTGACTTTGGTGGGAATCAAGCCCAAAATCTGCCTTTGTGAATTTGGTTCCCAAATACACCACGCCACAGAGCCACTTGTCCTAGAAAGCTGGCTTGACCATATTCCCAAATATCGCACCCTGATATACATATATATCTGGGTGCTTTTGTGGGACTCAAGGGCCCAGTGTGAGTTTGTGACTTTTGTTCCCAAATACACTCCATTCACAGGAATAACAACACTTTTCTTCAACCAAGATTTTTTCAGTCTGCGCAACATCCAGTTAAATCTATAAAGTCCAACTCTGGTGGGACTCGAACCCACAACCTTTGAATCACTTCTCCTGTGCTAATCTAGAAGTCCAATGCGCTATCCATTGCGCCACAGAGCCATATGTCATGCACAGCTGACTTGATGACTTTCCCAAATATCTCACCCTGATATACATACGTAGCTTGACTTTGGTGGGAATCAAGCCCAAAATCTGCCTTTGTGAATTTGGTTCCCAAATACACCACGCCACAGAGCCACTTGTCCTAGAAAGCTGGCTTGATGATTTTCCGAAATATTGCACCCTGACATATAAATATCTGGACTTTGGTGGGACTCAAGCCCCCAATCTGAGTTTGTGACTTTTGTTCCCAAATACACTCCATTCACAGGAATAACAACACTTTTCTTCAACCAAGATTTTTTCAGTCTGCGCAACATCCAGTTAAATCTATAAAGTCCGACTCTGGTGGGACTCGAACCCACAACCTTTGAATCACTTCTCCTGTGCTAATCTAGAAGTCCAATGCGCTATCCATTGCGCCACAGAGCCATATGTCATGCACAGCTGACTTGATGACTTTCCCAAATATCTCACCCTGATATACATACGTAGCTTGACTTTGGTGGGAATCAAGCCCAAAATCTGCCTTTGTGAATTTGGTTCCCAAATACACCACGCCACAGAGCCACTTGTCCTAGAAAGCTGGCTTGACCATATTCCCAAATATCGCACCCTGATATACATATATATCTGGGTGCTTTTGTGGGACTCAAGGGCCCAGTGTGAGTTTGTGACTTTTGTTCCCAAATACACTCCATTCACAGGAATAACAACACTTTTCTTCAACCAAGATTTTTTCAGTCTGCGCAACATCCAGTTAAATCTATAAAGTCCAACTCTGGTGGGACTCGAACCCACAACCTTTGAATCACTTCTCCTGTGCTAATCTAGAAGTCCAATGCGCTATCCATTGCGCCACAGAGCCATATGTCATGCACAGCTGACTTGATGACTTTCCCAAATATCTCACCCTGATATACATACGTAGCTTGACTTTGGTGGGAATCAAGCCCAAAATCTGCCTTTGTGAATTTGGTTCCCAAATACACCACGCCACAGAGCCACTTGTCCTAGAAAGCTGGCTTGATGATTTTCCGAAATATTGCACCCTGACATATAAATATCTGGACTTTTGTGGGACTCAAGGGCCCAATCTGAGTTTGTGACTTTTGTTCCCAAATACACTCCATTCACAGGAATAACAACACTTTTCTCCAACCAAGATTTTTTCAGTCTGCGCAACATCCAGGTAAATCTATAAAGTCCGACTCTGGTGGGACTCGAACCCACAACCTTTGAATCACTTCTCCTGTGCTAATCTAGAAGTCCAATGCGCTATCCATTGCGCCACAGAGCCATACATCAGTACAGCTGACTTAATGACTTTCCCAAATATCTCACCCTGATATACATACGTAGCTTGACTTTGGTGGGAATCAAGCCCAAAATCTGCCTTTGTGAATTTGGTTCCCAAATACACCACGCCACAGAGCCACTTGTCCTAGAAAGCTGGCTTGACCATTTTCCCAAATATCGCACCCTGATATACATATATATCTGGGTACTTTTGTGGGATTTAAGGCCCCAATCTGAGTTTGTGACTTTTGTTCCCAAATACACTCCATTCACAGGAATAACAACACTTTTCTCCAACCAAGATTTTTTCAGTCTGCAACATCAAGTTAAATCTATAAAGTCCGACTCTGGTGGGACTGGAACCCAAAACCAATGCGCTATCCATTGCGCCACAGAGCCATATGTCATGTACAGCTTTTAGCATCATCACAGTTTTTAGTAACATGAACCTCAACTGAGCAAAGAGATACAGTATATGACTAAAGTGACACCAGGACTTTATTCCCCTCATTGAGGCTTATAAAAAAAGTCACGGCTTCATGTCCAAAAACAAAATTGTAATGATTTATATAAAAGATTTGCTGTATGACAAATGTAATCCTGATCGTATTTGTCAGCATAATAAAGACACATTCATGAGATTCTGAGTGTTTTTCGTTTCACTCTTGAATTTCCTCCTTGAAGATTTTATGTATAATTTTTTTTTTTTGGTTCCTCCAAAGTTTCAAAAAGCCCAATATTAATGTTAGTTTTAATGTTTTTAAGTATTATCTGTTGTTTACTTTGTTCTTTGGTTGCTTAACTTATTGTGGTGTGTTTTATTCTTGTATTTGGGCCTATTGTTCTCTTTTATGTTATTAAATTGTAGTTCTGATTCTTTGTTACTTAAATTGTTTTTAATCACTACTATTATACAGACTTTACTTTGGTGTGTTTTGTAATGAAAAATTAATCCACAAGTTTTATGCGTTTATGGTTTCATTATCATTGTGAAGTAGGCCAGCAGGGCTGCATCCCATTCCAAAATCATCTCCACTTCTGTGTGTCCTTCAGTGTTTCCTTTTATAAACATACACTTTGATTGGTTGTTATAACAGAATATATGAGTGAAACAAGTAAGGACGTAATCATAGACGTTATCAAGGATGTAAAAGTACACTTTATTCTCTGTAAAGATGTGAAGGAGGCTTTATAGAAGAAGCTGATTGGAACGCAGGAAAAAGCTCAGGTGAGCAGCTGCAGGTGTGTGTGTCTGTGTGGAAGGGTTCACAGTGGGCGTGGCCTGTAACCTACCTGCAGCAGGTAGCTTCGGGTTACCTGCTGCTCGTCAGTGTGTTTTCCTGCTGCAGACTGAGGAGAGCTCAACGCTGCAGGTGACTTTTATCACTCAGGTACCAGCCGATTACACGCTGAGACTTTACTTGGATCTCCGGAAGTGTTTCCCCCCTTCAAAGTCGGACGTGTTTCACTTTTCCTGGAACGAACGCTAATCGACCAGCCGGTGAGTCAACCATTAACGGACGTTATTAAGCTCACGTTCATCGCGTCTTTCAAATCTTAACGCGCAATTTTAACCCGTTCTGATGCTGTTTCCGGTTTGTTAGGCTGTTTCTACCTGCATGTTATCACGTTTCAAATGTCTGCTGAACTGAAACTCCTGTTCGTTTTTAGTTAATTTAAGCGCACGCTCTTTTCAGGAAACACGTAGCCTCACGTGAGACCGTGAGGGTGGCAATTTAGACTCTGTAGCTACAGTTCAGGAACCGGTTTTCTATGTGTGTGAGCGTGCGTGTGTGTGTGTGTTGTGTGACAGAGGCATTCATTGACACAGGGCTGCGGTGGGAGTGTATCCAATGTCCCGTGTGCCCCCAGGACAGGAGTTTAGAGAGATGCGTGTTTGTGTGTATTGGTCCCTGTGATGCCATGGTTACAGTGACAGGTATCGCACATGGTGGTCTGGGGCAGATAGTGGAGGAGTCGATCTCAATCTTCTTATTTATTTATTTATCAATATACTACACTGATTTGTGTTTGATTTAGTGGTGATATGATGGACTGAACTGCATTAGTCTGATCGATGTGTGGGAATAGGATGTAGCTTGAATCCATATTGATTCAGTTAGAGAGAAGCAGTAAGATTCAGGCTTTGTGAATGGAAACACTTGTCATTTTCAAATATCTGCTTGTATTTAACATTTGAGGTAGCAGGGCTGCACTTTCCAGAAACGTGAGGATACATTATGCAAACAATACAACATAAAAAGTTTAAAATTAACAAAGGCACAAAAGATACTTTACAGTCTGCAGATATTGATTCAAAAACGTGACAGACCGCATCAGAAACAGTGATCGAACAATAAGTAATCAAAAAGGATTTTACAGCACGTTCTGGATCTTCACAGAGATACATTTATTAATCGACTGACCAACATTTTTGACCATGTATTTTAATAATTGGGTCACGTTTATGATTGTAGCTCAAACTGGAGGATTGTTTACTACTTCTGAACAGTTGGTGCAACAAAACAAAACCTGAAGACGACATCGTGGAACAGTTTGGTTTAAGTTTGTAAAAAAGTCACGCTTGGACTTGTACATGGAAACAAATTTCCCTTTTTTCTGTGTCAGTCCGCCAGCACAAATATCAAACTCATGCGTTTAATTTGGAAGTATATTTCATGCCTGTTGCACGAAACCATTTTCACATCAGTCATCACAACCATTATGTGGAGGTGGCATGGATAACATGCCCAGCAGCCTTCAGGGCCTCCTGCCAGAAAGCTCTTTCTCCTTCACACAGAAGGCTGCTGCTTGTGTCTCGTGTGAAAGCTGAAGTTAACGTATTTCTTTAGCCTGAACCCTGACCTTTTCCTACATCTAACAAACTTACCAAAGGTTTTAGGTTCAAGTCCTTAGCATAATCAAAAATGTCAGCAGCTTTCTTTTAGGTTTCAGCACAAATTACTTGGTTTACACTTACAACTGATGTTTTGGTTTAACTACTGCACATCAAGGAAACTATAACAGACTGAGGTTTGAACACTCGACGTTTGAAGGCATCACCTGGACTCTAGGAAACTGTAACAGACTTAAAATCCAAACATTATGTGGCTTTGTAATCATTTCCAGTAGTTATTTCACTCACAGGTCATGTAGGGTTATGTCTCAGGCCTGCTCATTATCTCTACACACCTCACCATAACAAACACTGACACAGCCTCACGCACACTGTAACAGATGCTGTTCAGTCTCAGCAGCAGCGGCGGTTGTTGTTGTGCTGCAGGAATGTGTCTCTGTGGTGAAACGGTCTCTCCTCCCAGTGACAGAGCAACAGCCCTCAGAGCTGTTTGGTCGTCTGCCAGCAGACTGATCCTCTGCCACACCTGAACTGAAGAAACAATTAAACCTGTCGCTGTGTTTCTGGTCTCTGCTGAATTCCCAAACACACAAACGCCTCGTCCTCTCTGATGTGCAGCCATCAGGATAATGAACGTGCAGCTTTCTTCACGTGTTCACAGCTTTGTGTTACAAGTAGTGTTGCAAAGGTTTGTTTAATTCTCGTCATCAGCTACGTCCAGTCTCTCTATCAAGGAACTTCTTATCTCAAACACCACTTGTCTGTTCGACCAGGTGGAGTGCAGTGTTGATAGCTGCTCTATTACAATGAACTTGTGTCTACGTGTGGAATCTTAAGTCTCAGACAAACTTTTTTCTGGATTATTCTGGACTTTGTGGATCCAGATGTGAATTCACCTATCTAATGTTGATTTTCAGCTATTTAGAATTTTGTCCTTACCTGTTTTTTTTGCATCTTCTTCTGGAACAGAAACATCACTGCATCATGCTGGGAAAGTCCTTTTTGGGGGGATTTTTGATATTTGATACATGTTTGCTTTATTTCCCTTAAAATTTATTCAATATAAAACGACATATCTCCTAAACGCTTGGTGCAATTGGACCCCCATTTCGTGGGCATGTGTAGACATGAAGTCAGAGTGCCCATAGCAAATTTGGTGTCATTTGGTCAATAGGTGGCGCTGTAGCAGCTTCATATATCTAAAAAGGAAGGAATCTCAGTATAAATGTGTGTATGGCAGTGTCCTGTATATCTCAAGAACTGTTCAGCCGATCAACTTTACACTTTGGGGCTTTATTGTTGAAGACCCCAGCCAGTGCAGTGTCAATTTTCAAGTAGATCAGACGATTGCTTCTCAAGCAGCACTTTGGTTGTCCAAGCAATTGGCCTGCTCTGAACAGGCACAGGCTGTTAACGTCCACCTCGAACAGGGAATTCACCGGTAACTGACGAAGCAGGAGTAGTTTTTCTCCTAATGTGACTTCAGCTTAGAGCACTCAGGATAATCTATCAACATTCACTTCTATTGGCTGTTGGTTGGAGGAAAACCGGATCGTTTTTCACTGTTTTTTGATGTTTTGTCGGCTTGTGTAGTCGCAAGTTGAGATGTGTTTAGATAGTTGCATCATCACAACACTGAAGACAAAAAATAGGGCACCGCTGTTTTCCGACGCAGCTCAAAGCCTCTGAGCTTCACAAAGGTCTGTTAATACTTTAAATATTCATATGACAGTCAGCGATGGCTCGCTCGTTTACTGGCAGTGATGCTTTTCTGCTGATTTAAAACAGCACAGCCTGCCTGCATGTAACACAGACAGTATCAAAACAGGTCCATTTTCACTTACTCTTTACTACAATGTATTTATTCAAATCCTCAACATTAGACCTAATTAATTTTCTGTTGTCTTTAACTGTTTGAGCAGCACCTTGTGTGCATGAGAGGAACTGCAACTTCTGACTCTACATTCTTGTTTCATTAAAGAATATTTTTACGCGCCTTCACCTCCTCTTGTGGTACAAAATTAAGACCAGAATCCTCCCGGATGGCGCTGCCATCTTCCAAATTTGTCTCCAGAGTGTGTGCAGCAGAGATCGGCTGGTGGAGCCGCAGTATTGTTGTCCCGCCCCTTCCTCTACCCGACACACACCTTTACCTTGTGTCCTTGGCGTGTTGGACCCTCAGGTGGGCTCAGTCTGCAGCAGAACAGCTTCTTGTGTCGGTCTGAAGCAGATATTCACGCTGATGGAAAGTTCAATGACTGTAGTGTTAGTGTTAGTTACGTCTCCTCTCGCCGTTCCTCCTCTACTCTGCTACTCGGGAACAGAACGCTGCAGGAGCTTTCTGTGTGGGATACACTTTGCATCCGTTTGTTTAATCGAAGGTTTTGCAATATGCCCGACTGAAGCAAAATAAATACTGACATGTTAAAGAGTCTGAGGTCGATCCTACGTCCGTCTTAAAGAGCAGCTGTGTGTCAGATTTCATGTGAATACTTTTTGAATTGGTCCGGCTCTTGTGGCCGCAGGGTCATCTAATACAATTGTGTTATCTGCTCAGGTCACGTCCCGCATAGACTCTGAATGGAGGTTTACAGTATCGCAGAAACCCAGATGATGTCATGAGATCAGGTGACCGAGCTGCAGATTCTGCACTGTAACCGTGTCACATGTCACGGATCTGTGGCTACAGTTTCACTACAGTGACCTGGGCTGCTTGTTAACTGTTACCTGAGAGGCAGAGTTATACCATGAGACCAGTATGACCCTGTGCTCACCTGAAACTTAAATGAAAATGTGATTATCAAAATAAAGCTCTCATAGATCCGAGTGTCAGAATATCTTTGACATGCTTCTTTCACACGTTTGGATCCAGATAAAGAATCTTATTTGAGGAGGACAGGCCGTGTGAGTCGATGCTGGCTGTCTATACCGATCGGTAAATCCTGTGACACTTGCAGTAATAATGAGCCCAGAGACTAGTCCCTTTGGAAAACAGAGAGTAAATATTGAACAGCTGAGAGTAAGACGGGTGTGGGAGGAGGGAAGAAGAGCTGAGTGTGCAGCGACAGGGAGGAGAGAATCAGAGGAGAAGCGATGGATGAGTTGAGTGAAAGAATAAGTGAAGCAGCTCCTGAGCTGATAAGACTGTTTGAAAAGAGTTAATGTGTTTTATTAGTGTTGCATTAGAGTTGCTGAGGCTGCTGGGCTTCATTATGAGTCACATTACCTTCATTATATCCCAAGGCCCCCCCCCCCCCCCCCCCCCCCCATGGCAGCAGTCCACGCGGACTCTCTGTAGCTAACATCTGCAGGCTAATGTCTCCTCTGACGACCATAACAACACATAATGTTATTACACCATTAAATAGCCTGCTACCTGCAGCTTTATGACTGCTGTTACCTGCAGCTCACCAGCTCTCTGCGCTGAAACACTCTCACTTAGTCTGCTTGTACTTCAGGGCCGATCAGGCCAAAGAATCCAGAGCTACAGTTTGGTGATTTGCTGCCATGTTTGAGCTGAAAGCGGCTCAACATTCACAAACTACAAAACACTGTGCAGAGGTTTTACAGCTATGAGACAGGATGTAGAACTTCATTTTATCTTCACATCCAGGTAAATGGCACATATAACCTGTTAGGACTCACTGCAGGCGGATTGGTAGGGCTAATGCAGGCCTGAACCTCAGAGAACAAGGCAGGCCTGCATCCACATGGGGCTCAACAGTACTTACCTGCTTGTTCCTGCAGGGTCAAGTTGAACTGGGTCTCTAGCCGACCCCAGAGATCCAGATAAGGCTGGTTTGGTCTAGATTGTGGTGTACAGTACGAGTGGGTGTTTTAGCCGCGTTGTGGTGGAAGCAGAGAAGAAGAACGTGATCAACACAGACGGTAGCTTGGCTCCATTCTGCTGGCTGCTCTGACACCAGAACCAGACATTAGTACAACCCCCTCTAATGCAACCCACTTTACATCAGAATACGACAAAGACAGGCATTAAACCAAGTCTGACATGCTAATTACGAGGATATTATGGGATGTTATGATGGTAGATTTACTGGCAGGTATCAGCATCATCAAGAGGTCCAGCCAGTAAAACAAGGCTGAATGTCAGAGGAGCCGAACAAGCTTTCCTGCACTTCATCCAAGATGAACCAAAGCTAACCTGGCTTCTATACAAAGGGTCAAACCTGGCCTGGGTCTTGTTACAGGGCCAGTGTTATCTATGCAGAGATCATCAGCAGTTAGTGTACAACAGGGCTATCCTAGTTCACACTGAAGAGTCAAATGAGGTCAAACAGGCCCAGCACGGCTCCCACAGGGCCCAGAAGGTGAACCTGCTTCCTCTCTAAAGCCAGTAAACGGGGTCAACTGAGTCTCTGAATTTAGCTGATGAGGACGGTTTCTGGTTTCTTCGGTGCAGGAACAAAATGGATGTAACAATATTCCTCTTGTTATGGATCATGCTATCCTGGTTTCCCAAACAAGGCTCGGTCCGGCTTTAAAATGGAGCCAAATGACCAAATTAGCTCAAACATGACCTCCGCTCTGCTCGGTGGCTGTTTGGTCTATTTTAGATTCAGAGGTTTGGCTTTGTGCCTCGGTATCGGCAGAGCAGATTTTCACATCAAAGGAAACAGATGAAAGTCGTATTTCTCTCCAGTGAAACATTATTTTTGAGCACTTTCACCAACACCTTTATTTGTTCCTCTCATGAAATTCTGCCACATTCAGTATTTTCACACAGGTAATACTGGTGCCTGGTGGAGCCATGTCATGCCTTTTTTAGGGACCTGCATTAGCCATCAGTGTGTTTGATAGAAGATGTAAAGTTAAGTAAATCGAGTCATTAAAAATGATGTATTACTGTTCTAAACCTTGTCAAGATGACTCAAGAGGCTTTTGGGAAGGACTTCCTCACTTTAGTGCCAGAGAGTGGCCCCGTGTTGACATGGTTTGTTAAGCAGGCAGCTAATTGCACCCATTGCCCATAAGTGGAACCTTGCACTGCCAGAAGTATGCCTGGGATTGCTGCTGTGTTTGTACTGTTGAATGACTTTCATTATTTAAATGGCTCGCTCAAATCCAGCACATCACAAAAATACACGTCGTCGAGGCAGGTGGGGAGGGTGAGACCATCAACTTCTGTGTTAAATTACTGTTTTTGTAAATGGAGTCTGGTTGCTTTGAAGAGAGAGCGATGTATCAACGATTATTGGCTTAAAATAAGGCCTCATATGATTGAACAAAAAGCTGGATCTCTGTAGGGATCCTTTCTGTCATGTTGTCAGACACAGAACAACAATCTGAGCCTGTCAGTGGAAACAAGATGACGTTGCAGCCATCACAGCCTGTTTCTCAGCTGCCGGCTGAAGCAATCTACTGGAGCAATTCCAAAAGATTTTGACCCCAAAAGAATTTACCATTAAGGACATTATTACATTATTATGTTTTAATCCTCAGACTGAGTCTCCCCCTCATGCTCTCCTTCACTCTGTGACTTTAAGTCAGCGTCCTCCTCTCTCAGTGTCTGTGATCCTTTCTGCTTATCCAAAACTCAAACACCTTCCCCTTTCAGTCCGTATAATTCACTGCACTCTGAAGCCACTTCCAGCTTAGTTAGTTTAACATTCAAATCTGCAGAGAAACGTTGACGTATTTGGGTCATGAGATTAAGATCTGTTCAGTAAAAAGGCTCCTCTGACACCTTTAGAAACTTCAAAGTCCCGCTCTGCCTGAAACCAAGTTTGACATAATCACAGAGTTTGGAATTATGAAGTCATATCTGTCTGATTTACTTAAAAGTGCTGGTTTTTGTGGTTGTGGTAAGGATGAGGTCAAAAACCTCAGTCACTTTACAAACAGCTGCGTCCAAATGACAAATAAGTTCATAGTAATAATTTAACAACTCATTGATCTGAACCAATGAATGTATGTATAGATGGGCAAAGCGTCTCCATCTGCTCACATTGTACTAAAGTGATGCCAAAACATCAGCTGTCAATCATCATTCTGACAGCATCAAATAACTAATTAAAAATAAACTTGGACCAAAAAAAAAAAGAACACTTGGACATAAATCAGCATGATAAGAACTAACTATAATGACAGAAACCATGTTTGAGAAAAATGTATTTGACGTGTATTTTGATTTTATAGTTTGACTCATGTCCCATCTGTTAACATGGAGGAGGCGGGCTTTATGAGCTGTACTGCAGCCAGTCAGCAGGGGGCGACAGAGAGGGTTTGGCTTCACTTTTAGGGAGCTGTCATGTCGGCCATCTTTTTATACAGTCTATGGTCTGAACTAAGAACTTCTACTGGTTAAAATATAATTACAGAGAAAGACCTTTTTGTTCAAGAGGAAGATGATTTTTTTTAAACAGAAATAGTGTTTAAATCACTTTCTTCAGAGCCACCAGACTCCACTGACAAAAACAGCAACTTTACCTCACGGATCGCAGGAGTAGCTGGTGTACTGATGCCTCGATCGGTTAGTATGTTGTTTTATTCTGTGTGTTTGGTGTTTTAAATGGTTAGTTGTGATCTAACCTAGTAATTGTCAAACACACAATAACACAAAAAACAACATTAAAAGTGGACCAACAGCTCCTGTGTTGTACGAGGTAAAATTGCTGTTTTTTTCAATGGAGTCTGGTGCCTTTAAAGAGTGCAATGAAGCGGCTGTCGTATGTTATGACGTCTTCTACACCGGGTGACCTTTCCCTCCAATACCATGAACATGTAGTTTATTTGACTCATTTTTCACACACTGTCCTGCCGCCCCAAATACTCAGTCCAAATGTGGATTAATCCACCGCTGAAAATAGTCCCAAATGAATGCACTTTTCTCTCCAGTTTCTCTGATAAAACGTGCAGCAGGCGGCCGTTAGGAAGTACCCGAGCGATCTGGGGTGTGAAGCAGAGCCAGAGAGCAGAGAAATGGCAGACTGTGTTTTGGCCTTTTCATTGGATTTGTTGACAAGAAAAATATAGAATATCCTTTATATTTATTCTCCATTTCCCCCTGTGGCTCCTCCACTCTGTTTTCTTCTGTCAGTTATTTTCAGGATGATTTGTAAACTATTCACCCTCCAGATATTCTCACCGTCTCCTTTTCCATTTTCTCCTCTTCCCATACTTCTACTGCAGAATTAAATAGTTGAGATCAGGTATCGTTCACCCGCCTTCCTCTCTCTCTCTTATTCTCTGTCAGTGTGTCAGAGGAGGACAGAAAGGCTGTTTGTTCCCTGCCTGCCTCCTTTTGTGCAGATGAGACAAAACACTGACTCTGGGGGCACAGAGGAGGAGGAGCGGGAGGAGGAGGAGGAGGAGGAGGAGGATGCAAAGGAGCAAAATGTGTTGGAGGTAGTGAGACATTTCCACAAAGTTTAACTGCAACAAAGGAAATATATACTTGAATAATTGTATATCGCACAAAATTAAACATAATATGGGCTGTTGTTTTATGCTCAAGGCATCACACGAGGTGTCTGAGAGTCTGCTGCGGAGAAACACACGTGTCTTTGTTCATTAGATAATTAGATGTTCATTTATTAGGTTTTATTTTGGTAAAACTGCATCTTAACCACAAACATGAGGACATTTATTCTTGTACTTTATGTTCAGTTGTGAAAAAGAACAGTTTTATTTGTGGCTGTTGACCTCAGATTCTGCAGGAGGCGACGTCCTGAGGAAACAGAGCCGCACTGTACAACACAGTGTGTCAGCGGGGGAGGAGGGGGAGGGGGAGGAGGGGGAGGAGGAGGAGGAGGAGGAGGAGGAGGAGGGGGAGCGTTTCTGACAGTAGAGCAGCCAACCTTATGTTACTGCACACAAACACACACACACACAGATGTCAGCACAGGCTGCTCTCTGCCGCACACTCTGTTGTGTGTGTGGTTTCAGGGAGAGAGAGTCCTCACAAGGTTAGAAAGAAGAGGGACGTCCAGTGAAGTGAGGTCACGGGGTCAGTGATGTCGAAGAGTTGATTTTATGGAGGACACTCTCAGGATTAGGTTTAAATTAAAGTGGGATTAAAGTGAGATTCACTTTTAGTAAAGTAAAAAGGGGCGATCGAGACAGCAGGCGGACACAGCATGGTCACAGTAACGGTCGGATTGAGTGGCAGGAAGGCAAAATAATTAGCTTCTCTTCCAGTCACAGGTTTCTGTAGGAGAGAGCCGGATCTGTGGGCGGGGGACAAGATTCTGGTTCTGATTTCCATCCTTGATTTACAGTCCGTAAAATATCAGAAAATCATTTTTCAGTTAGCTTTGGTGATACACAAGAAAAGGTCTCTGTGGTGAGCACAACAGGTGGAATGCATTGGCCCTAATGCAATCCCAGAAGCCATCAGCTGTCATGAGTTTCTTATTGAACTGCATGAGCAAATGTCTGTGTATGACAATGGATGACAATCGGGTCGTAGACGTCGTCTCACCGCTCTCGTTTCCAAAGCTGCAGTCGGGCTGTAAACAATGAGCCCTGCAGAGGCTGCATCCTCAATATATGATGCATACCCAGCTTGTTGTTGGGCAGATCTAGGGCAGTGATGGTACCTTGTGGTTCCGGGGTAACCGCCTCCCCATCCTATTGATCGTGCTGCGTGACAGCGGGTCTAACCCTACCTGCACAGATGGAGGGAGAGACCCCTGTTTAAGAGGCCTACGCAGACACGTAGGTGTGTGTGAAGCTCTCTAATCAAATTTGGCTTGCGAGACGCAGAAAACACGTTGGTTATCATCCTTTTTCTTCAACTTTATTACCGTCTTTAAAGCCAACACAAGCAGCAAAGTCCCTCCCGTCCCTCACTGTGCTGTACATTTCTTTATCCTTCATCCTCATCACCTGCAGTCGGAGACTCTGAGCTGCCGTGCTCGCATGCTGCGGTTCCACGGGTGCATATTAGTGCTGATCATTTACCTTCTTCCTCCCGCTGCTACGCATACCGGCCTTTTAACCGTGTTTCTCGGTTAAGCTATAGGTTTTTGATTATGGATTGTGTTGCAGCCATTGCAGCCTGTTTACTTTCCAGTTCAGACTTTCTACTTGCACACAAACCTGATGAATTCCCTCTCCTTCTGCTTTTTATCTTCCAACCTAAATATGATCCAAAATCGTTTCTTGATTCATATTCTCCCTGAAAAGTTTCAATGTAGTTTCCGACCATCCACAGAGACACTCTTTCTTTCTCTGGCTGCCTGCCACCACCATATTCCTCCTCCTTTATGTCTCTTATCGACATGTTTCAAGCTCAGAGACTGTTTGTACGGTAGCTACGCCAGAAATGAGGCTAAGTGTGGTGACACGGCGGCTGTGAGAGCTCAGGTATCAGGTGTGTGATGTCAGCTGAAGAGCAGAGGGGATGATTAACTTTGTCTCGGGACACAGACGTTATTTTAATCAGTCTCGCTTCTAATAGTCTTAACTTCCTCTCACCTTCATCACCTCCTCAGCTGAATATCACTTTCGCTCTCAAGCAGCCGCGCTCTAATAGGAGCCATTCATCTCTTTTCCTCGCCGCGGAAACTTCAGGGAGTGATGCATTTCAGTGCGTCGTTCCAGCATCCTGCAAACTGCACTCACTGACCTGCACTGCTTTTCCCTGCACACACAATCTCCTCGATGCCGGCCTGATTGGACTTTTCTAAATGTTAAGGTCGCAGACAAATTAAAATGTCACCTTGTTTTACTGTTTTTAAAGCTGAAATGTTGAGTAAACAAACTGCTTCAACATTTTCTCTAATGCTGCTTTTAATCCTGCAGCGCGAGGAGGAAACGATGCTGCGTTCATGGAGAGAGGGAGATTAGAAGAAGTTCATGTTCAGCATTTCCTAATTGAAGCCTTCTGGCTTTAAAAGTAAACAAGGTAAAGTGTGATGTTCAGAGGTCCAGCGTTTAACTGCAGGTTTTTCTTTAATGTTGTTTGAACAACTTTGAGTTTTGCGACATATTGTAGTCTATAATATGCTGTTCAGTGTGCGACGTATTGTGTGATCACCTCTTCTTTGTTGTTGTCATTGCTGGTGTCCGGTAGGATCGACATTTCAAACGGAAATACTGTTCTATAAATATGATTCTTCGAAGATCAATTATCGTCACGACAAAGTGTGTCTTGAAAAATCACCTATAAAACACGACGTATAATAAACTGAGCAGCAGCTCCCGATAGCTATAATACAGACATGGATCATTTCTCTTATGATGACGATCAGTCTGTCAGGCTGTGCATCATTTTTGTACACTTGTGAGATGCTAGTTTTACCTTTCATAGTGCACGTGACCTAATCTTCGTTCATGTCTTCACACAGAACTCTTTGACGGCTGCAGAAGTCCGGTTCCAAATCTCACAGCGCCACACCCACTTCACCGCCACCTGGCGCTAAAAACAATGGAAAAATATATTTAAGATGAGATAATAGTCGTTTTTATAAATGAGTAACTATTCTAATTTCCAAAGTCATGACCCGTCCCTAGTGTTTGGGTCCACCATTCGATTGTTCATTGTTTTTAGTCACTGAGGTTAGCCGTGGTGCTAGCTAACCTTGCAGTCACCACCAAACCAAGACCAACTAATCTGAGTGTATCTGACGGCCGGCTGGGGCTTCTTCTGATTGGCCAAGTTGTGTGAATGCCTTTCACATGTATCCAGGGCTTCCATATCATTTTTAATACGTTGCAACACAGGTTGTTCATTCTTCTTCTTCTGGTTGTTTTCGGGCCAACAGTAGCTAGCTCACGTTAGCGCTAGGAGCTAGGATATTTACCATTGCTTGGAAACTCTCTCTCTCATCAGTTGTGTCGGTCCTGCTGACTCATAAACGTATGAAAACATCGGGATGGCCCAATGAGTGTGCTAGCTATGTAAGAGCTTTAAGATTGGATCTGTAAACTCCCCACGTTAGCAGAGTATCTGGGCCGAACACTAACGATTCTTTGTCAGGAGGCTGAATTTGGTATAAATTGGCCCAAATCTCTGGAGGACTGAGGGGAAGTCATCCCGCTGTGATTCGGTGAACACCACAGCTGAACTGCTGACCTAAAGTCATAAATCCACCTCTGACCACGCTGCTTTTAAAGCTGTGTATAAACTCGTCTCTGTTATTTCACTGCTAGTTTGAGGTCTCAGGACATGAATCTTATTTAAATGAGTCTTCAGAGTCCAACTTCCCTTCTTTTCCTCTCACCTCAATCTCCTCCTCGGCTCCGTATCACCGTCAGGTTCAACAAAAGCCTTTTTCTTAATCCTAACTACATGAATTCACTTCCTCTCCTGCTTTAGTGCCGTGTACAGCAGAGAGGAAGAGGTGATATCCTCATCATCTCAGCAGGGATGAGTCTTAATCGTGCAGATGAGCCGCCTCCTCTCATCCCCTCATGCTCTGTCTGTCTGCTTCTGCCTTCCTGCAGGCAGAGCAGCAACATCACTACAGACGCATCAAATATTCTGTAAGAAGTTTCCTGGTATCGAACAAAAACATCTGCAGACAGGGAAGAAAAACACTTGATAAGAGCTCTGGAAAGCTGCACTAAAATCGAGCCTCCTCCAAACACTATTTGACCTTTTAAAAGTAGTTTAAGAATTGACTTCAGTCTCCAGATAACGTTCCGGAAACTAGATTGTCCTTTAATTCATTCAATTAAAGCCGAGCTACAGAGCAGGATCTGATAAGCAGCATCCTGCCCACCGTGCGGGCAGGAGTCACTGAAGTTACCTGAGAACGTTTGAATAATCGAATGTGAATCCTGCAGGAGTTTTATTAAGAAAAACACTGAAATCGTGGCGTAAACGTCCTTTAAAATGATTCACAGCAGCTTTTCCAAAGTAACTCCTCATACTGTGAATGTTTGAAATCACTCAGCTGCTCCTGAAGAGCGACCGATGTTACGCTGTCGCTACTCGACCGCCTGTTTGTCCTCTCAGACATTTGTTGTTCAAAGTCACAGAGGTTACTGACTGAGACACACACACGCACACGCACACACACACACACACACACACACACACACACGGGAAGCTGTCGGGGAATCATATTGGATGATGAAGCGTCAATCATCACAGCCAATCACACACTTCACTGCCAGCTCGTTTGTCCAATAAGATCTCAGGAAGTTTTTTTTCCTCTGGCCCAGCTGGTGATGTCTGTGACATCATCAGTGATGTCATCAATAATGTCAGGTATCAGACTCATTTTCTGTCTCCCTGATTGAGTGAGGTGTTTGGTTAAAGGCTTATGGAGAGAGAGACTGCCTGTGCGCGTGTATGTGTGTGTGTGTATGTGTGTGTGTGTGTGTGTGTGTTGCAGATGTTCAGCCTCTCCTATTAAAGTGACAAAGCGAGTGACAAACTGTTGCTGTGAAAAGATGCTTAAATGTCTGTGAAGACTGTAAAATGTAGGTAATAACTGTGTAACAGGCAGCTCTTTAGCCTTCTTGAACGTCCTTTAAGACTCTATAAAATGCTCCAATAATTGTAGTTTAAATTTGCCTAGTTGTAGAATTGATAGTTAAATCCAGACGATGAAAATGGAGCTGTGTGTGTGTTTGTGTTCATCCCGTCTCTCTCTCTCTGCGTCACATTCAAATCTTGCCCACCCATGGAAAACTACCAGACACAAACCTGCTGCTCACTTTGCATTCACTCTGTTCGGTACAAAACCCTCGTGTGATGTTTTCAGGAATATGGATGGTCTCTTAAAGTCAATGATTTGATCATAATTAGCCGATAAAATCAACTCACATTTTGTCAGTGAAATCACTGCCCACTTTCTTTCTTTAGCTGCGTCTTGTACACAGAACAAGAGGGAGTAAACTGAGACTAAACATGACCCTTAAATGTTCAAGGTTTTTAACAGAAGCCGAGTTACTCGCACAAGTCTCCTCTCTAAAACAAACAGACCTCAACAGCCATATTCACCATATTCACAAGGCGGCCATTTTCCATCGTGCCTTCTCTTCAAAACGCTCGCTCATTACTGACGTGCTCCCGTGATACGGTCCGCCTCACAGATCCTGCAGCCGATCCTTTTCTTTGCGGCGTTGAGGCTGAAATGCTCCCAGACTTTACATGTTTCAGGACGCGATGCTGCTTCATCGGCCGCTGACATTTTGTTTACCTGTCGCTTCCTGGTTGCTGTTTTACATGTTTTACAACTCTCAGCAGAGATAGTATCTACACCCACACTGTAAATAATGTCTGTTAATTCTCTATCTAACGCCAAATGAGGTATCACAATGGTGACTGAGCCCATGGCCCACTGATGGAAGCCTTTGCAGTATGTAGTATTATTATGGCCTGGGTGTCTGTGGCGACATTCGTGTAAGAAATCACAAGCGGCGCCCAGTTAGTGATGCGTTTTCCATCAGCCAGCAGTGGTTGGTCTGCCAGAGAGGGGAGGCGGAGCTAAGCGGCTGTTTTTCCGCTCGTTTCCAGTAAGAGCAGACTTTGTCTTTTAATACTACATTTCTAGAGGATTCATATGTCAGTTGGTAATTTCAACAGATATGTGGTGTTAAAAAGTTGTGGTCATTTCACGAACGTCTGTGAGACCTCACGGAGTCCCCACGAAAACATGAGACAGAGGACGTGACCTCAGTGTCCTCTGAGGCAGCTGCTCCGGACTCAGACCGCTGTTAATGGAGCACAAGAGACGAGTCACAGGCAGAAATGAAATGAATGAAAAATAAGGTCCATAATAGTAACGTGTGTGTGTGTGTGTGTGTGTGTGTGTGTGTGTGTGTGAGAGAGAGCCTGGCAGCAGTGCAGTGTGTGTTTCAGCCCTGAACTGCAGGCAGCTGGTGACTCATCAGCAGATAGAGATGCTCGCTCTCTCTCTCTCTCTCTCTCTCTCTCTCTCTCTCTCTCTCTCTCTCTCTCTCTCTGTGTCTGCTGAATCTACATAATGAAGCTCCATTCACACTTTCAGTTCATTGGGGAAATCAGCTGTGTGTGTGTGTGTGTGTGTGTGTGTGTGTGTGTGTGTGTGTGTGTGTGTGTGTGTGTGTGTGTGTGTGTGTGTGTGTGTGTGTGTGTGTGTGTGTGTGTGTGTGTGTGTGTGTGTGTGTGTGTGTGTGTGTGTGTGTGTGTGTGTGTGTCCAAATGTTCAACAGATGTTCATATTACAGTGTGTTCTCTGGAGACTGAGCTGGTAAATGTCTTCATCATCAGTGGAGCTGAACCTGTCTGCCTGTCTGCCTGTCTGTCTGTCTGTCTGTCTGTCTGCCTGCCTGCCTGTCTGTCTGATTGGTCTTCATACACACTTTAGAAGCAGGGGGCAGTCACCTGTTGTTGGGCAGAACAGGACGGTTTGATTCTCTAGCTGAAACACAGTGAGGAGGACACGTTACAATCTGTGACTCTGGGTGTCGGACCACCAATACTTTAACCTTGTTTTTAAATAAACATTTACCGAATGGAGTTTGGTAGCTCGTTCCACCACCGCGGGACGACTGAGGAGAAGAGTCTAGTTAGAGACTTAGGGCCCTGTTGTGACGGGATGCGTTCAGGTAGGCAGGAGCCGTTTTTTTTACTGTTTTGTAAGCGAGCAACAGGGTTTGAATTTGATGCGAGCGGCGACTGGGAGCCAGTGGAGGGATATGAGCAGTGGAGGGATATGAACAGTGGAAGGATATGAGCAGTGGAGGGATATGAGCAGTGGAGGGATATGAGCAGTGGAGGGATATGAACAGTGGAGGGATATGAACAGTGGAGGGATATCGCGCTGCTGCGTTGTGGATCGTCTGCAGAGCTTTGAATGTGCATGGAAGGCCTGCCAGTAGGGAGTTGCAGTAATCAATGCGTGACATCACGAGAGCCTGCACCAGCAGGTGTGTTGCATGCTCTGACAGGTAGGTTCTGATCTTCCTGATATTGTACGGGACAGATAATTGATACGTTCTTAAAATCTGCCATCATCGATAGTCTCCTAAAAACAGCACAAAAGAAAACATTTAATGAACATTTTGCAACTTGAGATAGGCTGTAAAAACCAGGCAGCTACACATTGTTCAATAAAGCACTTATCCATCTTACTGTGATGTCATTTTTGGCACTATATGTATTAAAGTGCAAATTAAATCTCACCTGAAATCTAATCTGGGATGTTGGTGCAGTTCTGCCTCTGATGGATGAAATGAGGATTACAACTACAAACAGTGAAAACAAATAAAAAGTTTAATTCACCTGTTTCCTCAGACAAAATGTTTCTACTTTGATCTACTTTAATTTATTTAACCTTTTCTTTGACCAGGAATAATCCCACTGAGACACAAAAGAGTCTTGGCCACGACAGCATCATCGATCAAATGATCCGTAATCCTGTTTTTATCATCTTGAAGCGGATAAAATGAGTTTCAGGTGACCCTGGAGCTCACACAGAAAGCTTTTTTGTTTTTTACCTACGGATGAAAAAAAGTAATTTAGAAATATAATCCCGAAAAATAAAGTAACTGGAGAAAAGATCCAAGAGAAACATTTTTCCTACCTGGCAAAGCTTCAAGTTCACCTGGTCAACAAGACAAAAACAGTCCTCAGGTGAAACTGGGCTCTGCTGACTTCAACACATTTAATGGATTAAATCTTTAATCAACAAAAACACGATACTAAGAGAAACGATTGGGACTCACGGGGTGGATAAAGATGGATGATAGACTGAAGTATCACACAGACACAGGCGCACTGATGCAGACAGACAGCGAGTAGGATGTATGTGGCCTCTCTCCGGTGCAGGGCTGAAGCCTTGGCCTCATAACTCTGCTATTACACCACACACACACACACACACACACACACACACACACACACACACACACACACACACGCACACACACAGTCCCCAGGTGGGAGTTTGGAGGATGAGACCTTGGCCTGATCAGCCTCCTGTGGTGTTGGAGGAAGCGCTTGATTTATGAGTCTGGAAGGCTGGAAGTTCACACACACACACACACACACACACACACACACACAGAATATGAAGAAGGAAAGATGGAAACAGGTGAGGGAGTGTCTGTAGAAATGGGATAAAAACACATTGAAGATGGATTTAATGCTTATCCTGGTGTTTTTAACTCAGAGCCTTATTTTTGTTTACATGTTTTTGAGTGAAATGACAAATGATCCTTGATGGGTCAAAGGTCGTCCACGAAAAGTTCTTGTTGTTTCCACTGACAGGCTCAGATTGTTATTCTAAGTGTGTGACAACATGACAGAAAGGATCCCTACAGAGATAGACCTTTTTGTTACAGAGGAAGATGATTGTTTTAACCACACACAGACGTTACATCGCTCTCTGCACACACACCAGACTCCATTCAGAAAAACATTAATTTGACCTTGCAGGACACAGGAGTTGCTGATCTATTGGTGCTTCGATTGATTAGCTTATTGTGTTATTGTGTGACTTTAGAGTTTTACTTGGTCAGTTCAGATCCAACACAATACTTCTGTAACACAAGCAAAAAAACTGATCGGTGCAGCGATAGACAAGAACTACTGTGTTCTGCTTTATGTTAAATTACTGTTTTACCAATGGAGTCTGGTGTGTGATCTTCTTTTTGTTCTCTCTCTGTCCCTGATATTTATTATTTTAAGATCACAAAGTTATCTGTGAAACTCTACAAACAGACACGTTTAATGTGGCAGAATTACCGATTAGCCATATTGATTTTAAAATGAGTTTGAGAGGACACGGACGGTTGTCTTTGGGTTTTCTAAAAGCTTCTGCGTCCTGCGTTCATGGATCTACCGTCCTCATTTCGGAGGCTTTACTTTGGGTGAAACAAACTGCAGCTTGGTGTGACCAAAAAGATGTTCAGCCATGTCAGTTAATGAGCCTGTGTGTCAGTCCCAGGACCCGACTGTGTGATCAGCTGCTGCGTCTGTAAATCAGCAGATAATTACACCCAGACTGTGAGTGCAGAGCAGTGAAAGGTGCAGCATAAATCTGACCCTCAGTGTTGTGACATCTCTCTCCAGTCATTTACAACAGTTCTGTCTCCACATCAATAAAGACCCGGAGTGTGTGTGTGTGTGTGTGTGTGTGTGTGTGTGTGTGTGTGTGTTCCTAGTTGCAGGTGTGTGTAAGTCCTTGTAGAGGTGATGATGGTGAATCACTGCTGCCTGTGAGTGTGTGAGTAAGAGGTCTGTGTGTTTGCTGAGAGGATTTAACCACCAAACAGGATGAATATCTTCTGTTTTCTCTTCCTCACTTCGCCGCCGGAGGAAAGACTCAAACTGTTTATCTGAGTTAAAAATTTCACCTCCTTGTTCAACAACGAGGGTCAAGTTGTTGCCTCAATCTGTTAAAAAGAGAAAACACACCTGGCAAAGCTGGGAGACTTGTCATACGTGTGCACAGGTGTGATAATGTCTCTTTAAGCGCTTCTTATTCTACTAAAATGTGATAAGTAAAACATCAGGAAAGGTCCAACCCCCTCAACAACCCTGCTTGTTTCCCAACAGGTAAAGGTCATGTGACGCCAGGATGCCTGGATTCCCACCAGACCCGCCCCCTTCAGAACGCCATGGCGATGCCGTCCTGACCACTGCAGGAAGTGACGCTGTGTCTGGAGAGGAAGCGAGGGACATGGAGCTGATGTTTCTGGATCTGTCCGATTGTCCTTTTCACTTCAACTCGTCTCCACTGGAGCAGGACGGGGAGGAAACTCAGCAGGTGGACGGCAGCTGGAGCCGAGATGGAGACCTGCAGGGATGTGGACGGTGAGTGATCGATGAATCATGGGAGGTTGATACGGGACTCAAAGAGTTTGCCGAATATGAAACATTGAGGGTTAAAAATTTCATAAACCAAGCTGTCAGATCAACTGTTTCACTCTTGGACGAATATTTTTAAGGACACTTTGGTTTCAGTATCTATCAGAACATTTTAATCACCATTTAAACCTTTGAAAAGTTTCTGTTTCTGCATTTTTACTGTCTGACTCCAGAACTTGTTTTGTTTGTCTTTCCAGGTTGGAGAGGAGGTGGGTCCTCTGGCACGAGTTCATGAAGGAACACGCCCACCTGGACACCTGGCTGCGATTGGCTGAGAAGGCTGTCAGTTCCCCAAACCTCGCCCACGTTACCTACGTCACCGCCAAGGAAGAACTGAGGAAGTTTGAGGTGAAAAGAAAATATTCAAACACAAGAGTAAAAGTGTAAAATCTGGACTCTCGTGTCATGGGAGGCTCTCAGGATTAGAGCCAAGTTAAGCTTAAATTCGGGCCCAGGTTAAAGACATAATCCGGGTAGAGCCTAAATTGAGAATTCAGAGTGCTGAAGGAGGCGGTATTTCAGTGTCAATCCTCTCGTCTTACCACCTTAAATCACAAAGTTTGAGTGTGCAGCAGAGCTCGGCGTCCGTCCCCGCTGCCTGTAGACCCTCCTTGTTTGTCCAAATGAAATTCTGCTGTCAGGTTGGTCACTGCTGGGAAATCTGATCCCCACAAATCCTCCTCTGCAGCTCCGGCAAACATTAATGCAGCTGTCAGTACAGAAACGAACAAAGCTGTTATCAGTCACATTCTGTTGTTGCAGTGACGCAGGGTGAATGATCTGTAAACACAGGAACAAGCATGAAATGACTCCCCATAGCAAGCCAAACAAGAGCTGATGTACGGAAGAAGCTCCCATTATTTTAATTATTACCAACACGTAATGACTTTATAATGACTTTATGCACAGTGTGGTTGTTTAACAGCCCAAACAGTCTCTCTGTTAAATAATCCTGTGGTCGACTTTCCTCGAGACGCTGATTTAAATGGCAAAATAATTTAATATGTTTTGAAAAGTGTAAGTGTTATTTTTATATCATATTTATTAAAAAAACAGGAAATGTTACCAGATAAATGCTGTGTGTCTTTATGTACATACATACAAACAAAACAAGTTTTATTGTTCAGGACATTTCAGTTAAGTAAACTCTTCCGTGTAACAGCGACAGTAACTTTCTGAACGAAAGCTCACCGTCTCTGACTTCCTGTCTGCACACACAACCTCACACCGTGTGTGCGCTGCAGGTGCGGGACACCTGCCCCTGCACACATTGCAATTGCGATGATTAAACAATTTATCGTTCGGCCCTCATTATTTATCTTATTATAATTGTTCTATCCGATTTTAAGGTTTAAAACAGAGAATGATTTTGATTTCATTACAGCAACCCAAGCTTCTGCTTGATAGCGAGTATCAGAGCCGAGTCGTCTGCATAAAGCAGGATTACAATTCATGGCATACTGTAGAATCAGACTAGAGCTGCAATAATCGATTAATTAATTAACAATAACTTTATTGATCCCCAAAGGGAAATTCACTTCTCTGGCATCTCATCTACCATTTACTGAAGAATGAAAAAGTGTGACGGCTGTGGGTACAAAGATCTTTACCTCTCCGTCCTGCAGCGAGCAGAGAGGAGCCGTCCACCTCCGTCGTTTCTTTGGTACCAGACTTTGCTGCTACACGTTGAAGCACATGTTCTAGAACTGATTAATCAAGTGAAAGAAAACTAACTTGGAAGTATTCTGTAAATCATTTCAGAAGCAAAAATTCCAAAATTCCGGTGGTTCCAGCTACTCAAATCTTCGGATTCAAAGATGTTTGTTTTGGGGTGTTTTGGAAAGTAGGTTGAAATGAACCGCACATGGAGTTGTGGGAAATAAAACAGGAATTTCCCCTTATTTTTCTGAAGGATTAACCAGGAAGTTTATTTGTAGATTCATAGTGAACATTGTTTTATAATTGGTACAGCTTCCACTGAGACTATACGATAATTCTTTGACTTATTTAAATTTGATCAGAACATTATAAATTATTTAAGTTGAACACAAGCAGCGTCCTTGCCTTGTTAAAAATATGTTCCTTTTTTTTTCTGTACTTTTATCTGAGTTTGAGCGTCTCCAGTAGATATAAGAGACTCCAAATGTTAAGTATCATCTGCCCAGCACAAACAGCCAGCTCTGCTCGGGGAGCTGTAACAAGGAAATAAATGCCAAATAAAAACTGCCCTCAGGCTTCATTGTCTCTGAAATACTACCGTCAGGTTCAGAGGCCGTTTGAAAACACTCAAATAGTTTTAAGTCATAAAAGATGGAAACAATAGCACCGTATAAAAGAGTGAAATATGACTTTTTAGATGACTTAACTTCCCATTAGTCCTGTGTGCTGCTTTATGTAGCTGTAGGTAGAAAAGAGCAGCATAAATGTGTGTGTTTGTTGTGATTTATTCCAGTCATGCTTTGTTTTTTTGTGTGTTCAGAGGCTGCGGAGCGAGGCGGGATCTCTGCTCGTCCGGTTGGACGGTCTGACCCGCAGGAATCGAACACTGACTCGGCTGTTTCAGGGCGCCATGAGGGCCCGGCTGCTGTCGTCAGCGAGGGAATGTGGGCAACGATGGGACGATGTGAACGCCAAACTGGAGTCCATCACTGGACGGCTGAAGGTCAGAGTTCTTCCTTATAATAAAACCATAACTATTTTAATAACGTCTTTTATATTTAAAAGTGTTTTGGTAGAATTTCCGCTCGTTGCACAAACTGTAATAGCAGAATAATAAACCTTACACGAGAAGACGATCAAACTTTACTCTCTAGAAGAAGTAAACATTGTAAAACTGAACCGTGTGATTTGAGGAATCTCTCTCTGTTTTCCTCTCAGCTCTTTGTCTCAGAGTGGGAGGGGTTTGAGGCAGAGAGGGAGGAGCTTGCTCTCTGGTTGGCTGACCTGGACGTCCGTCTGACTGAAGTGGATCACCTGACAGGAAACACCTGTGAAAAGCTGCGACGACTCCAGGTGTGTTTTTATTTTAAAACTAAATCTTACCGTCCTGTGTGTGTACCTCTTTTTTAAAGTGTGTGTGTTTGCAGTCCTTCCAGCAGTGTGTGTGCGTGAACTCGGCCCGTGTGAACGCCCTGCTGCAGCGTGGCGAGGCGCTGATCCAGCGAAGCGAACCGACTGATGCTCAGCGTGTAGAGAACCAGCTGATGGAGCTGCTGCGGGGCTGCAGTCTCGCCTACAGCAACATCGCACGAACACACACTCGACTGCTGAGCATGAGACTGGTACACACACAGATACACACACGCACACACAAAGACAACTTCTTCCTTTTTACCAAATGTGCTATTTAAAGAGAAAGTTTAAGGTAATATAGAGCAACAGTCAAACAGTCCTCCTCCTCCTCCTCCTCAACTCGACTCAACTCAAACTTTATTTGTAGAGCACATTTTAAACAACCGGGGTTGACCAAAGTGCTGTACAGATTAAAAGCAGTGACCCATACAATGCAGCAATTACAATAAATAAATTAAACAATACAATACAATAAATAACAAATACTAAAATACATTTGCCAGAGGTCCACTTAAACTCAATTAAAAGCCTCCTCCTCCTCCTCCTCCTCCTCCTCCTCCAGGTGTTTGAGGATGATTGGATCCTGTCTCAGGCTACAGACTCTGGTTGTCCTTCAGAGAGTCTCTTAGAGGAAGAGGGAGTGCATGATAAAGCCAACCTGGACCTCCCTTCTCCTTTCAAAGGTAAACCAACATTTTATCATAAATTAACAACAGTTGAAAAAGGTCCAAAATAAAGATCAAACTTCTGTTATATGTTTCTCCATCTTTCAGCTAACCCCAACTTAGATATCTCCTCCGTTCACCTTCCTCCGCCTCCTCCCTCCCCATCCTCGCCTACCCATGAGCACCTGGGGCTGGAGTGGGACCCCTCAGTTGATATTGGGCGGTCTGTCTCCCGTGATGACTCCGACTCTTCTTATTTCAGTGTCAGCACAGGTCAGACGAGACAGATACATCTCGGTACCTTCCTGTGCTGAGTCTTTTCACTTCACACTTTTCATTGTGTGTGTGTTTGCGCCGTGTTTATGTGTGTGTAGGTCTGTGTCACCGAGATGGTCTGAAGAGGCGGAGCTACCTCAGCTCCCTCGGCTCTCAGTCTGATATCAATAATGACATCACCAACCAGGAAGTAGCAGACTTGGTGAGTTTGTTGCATTTCTCTCTTTAAAGCCACCAGACTCCATTGACAAAACCAGTGATTTTTCCCTGTCAAACTCAGGAGCTGCTGGTTTTGATCAGTTAGTTTTTTTCTGTTATTGTGAGACTTTGGTGTTTGAAATGTTAAGTTTGGCTCCAACACTGTGTTAGTGTAATGCAAAATAACACAAAAAACTAACCAGGCCAGGCTGCAGTAGACAACAAACTCTTGTGTCGAATGATGTTAAATTGCTGTTTTTATGAGTGGAGTCTGGTGTGTTTGCAGAGAGCGATGTAACGTCTGTGTGTGGTTAAAACAATCATCTTCCTCTGTAACAAAAAGGTCTATCTCTGTAGGGATCCTTTCTGTCATGTTGTCACACACTTAGAAGAACAATCTGAGCCTGTCAGTGGAAACAACAAGAACTTTGAGTGGACGTTTTTGATATTTTTTAATCAGTTATGGTCTTATCTCCGTAAAGATTCTGATGCAAACTTTCACTCAAATCTGCTTTTCCTTTTAACGATCTTTGTTGATCGACTAATTAGTTTACCTTGACTGATAAGCGAGGCTTATCTATGAATGGTTTCACTCTATTGGAATATATTGACATGAAATCTCCAGTGTCTAACGTGTTGTGGAGACCGACTACAGAGACGCCACATCAGGCCTAAATGTGGACAAAACGATGTGGTTATTTTTGTCATATTTCATTTTACACTCTGTCATTCCTGTTGTTCTACTCTGACCCAGATGCTGCATGGCCCAGAGGCTTCATCTGTCTGTCTGTCTGTCTGTCTGTCTGTCTGTCTGTCTCTCACTCACACAGAGAATCATTGATGTTCTGATACACTTGCTATCTAAAAATGCTCTGCTTCGCTGAGTGTCGGCTTCATGAGCTGTTTACAACAGTTCACCTCTCTGCTGATTTATTGATGGTGCCTGCATGATGTAGCTTGTCATTATGTCGGCGGGCACATCACTTTCCTTTTTTAGCTTTTATTTTGGTAAGAGACAGGAGAGGAGAAGTGTCAGCAGCAGTGCGTGATGAAGGAAGCGAAAACTGAAGAACAGAAATAATGAGATGAAAATGGAGGGGGGAAACAAGATGGACGTCAACCAGACGGGGACAGAAATTGAAATTTTGAAGTAATTTAAGTATCCTCCTCTGCCTGCAGCAGCTCACCCCTCTGTGTGTGTTTGTGCCTGTTTCACACACACACACACACACACACACACACTTTTGCACTGTCGGTGAACCCTAAAGCTCAACAGGAGAGGAGACGAGCAGAGAGACACATGTACAACTGAATTAGCATCTGATTACAGCTGCAGCATCCCGACAAAGACATCAAAGTGTGTGTGTGCACTCTGCCATCCTCCTGTATTTCCTCTTTTTTTACACATGTACTTATTATCGGTCTGATAAAGGAGTAATGCCAGCAGGCTCTCCCTGCAGGCTCGCCTCGGCGCTGTCTGCCCGGAGACTGCAAGTGCCTGTAGTTCATTAAATCTGCGACCGGGTGACCCCGTCTGCGGGTGCTTGTATGCTGCATGAATTCTGAATGCAGCTCAAAAAATGTGCCTGCGGAGTTTTTCTCAGCAACTAGGAGATCTCGGCTACATCAGATTTGAGCTCTGGCAATTTCAAGCTTCTGCACTTTGGCTTAAACTCGAGCTTCTTTGAAAATACAACACATAACCCGACTGGTCCTGCATTACAACTCCTCTCTATAGCATGTATTAGCTCACTAACTACACATTGAAGATTGAGCCGCCTGTGTTTATACTAAAGCGGCTAAGAGGAACCTTCATTCTGGCGGCCTCTGTGCACACAAGCAGCACGCCTAGTGTCTTTAAGATCCTGATATTGCGAACGTGTGCATTTGTTCTTCATGCATTCATTAGATTATTGTGACAAAGTAATTTTAGGATTACAATCTGAGCCTGCCAGTGGACAAAATATTTAAGATAAGATAATCCTTAGAAATTCGGGCGCGGGATTTAGGTGTCTGACAACATCACAGAAAGGATCCCCACAGAGATAGACCTTTTTGCTACAGAGGAAGATTCTTTTGGACCTGATCAGTAGATGAGATGATCAATGTCAAAATAAACTTTTAATTGTTTACATTTTCTGTGCAGCAATTTGAGGGATGGCTCGACCACGCCTCTCCCAGCGTCTTCTCACCAGTAGCGGCGCAGGGAGGTGGGACTCGGCTGAAAGGAGACCAGTGGACGACCTCGACTCCTGGCAGACAGGACAGTGAGCCGGCCGGCTTTGACGGCGGGCGGGTGAGGGCGTGGCTCGGAGTCCAGAGGCCCGCCCCTCCAGTGAGGAGGACTTCCTGTTCCAAAGCTGTGCAGACTGACGGGGAGGCTGAGGTGGGTGAAGCCTGATTAAAACCTTCTAATACACATTCTTCCTTTTAGTCACAGAACTCTATTAAAAACACTGACACACACTGTCGCCCTGGGTTACATGTTCCCTTTCACCATGAAGAGACACACTGTACTTTATTCTGACTTCGATACACCATCCTGCTGCCCAAATGTGGATTCATCCGCTGCTGAAAATAGTCCGCAACAAACGCACTATTTCCACTTGTTTGTTTGCCCTTTTTTTAACATAAAACAATATATTTATCGATTTTTTAAAAAGTTGAATGTATAAACACAAGAAGTCAGAAAGTATTTAGAGACAATCAAACACATTTGGGTCTTTTTAAGAGATTTATAGACAAACATATACGATAAAAACATTTTGACTCAAAGGCTTTGAGCTTTTTTCTGCTGAGCTTTTTTTCCCCTGTGGAGTTCAGCATTAACATTCAGCACATGGCATCACATGAACATCATCTGTGTGTGTGTGTGTGTGTGTGTGTGTGTGTGTGTGTGTGTGTGTGTGTGTGTGTGTGTGTGTGTGTGTGTGTGTGTGTGTGTGTGTGTGTGTGTGTGTGTGTGTGTGTGTGTGTGTGTGTGTGTGTGTGTGTTGACCCTCCTGACCTGACACTCGAGACATTTTCACGTTCTCTCTCTCACACACAAAGTAAGTAGCTGACCTTGTGTGGACCGACTTTGTTCTTAGAGTACACTTATGAACAAACAAATCTAATGCTGCAGATTTATGAACACAGAATCACCGCTGAGTGTTAAATATTTTATATAATATCAAACACATTTCTGTGTCTGCTCTCTTTACTTCCGTCTGCTGTTTCATCAGGTTTTGAGTACCTTTCACATCTCAGCAGGGCGCTCGCGACTATTTATAGACAAACAAGCGTTAACACGACATGAAAGGGAAAAACAAACACGTTAAAAATCAATGGTCCTTATGACTACAAATCACAGTAACTACTTAAAGTGAATGTCACTCTAAATACCTCAGTCATGCTGGCTTATTAACAGGTACATTTGAAAACATATGGAAAAGACACTGTTTTAATCTGTCCAGTAGCTGATGGTGTCTCCGTCAGCCTCAGCTCTACTTTATGTAAAGTCTTAGGGCCCGATCAGACAGGACGCGTTTTAGCAGCTGGCGGCTTTTGTCATTGTTTTCAATGAGAGGCTTTTTGCGCGCTGCTTTTGCTTTGCAGAGCGCCTCTCTTTTTTCCGCTCTGTGCGCCTCGCGTTTTTGAGGAAACGCTCCAAGCGCCTCGAGTTGAAAAAATCTCAAAGCAGAAAAGCGCCCGACGTCATGGGCGTTTTTTCTCATTGTCCAATCGGATGAAAGGAGAGGCGGGCCTTCTGTCAGTTTACAATGTAACGGTTAGGTTAATGACAGCAAATGATTCGGTGGTTGCCTTAACAACAGCAGTGAGGGATGTTCAGAGTTACTTTACTTCCCTCGATCTCCTCGGAAGAACGTCATGGCCGCACCGATTTCAAATCTCAAATATTAAACATGTTCAATATTTACATCTAATATCTTGTTGTGTGCGGGGAGCCCCGAGGACAGCCGGGTACGCTCTCTGTGGATCGTCACGTTAAACAAAACAATAGCCAATGGGGAAGCAAGCTGACTGAAGCAGGAAGCACAACAACCGCAGCCATGGCAACAAAAGCATCATGAAGCATAAAGTAACACGTACAGCCCGTGTTCACGCCGTCTACACCACTTCATCCACAGTTTGTTCTTTTTTCTTCCTGAATTTTCTTCCTGCCCGTCGTCCGCCATGTTTGTTTACTCTGAAGTCTCGTTTGAGCGCCAGAGATTCAGTGAGATTTCCAGCTGTGAGAGTCGGACTCTGGTTGTTGGTGAATGAATCTGTTAGTGTGTGCTGTGCTGTTTGGGTCAGATCGTTGCTCTGCACACACTACAAGAACAAAACTGTTCAATCTATGATTACATATCTGTGGGCTCTCTCACGTTTTACACATTTGTTAAGATTTGAAAAATCTTTTAGTGTGAGCCAGGCTTTAGTATTTCTATTTCAGTATAACTGCCCCTTTAGTCTTGAAGTTGAGGGTCTGACAGCATAAAAAAATCCTTCAAAATAAAGTTGAACAGATTACCATCCACTCTCAGTTAAAGTACCACTCATAAGAATGACCACAGATTATGAGCCAGTAAAGCTTTGTTGATTGGACACATGTAGTCCCACTTTTATTGCAAATATATGCCTAAATAATCTCTAATGATGGTGCAGACTTAACAGCAGACACATTCGTTAAGTGTGGCTTAATGCTTTTATCATTGATTAACTTCCGTTGTTACTGTCCCCAGATGGTGGGTCGGTCCCCCTAATAGGTTCAGAAGCACATTAACGTCCCCACAAGGTCATAACTACAAGTTTACAGCAGACAGTCTCTCTGTGTGTATCTTATCTGTCTCAGTTTACCCAGCACTGTAGAAAACTTCCACACACTGACTGATGTCCTCTCTCACAAGGAGCTCTATCAACATTCATAATGATCCGTCTTTATTTTTCCCTGCTTATCCACCTTTGTAAAGATGGATTCCTGAGTAACTGCCCTCCATCCCTCCTCTGTTTTCTCATTCTATCTCTCCGGCTTCATGTTTCTCTCCATTGGTCTCAGTCTTTATTTTCTCTCCCTCTCTCATTACCGTCGAACCATCTATTTATTCTCCTCTTCCTCCGCCGTTCCTCGGCCCGCCGAATGAATCCATAAAGTCTTGATTTATGCATCGAGTCTGGCTGCACTTTTACTGTCGCCATAAAAACAGGAGAGAAACACCCAGATTTCCTCCTTCCCTTCCTTCCTCTTTACTTCCTCCCTCCCACATCTCTGTTTCTCCTCTGTCTGAATTACAACCAGTTACAGATAACGGTCCTTGTACAGGAAAGAGAGATAAACAGACGACAGCCAAAGAGGAAGAGGAAAAGTTAGAAGATAAGTTTCAAATCAGATAACAAAGTGTGTGCGTGTGTGCGCGTGTGTGTGTACATTGTAATTAGAACGATTTGGTGCATAGTCATTTGCAGTATGCGAGTTTGATTGAATGCGTGTTTGTGCGTAATAGCATTGGCACTTTCTAATGGAGGTTCATTACTGACTAAACTATCGAGCGAGCACCAAACAAATTGGAGAAGAAATCAACCTGCAGAAGTGAAGGAGAGAATCAAGAGTTTAATCGATGTTTCGGAGCAGCTTGTGTACAAACTGAGAGCCGAACAAACTGCGTGGAAGTTAAATCTGAAGCATCACTCTGGTTTCTTCTTCCCAGCGTGCTCCATCTGCTCTTCGGTGAAGCTTCGGTGTATTTGTTGTTCAGAAATCAGACTGCAGAACGTGAATCAGTGTTCCTGTGCAGACATACATCTTGATCTGGAGTCTAACCAACACTTGAACCTCACGTTTACTCATCTTTTTATTACAACTCATTTCACAGTGTCACCTCGACGGAAGCTTCGTTGATGCACCCAGCAGCCCACGCCGAAATGACCACACACAGCGGCCTTTTCCTGCCCCCTCCTCTTCATCGTCACATGACCTTAAGGCCTCCGCTGATTGGATGAAGCACGAATACGGATCAAATTTTGAGGTGACTTCATTGTGTCAGTCAGTTATTTGGAATTTGAACCTAGAATGTGTAAAACAGTGACGTCAACGGTTGGTCTGTGGACTTGAAGCTCAGAGTTTGGCACTTTGGCTGCCACCATCTTGGTTTTCTGTAACCAGAAGTGACCATATTTGGACCATAGACTGTATGTAGGAAGTGGATGTTGCCTCTTTTTTTAATAAGGTAAAAAGTGCCTAAAACCTGCATTCTTTCTAATGGCCAGCAGGGGGCGACTCCACTGGTTGTCTAATTAGGATTATGGACTTAATTTCTAGTTTCAATTCTTCTTCAATACCGCATGATGTTCATTTAGTCACTGATGCTCCCATGTAGAGTAAAACAGCAAAAAAGCAGGTATGTATATATTTTCATTAAGTTGCTAACGCAGCAACCTGAAAAATGTCTTGTTCACTGTTAAGTTTCAGTAAAAAATATTTGTAGGAGTTGTATTGGGTAAGTATGTCTTGTCCAGAGCAATAATAATAATAATAATAATAATAATAATAATAATAATAATAATAATAATAATTTCAGTTAGCTACCCTCTCATTCAAATACGTTAACATTTTTCTTTCTTGCTGTAAAGTTGGCCATTTTAAACTGGGAGGTCTTATCATTGGAGTATATGGAGATTGACTCACTTTTGGAGCCAGCCTCAAGTGGCCATTTGAGGAACTGCAGTTGCTTCCGGCTTCATTTTTCCACCCAGGTTACAGCTTGGTTTTGAAAAGTCATCTAGATAATTCCGAGAATGTCGGTGTTAGATAATACTGTGTTAACAGTGCAGCACATTTCCTCAGTTTGCAGTAATTGAAGTGTGAAATAAATGTGGCATAGATTATTTATTGGAAATAATCCTCACCGCACTTTTAATAAGAAATAGTAAAAAGAAGTAGTGTTACTGACGCCCTCAGGCAGGAGATAAACTCAGATAAACTGAGAGTGTGGAAAGGTAATTTTGAGATGTTATTTTCTTGAAAAGTTTTCATGTGATAAATGTTGCCTGAAACCACCGAGGAGTAACAGAAGCTCTCTGTTTTCAGGCTGAAGAAGAGCCGTCCTGTTGTGAAGAAGCCGAGCGTCGTTTCTCAGAACAAAGGTGAGAAACACAGAAAGCCTCACAGTTATGCAGACGGAGCGATAGAAGACGTAGACCGGCTGTAATTTGCACAGTGATAAGCAGAGCCGTCCTTTATATAAGGGACAACTAGTATTCAGTTTGTGTTGTTTGACATTGTGTGCTGGTTCATCTAAAGATCTTCCTCCTCCACAGTGTGACCTCCAGCAGCAGGGCCTCCTCCTCCCTGCTCTCCCCAGCCCTCCTCTACCTCCTTCTGGCTGCAGGTCTGGTTCTTGTGGCCTGTATGATCTGGGTCATCCTGGAGCCGCCGTGTCACCGCAGCAGCAGGATGCCTCGTAGCTTCCACCTGGCGCTGAGATACGTCAACGGACCCCCGCCTACCTGAAGACCTTCCAGAGACTCTTGTAGACAAAGCACTTTCCTCAGGCTCTACAGGACAAAGGTTTGCTACTCATCATGTGATGTGAACCATTTGCTCATTTCAACTTACCAACAGAGCAAGATATAAGGCCTTCAATCAAAGGTATCACCGTGTCAAACATGCTTCCACAGTTCCAGTTTGTTTTCCCACTGTGTATTTCCGCCATCATCCCTGAGACTGACTACAAAATGATCCCCTCCTTGGGTTAAACTCTGTATTGATTTGGTGCAAGGCCTGTTTCATGGGCATGACTTTGATGATAGGTTTAAGTTAATGCATGTAACTGCAACTGTCTTTGGTTCTCTTAGGAAAATAGACCCAGCAAGATAAGTCCTGAAGAATCCCAAAAATCCCTGACAAAAGAAACAAAGTTTTGCTAGTAAACTAAGGAGTAGGGACGTTCCATCGTTTGTCTTAATGTGGTTATTTGATATCATAAGTTCATAATTTTGTCTTGAGAAAACAAGCATATCTTTTTCTAAACAAGATTATATCTCATGAAACTAAATCACTTTTTCTCGGTTGTTTATGATGTTTATCAGAGCTCAGGAGGGCTGTGTAAACGTGTGTAGACAACTTGCAACTGATTTAAGTTATTTCAAGAAGTACCAATAATATATCAATGCATCATCATGAGAAAACAAAATCCACCTTTTATTTTTGTAAGACAACGAAATATTAACTTGTCACCTCGAGGTCACCACGTTTAAAAAACAATATTTAAACCACGTCCGCTCCCAGCTTCCATAAAGTTCCACCTTTCCTCTGTGCTGTTTACGTATTTGTCCCCAAACTTTCAAAAAGGTGTTTAATATTTAGTGATGTCTTATAATCCTCATTAATGCCATCCTTTTAAAAGAAGCACAGTAAACACATTGTGTTATCTTAGATCCAAAACGTATCTTTGTCTCCTACCATGAACGAATAGCTGACATACAATGCCCGGCTTCAAACCAAGTTCATATTCTTTCAGTTTTATCTCATGCCTTAAAAATAATATATATATGACAGAATGAACGTGAACGAACAGGAAGTTGTTCTGAAATGAAATATCTTGATGTTTGGTCAGTGAAAGCTTTTGTAACTGCCTTATTCACCAAACCGATGCTACATTTTTGCAGCATTAGCTTGTTGTTAGCTTGTTAGCTTTGCAAAGTAGTTTTCTGTACTTTTAAACTAGACTAGAAAGTAGTCAAGCTTGAAAAAACACACCCTGAGGAAACACAGATTCAGGCAGCAGTGGCTAAGCTAATACGTCACGTAGTTAGCATAGAAACGCAGCTCTAATGGTGCAGGAAATGAAAACTGAATGTAGATGTTTATAGCTCACATTATTGTAAAATTAATTAAATGAAGCAGATTTTTTTTTTTTTTAGGTACAAAGGATTTAATGTGTATAGTTGATATCTTTAAACTGCTCACTATGCTAATGTCGCAAAGCTAATGTAAAGGATGGAAATATTAAGCTAGCATCATGTGTTTGCCTTAATGCCATCCATGTTAAAATTATGAAGCATTTTGCACCCGATGTTGTTGTGTTACACCATGATAGCACTTGTATTTATGACTCATAAAGATGTCCTGTAACAAGCTGTTTAGGACAAAAGGACTGTCAACATTTAAGGTTTTTTTTTAACTTCTGGCCTTTATCTGAACTTTAGGAGGGAGTTTTCCTTTCCCCCCCCAGGCGTTGCTTTAAGTTCACTTCTATAAGACAAATCTGCTTGCGGACTTGAAACCTGCTGCCCAGAGATAATCTATCACAGCCGAGATCCAGCTTTTATTTATTGTTGTGAAAGTTGTGTTATTGTTGTGTGTGGTGAGTCGGGAGAGTCCGCGCCGCTCCTGCAAAGGACCGTCATTTCACTTTGCCCTAAATAGAAGCTTACACATGATGGATTATCTATTTGCAGCCAGTTTCAAGTCTCTGCTGGTTGAATTTCAAACACACGGAAGTATTTATGTCCTGACCACATTGAGTGTTTGTATAGGCGGATGTGTTCGCACATGAAATGGGCAGATGAATTCATGTCACACTGACTCTTGTGTGGTGTTATGAGATGTAAAACTAGTAAGATGTTTGGAGTGTTGAGTGATATTTGTTGACGGGTCTGAAGCATGACAAAAAAACTGTGTGGTGTCTGAAAGGAAAGTAGTGATTTATCTTTGATCCTTTCTTGCTGTAGATTTCAAACCAATGTTTTTACCTTCTCCGTCCAGTAACCGTGTCAAAATGTCATGTTACAGCTTAAAGGGGAAATCCAGTATTTTTATACCTGGGCCTAATTTGTCATATTTTTGAGTCTGAATTACTAAATGGTACAAAAACTTTTGGAAATGCTCACGTAGACCAGCAGCAGTGAACCAGGCTGTAATGGCTGCAACATAATCCTTGATGGATCAAAGTGCGTCCACTAAAAGTTCTTGTTGTTTCCACTCAGGCTCCCTACAGAGATAGACCTTTTTGTTACAGAGGAAGAGGATTGTTTTAACCACACACAGAAGTTACATCGCTCTCTGCAAACACACCAGACTCCATTGGAAAAAAACAGTGATTTTACCTCACAGAACACAGGAGCTGCTGGTCTATCACTGCCTTTAATCAGTACATTTTCTTTTAGATTTTTTAGTTTTATTGAGTTGGCTACAATATAAGACAAAACCATAACACAAAAAACGAATTCCTCGAGGCAGCAGTAGACCAGCAACTCCGTGTTCTAAAGGGTAAAATCAACATTTAATTCAATGGAGTCTGGTGTGTGTGCAGAGAGCGATGTAACATCTGTCTGTGGTTAAAACAATCATCTTCCTCTGTAACTAAAAGGTCTATCTCTGTAGGGATCCTTTCTGTCATGTTGTCAGACACTTAGAAGAACAATCTGAGCCTGTCAGTGGAAACAACCAGAACTTTTAGTGGACGACCTTTGATTTTCAGGGCGCACTTACCTTGAAATATTAAGTTGCAGCCGTGACTGCCTGTTTTGTGGCCGATGATTCTGCTGATGCAATTCTAAAAGTTTTGCACGTATTGCAGGTTTAAAAAATACCAGTATTCCTCTTTACAGAAGGTGCTGCCTTGTTTATTGTTTCATGTTTTTAGTGACTGAAGAGTGTCCATCCATCTGCTGTGGTTAAACCTGCTTGATGTCATCTGATTAATGATCTTTGGTTTATTAAGAAGAGAATTTTGATGGCACTTCCTGTGTCGCTTCATAAAACCCAAATGTGTGTTTTCCTCAGGGGAAGATGTCGCTCCACGTTCCCTAGAAAGTATCAGGAGGATTAAAATGCTAAATGTAAAGCGGCCGTTAGACGTCTGCATGAGGCGGACAGAGATGCACATTTTAAGGCTTTAAAAGGATCATTGAAAAGGGAAGTTGGTAACATCACTGCCATCTAAAACATTTCGCTTTTTGTACGTGCTCTTCTTCATGACAATTGTTTCTTTTTGTACATGTTTGAAAATAAATAAAATGAACTGTATGGATTATTTTTATTTCTTAGATCACTTTAACAGTTTTGTGTTTGTTGCTGTGTAAATTTGCCGGGAAAGTCCATCAGTGTTTCCAATTTTCGTTGCCTTTCCTAGGAAAATAACTTTTACGTTGTGAGTATTTTTATTTCTATCATGCTTAAAATGTATCCTTCCTAAAGAAATTGGGTTCAATATATACGGTGGCCTAAAAGGGCCCAAATGGTTTCCATTAGAAGAAACGTTACGGGGTCTGATGATTAATACATTCCCTGTCTCTCTGCCTCTCTGCCCCATAAATAATACACCTGTTACTCCGAGCCCCCCGACATGCCTGAAGCTGTTGTGTTGACTGCATTTGCAGCGTTATTCTTTTGCATGTGTTTTCTGGGTTTGTGTGTTTCTGACTTTGCATTGTTTCTGTATTTGCAGCGTGTTCGAGATTAATGCAGTGTTTTTCATTTGCACGTTAGCCACCATAAATACAGGCTGGCAAAATGTGTCTTTTAAAAAAGGCCATGACGTTTTCCCTAAACCTAACCAACTGTAGTGTCCACGCACACACAAAAGGAACTAAAATGTTGCCATTGAAGAGAATTTAATTTAAGGAACAAAACATTATGAAATAATTTGTCTGCCCATCGTGTCAGAATGAGATCTGGTGATATAAAAATATGCTATTTATGAAAAATTCACACGTTCATCCGGTGCTCAAGTGTGAAAATGTACCTTTGAAGGCCTCATGAACACACAGAACTGTTTTAGAAGTGACAGCGCTTTACGCCGTTTGACTCAACAAAAATATTCAATTCAAATTCTGGAGGTAAAAATGATTTGGCTGCTGTTTCAGAACATATTTGTCTTTAATTACATTCGGTTATAAATCCTCTAAACCGAAGATAAAAGCAGTTTAGAGTTGATCCACCTCTTTCCCTCTCATCACTCAGTACTTTCCACAGGTAGGTGAATCCTTGGTGTGTGTGTGTGTGTGTGTGTGTGTGTGCGTGCGTGTGTGCGTGCGTGTGTGCGTGTGTGTGAGAATGACAACAGGTTTTACGTTGTGCATTACAGCAGATTTGCGTGCTGGATCTCGTGCCGCGTCCACGTGTCTGAAGAACGCCGAGTCACTGCAATCGGTGACACCGATAATACACTTAGCAGGGATTAACAGTGCAGTACTAGCAGCCTGCGCGCGTATATGTGTGCGTGTGTGTGTGTGTGTTTAACCTGGCATAGTGGGACGTTGTTCTCACTGTCTGTCAGTAGGAGGTGTGTAAGGCTTAGTGTGAGCGAGCACATGAATGATCATTAGACACAAAGCTGTCTTAACCACCAGTGTTTACTTCTATCTCTGTGAGGACCGTTGTAGGTTTCTGAGACCATGTTTGCAAAGTAGAAGCTTTAAAATCAGCTGTTGGGTGTATTTTTTTTACAAACATACAAACCATTTTTTTTACAAGCTTTTTAATTAGAATGATCAAGATTTTTTCAGAAGACAAAAGCGGCCTTGCCATGAATGCTTAGATTTAGTCCTCAAAGCCGAAAAAAATCGACTTAGTCCTGAAAAAACTGTAAATAGACATTTTGATGACATCATTGATTTTATAAAAGTTTTTTTTCAAGGCTCCAGGAGTGGTTTACAAAATGTAAATCTCTGGGGATCAAAATTTTCAGTTCTAGGTGTTCTGTTAACAGCTTTACAGGTGTCTCTTTTATTACAGTGGCCTGTGCTGAAAATGCTTTTTAGGCTTTTTAAGTTTTTTTGTTTTTTTTGCTGTAATACCAAGACCTGCCACTAGGACGAATTGGTAACACGTCTAAGCAGCAGCACAGTATCCTGAGTATCTTAAAGGTTTTATCAGGAGGATTTTTTTTCCTGCATTTTGTCAACATCACATTCAAACTGGGCCCCTCCTCCTGGGCTCTTCGTCACCAGAAGCTCGCTCTCACTCTCTCGTGCGAGAACACGCCCACTCTGCCGAGCTAACACCGACAGCATCACGGTTACCTTTGCGCCAGCATGCTAACTGCCGGTTAGCTTGTCCTACCCGGTTTGAGGCACCTACCTGTCCAACAGAAAGAAGGCCAACTCTGCATCGCTCTTTCATCGGTCTGAATTGGGCCAAATTGCTAATTTGAACCACTCCCACACTCACCTGTACGCTGTGATTGGCTCAGGGAACCACGACAGCGCCCCTCCTGAAAACGTCCCGTGCAAAGCAAAACAACAGAATTGATGCAGAGGGAAGGGTCTCACAGGGGTCTGCACACACACTCACCGACACACATGTATAGAGGCCCAGAAGTGATGATTTATATTATATTTGTAAAAGTATATGTTTTATTTTTCTAGGAAAATCCTTCTTATTATACCTTTAATATTGATGATTATGACTTACAGGAACTTCTCCTTAACTATTGCACCAACCAGTGGCAGTCAAGTCCTCATACCTGCGATTGGACCAAGCAAAGATGTGGTTTATGTTGTGCAAAAGTCTGTTTGGTTTACTCGGTTACTTTTGGTTTCACACGGGACTAAAACTCCTGGGTAAAAAGTCCTGTTTGTTGGACCCATCCATTGCCCCTGGGCCCTGACTGCCACCCTAAATGGACACCCCTCTTTTTCTACCATCATAATTACCACTGGAGCTCGCCACCAAACTCTAAACTTTAATATTTGTCTTCAAAGGCTGTTGCATTGACGATGTACATGGTTGTATGTTCTGTGAGGACAGTCTTAAACTTTCAGAATCATTCCCTTTAAATATCTGTGTGCTTAGAAAGTCCGTCTGGGTATCGTAGAAAGTTTTTTTCTACATCGTACTTAAAAATATATATTTAAAAATTAAACTAATATTGTCATAAAATGCAAAATTAAAATCTATGTTGAAGAAAATGTAAACAAGGTTGTTAATCTGACGTCTTGAAGCAGCTCAGTGCTTGACAGTGCTAAGTAATAGCATTAGCGGTGTAGCTCTTGTCCAACAAAAGTGTGTGCGTGTGCGTGTGCGTGTGTGTGTGTGTGTGTGTGTATTGTAAACATGTGAGCGCAGTGTTTGGCAGTCATTCTCAATGAGTGTGTGTGACCATGCTTGTGTACATGTGCCTGTGTGTTTGTCGTGCAGCTGTCACCTCATGTTTGTGTTCCTCAGCCTGTGATGGTTGTGCTTGTGTGTGTGTGAGTGTGTACAGTGTGTGTGCGTGTGCGTGTGTGTGCGCCTGGCTCCTGTGTTTTGTTGAGTGCATGAATCTATTTCTTTCTTGGGGTGTGTGAGCAACAGTGTGGTTTCTTGAGAGAGTTACTGATATTCTTTGATATGTGTGACTCTGCAGTCCTTCTCTTGGGGTTTGTGTGTGTGTGTGTGTGTGTGTGTGTGTTCCTCTCTACTGGTGATCCAGTTAATGAAAGCGCTCCATCTGTTCGGAGCGCTGGCAGGCCTACAGCTGGGATGAAGACGATTATATCTGCTCATTAAAGAAAAAAATAGAAATGTTACACTTTCCTCTCAGGGATCACGAGAAGACAGAGATCAACAATTTCATTGATTTTTAATTTCTAATTTTAAGCAAACTAGTTTAAAATATAGATTTTCCTGGAAGACGAGAGGAAGTCATTCTGTTTTGTTAAAGGGGAAATCCAGTATTTCTTTTTCATATTTTGGGGTCTTTTTTCATTAAGATTGCTTCAGCCGGTAGCTGCTAGTCTGTCCACTAACAGTTCTTGTTGTTTCCACTGACAGGCTCAGATTGTTCTTCTAAGTGTGTGACAACATGACAGAAAGGATCCCTACAGAGATAGACCTTTTTGTTACAGAGGAAGATGATTGTTTTAACCACACACAGACGTTACATCGCTCTCTGCACACACACCAGACTCCATTGATAAAAAATAGCAATTTAACCTATATGGCAAATCATAAGAGATGCTTGTCTATCGCTGCACCGATCAGGTATTTTTCTTGTGTTATTACACAAATTACAGAAATACTTTGTTAGATCTGAACTAACCAATTCAAACATCAAAGTCACACAATAAAAGATCAAACTAACCAATCGAAGCCACTTTGGACCAGCAACTCCTGTGTCCTGCAAAGCAAAATTACTGTTTTTTTAAATGGGGTCTGGTGGACTTGCGGAGAGCGATGTAACGTCTGTTTGTGGTTAAAACAATCATCTTCCTCTGTAACAAAAAGGTCTATCTCTGTAGGGATCCTTTCTGTCATGTTGTCACACACAATCTGAGCCTGTCAGTGGAAACAACAAGAACTTAGTGGAGGTACAAAGATTACATTGCAGCCCTGACAGCCTGTTTTTCGACTGCATGCTTCAGCAATCTACTCAACAGTCCAAAGGGAAAATAAAATGTCCTGACTGTCTTCACTGTACGTTCCGCTTCGATGTGCCGGATTCCAATCTTAAATCTGTGCATTGTCCGATAAAGATGGCGTGTGTTCGGTCGGACAAGGCGTGTTTTTCAGTCTTTGAGTCTTTGAGTGTGGTAATGCAGTGGTGGTGAGGGGAGGAGGAGGGCATGAGCAGGCAGTGAGCGAATGAATCGACACAATTGTTTCCCACAGCTGAGAAAACGCCTGAAATTCAGTTAGAGGGCAAATAATTTCATGTTAGCAGAGGAATCTGAGCATGGACTTTTAACCCCACAGAGAGCTGAAGGAGGGAGGGAGGGAGGAAATATTAAACTTCATGGTAATATTTGCCTTTGTGCATTCAGATTTTTTTTTAATCTACATAACTGCATGCACACGGGACGCCTCTTTGTCGATGGATCACTGAAGTTCAGAGAGTAATGTTTATGATTTACCTGAGTCTGATTCTTGTACTTTGAGCTTCGTTAAGTTGTAACAGCGTGATAAAAAACACAGCAAAAAGTATGTTTGGGAGAAGAATAAAGAGATTTAGTGACCAACAAGACAAAACCTCCACTCAAAGATTCTGACTGTAAAAAGACTGAAAAAGACGTTTAATCTGACATTAAACGCTGAAACGTTTAACTGCAGAACTTTGTTCTGTTCTTGAAATTAAAGCTGCTTTTTTTTTTGCTTTTTACATTTATTTTTTCCCTTTACTGTGAGAGAGAGGACAGTGGATAGTGTTGGAAGCAGGGACAGAGAGAGAGTCGGGTCTGGCACATGGCAAAGGGCCGAGGGTGGGAGTCGAGCCTGGGGCCGCAGCATCGAGGGCTGTAGCCTCTGTACGTGGGACTCGCAATTTAACCGCTGAGCTAAACCGGTTTGAGCTGCTTTTTAAGATAATTAGTTTGTTTTGTTTTCATAGCTGCTTTATGATTGTTAATAAAATAAATCTGTTGCAATCATGCATAACACAGTAAATTAACGTACCTGTTACCTGCTAATATCTGACAGTTTAACGTCAGTGACGTGGAAACATTGTTGAGTACATTGTAATTAAATATATGTCCATTAATCTATACTCCAGTGCATGCTGGGAGGATCCCAACACACCTTCCTCATGCAGCTGCAATCACATGATCAGCTCTTGTCTATATATAGCTCTTATTTATATTCAAAATAAGAGCGTGCTGTTGTCAAGGTAACTTCATCCAGAACTAAAGTAGCTTGACGGGAGTAAACGGGACTTTCTCGGTCTGATAACATTTTTCTGAGCTCACATTTGTTGGACCACATTTGAAGAACAGGGCGATGGTCTGTGTTTCTGAAACTATGATATGCTTACAAACCCGCAAATGCTTAACTTGAACTGAACTCAGTGTTAATAAAGACACAGAGAGCTGAAAGAGAAGAGATGGAGGGAGGACAGATTCCAGTCACATTCCAGCCCCGGAGCTGCCGTGTTTGGGAATTTAAGATATTTCAGAACGTATTTACGACGAGCACACAGACTGTGTTGTTGTATCATGGGAGCTTCATCCATCAAACACAAACCCCCCTCAGTCCTGCAGCATGTAGTCACGTCCCTAAGCTGTCTGCTGCTGGTGTCTCGACATCCGGACCGTTTCTTGTTAAAGAACTGAGCAGGATTTAAACTACACGCTACACTTCCTGACTTCGCCTGAGCAGATGTAAAAAAGAAAATTGGCGCCAAACTGAATTATTGCATTGATTAAATAAATCCAGCCACAGAGCGAGTGACTGTTACGCTGCTGGCTGCTGTGTTTAATCTGATTTAAAACCCAGGTTGTGGTGAAATTTAAAGCAAATTGATGTCAGATACAGACGTGCTATTGATTGGATGGAGATGGAATGCAGTTAGACTATTTACTGGTGAACATACAAACACACAAACGGAGAAAAGGAGGTTTTCTTTTGGCCTGCTGCTCGCTTCCCTCATATATGTGTGTAGGGGCTGTATTAAACGAGGTGTGTGTTGATGTCTTTACTGTGTGTGTGTGTGTGTGTGTGTGTGTGTGTGTGTGTGTGTGTGTGTGTGTGTGTGTGTGTGTGTGTGTGTGTGTGTGTGTGTGTGTGTGTGTGTGTGTGTGTGTGTTGCAGATACAGATGCTCAGTGTGGCTCCAGGCTGGTCTCACACTCCCTGATCTCTAGAACTAATGAACCGTCCAAATCGCCCGTCCTGGACAGCCATATTCTCGAGGTTTCAGCGTCCTTAAAAGACCTTTTTAATTTCATCGTCCCAAACACGTTCTCACTGCATTTCTGGGACCCTAATAACACACACACTCAAATCCTGTTTCATTTCATTAAGCAGGGGATCGACTTGAGGAAAGGCAATGCCAGAAAACAATATCACTGTGTTTGTACTTAATAAAAAGTTTACTGAGTGTAGAAATGTAATTGTACAATCTGACATCGTCCCTTTAATACTTTTCAATTACCAGGAAGAGATTTTCATTTGGCTCTTAAACACTTTATTCTTCATGTTACTAAATAATCTCTGCAGTTCAGTGCACAAGCTAAAGGACCAATTTCAAACCCTGCTCACGTCTCCCCTCCACGCAACAACTGATTTAAGCCTGGACACTCAGAAAATATTGGACCCAGTATCCTCTAATTCCATGTTCCCAAAGTCTGACCTTTTTACTTCTGAAGGACTTCACTGGCAGGGTGTGACTTTCTCTGCAGGAAATATACATAGTTTGTTTAGAAGACGTGGACGTAGCTCTGGTGAAGGTCACCCGTTGGTTTGTGGAGTTTGTTTTTTCTGGAGCGAGGAGTGGAGGGTAGAGCTAACAGTTTAAAACAACCAAGTCACATAATAACACAAAAAACTAACTGTTCTAGTCAGTGGTAGACCAGCAACTCCCATGTTCTGCAAGTTAAAATACTGTTTATGTCAATGGAGTCTGGTGTCTCTGAAGAGAGCGATGTAACGTCTGTTTGTGGTTCCTCTGTAACAAAAAGGTCTCTCTCTGTAGGGATCCTTTCTGTGAGGTTGTCACACACTTAAGCCGCTTTCCCACTGGTCAAAAGACCCGTTAACAACCGGCTTTTTTATGAGAAAGGTTACAATCAGCATTCAGACCCGGGTCGTTATCGCCTCGGCTCCGATCAGCATTGATGGGAAAACAAAACCCGTGTCGACACTCTAATCTCCGCCCCCTTTCCGGTGCCATGCTATGCTCCGTCTGTAACTTCTGCGACTTCTCGTCATCTCAGCTACAAACTCCGCCCGTCTCCGTCCGAGCAGCGCTCGAACATCGTTCCACATTTGTCAGCGCCGAGTTTGATAAACAGACTGACTGAGTAACAGATACAATAAAGACCTAACCACCGTAACATCTTCACTGGTTACTAACCCTGCCTGCGGCGCGTTTGTGACGTCAGACGGTGACGCAGCACAAAAGAGACAGGAGGATACTTCACTGGCAATGGGAAAAGAGACAGTCAGTCTTCCTGGGTCTGAAAAGCCTGTGTCAATGCAATAAATTTAGCTGGGAAAGGGGTATAAGAATAACGGTCTGAGCGTGTCAGTGGAAAAAACAACTTTTAGTGGACAGATTTTGATCGGGCAAATTTCGAGGGATTACATTGCAGCCATTTCAGTTTCACGGCAGCTGTCTGAAGCAATCTACAGAATCAATTCCAAAACTTATTAGACCTATAAATCATTTTGACCCCAAAGTATAAAAAATAGGACCACGGTTTAAATAACAGAATTCCACTTTAATGTACAGGCTGTAGAACCTCTGCTTATCTTAGAACATGGACGTATGTTTTCAGCTTCTTAAGCGTGATTCAAAATTCCACTGACACCATTAAAAGTAATGTAGGACATCACACGGACGCTGTTGAGTGCGGATAGCAAGAGCTGCTAACATAGCACGGTTCAGTTCCCTAACAATACCAGCACCAACTGACTGTCAGTGGTCCTCATCATAAATACATGGCGATTAACATGGCATTACCTGCATCCATCTGTAAGACAGGACAGCTATATGTTTTTGTTTGTGTGTGTGTGTTGAAAGTGTCTCTGCAGAGTAGTACCAGATAAAGTCGGGATGTTCCCCCAGTTAATGGCTTTGGATTGGAGCCCGCTGTGACGAGACTGACCGACCAGCCGGCTGCTGTGTGAAACAGTCTGGTTCACTGCCAAGTCAACACACATTTTACACACTCACACACACACAAGGCTAAGACGGAAAGCGGAGGGTGGGTGGGGTGTGTGTGTGTGTGTGTGTGTGTGTGTGTGTGTGTGTGTGTGTTTGGCAGGAAACTGATGTTTTCTGGAAATTAAAAGTGACGTGCTGCATCCTGAGTATAAAGAGGGAAGATGTTAGGGTGTTTTTGCTGCTTAATTATTCAAAATGATGCTCTGAAGGGATCAATACCAGAGCGACTGAATGGAATATTTAACAAGCTGAAGCTGGAAGCTGAAAGTCCTTTTTGTAGCTGTTTAAACCTCCTCAAACCTCGCTGACCTGAAGTTTCTAGCAATTTAGAAAATCACGTTAGAGGTCATTCTGGTATATTTTAGATAATTTTATTTTCTACACATTTTAGTTTCTAAATGGCTAATATGTGCAAAAGTTTTGAATTGCTCTGGTAGTTTGCTTCAGCTGTGAAACTGGCTGCAAAATATCTCTTTGGGGTAAAGTTGCCCGATCAAAGCAGGGAAACAAAAGTTTATCTTAGTGTCTTCTTTAAACCAGAGTCAGCTGTGACATCACTCTCTACAAAGCCACCAGACTCCACTGAAAACATTAATTTTACCTTGCAGAACCTGAGAGTTTCTTGCCTACTAATCTCTATTTACAGACTCTACATAGAAATGTAGAATGCGCCGTAATGACATCCCGGCTCCCATCAGCGTCATCTGATGATGATTTATCTTCTTATTAATCTCTATAAACAGACATGTGCAAGCTAACAGCTAGAGCTGTTCAGCGTTCAGATTTCCTGACTTCTTGAATGCATCAGAAATGATGGATCCGACCTCCGTTCAACAAGCTTCATGTTAAAGTAGTTTCCTTCTCCTCTTGAGGACAGACCTGACAAAGCTTCATGTTGACTTGTTCCTAATCTGCATCATGATGTAGAAATTTCAGGCGAAGGCAAGAGCCATTAATTAATAACAATTATTTTTCTTTGAACAATGCAGCACGCGGAAAAGGAAGTCTTGACTGGAAGTCGTTTATGCTAACCGCTGGCTACACGCCCGACATGTTCACCTTTGTCCCCAGAGGCTATATAGTCGTCCGACTTTAGCCAATAGGATCCGAGTTTGCTTGTCTACCAACCCCTCCCTTGGTCCATTTGTGTTATGTTACATAAATATTGTTTTGGAACCAAAGTAACAAGTTTGAAAAAGTAGACAAAATAACATGAACAAACTTTAACAACAGTACACAACAGTAGAACAGGGAAGGTAACAGCTGTTCTGGTTTCATAAAAGCATCATACTCTGTATATTCTGTACATGCACTGAAGCTCCACAATTCTCCTGATGAAATAATATCCTATGCACCATTTTTATGCATATTTCCGCAAAATTCAGCCTGACACATTTGGCAAACATCAGTGTTTCCACAGAGTGAGAGGCAGTGTTTCTGAGAGGCGCAGCCGCAGAGCGCCAGCCCGGCCTCCCCTGAGAGTCTGAACAAAGAGATTAAAAAACACAAAGACACACTGTGAAAATTAAAAAGCCAAGACAGAGAGATAAATGAGGACGCGCTGGGAACTCACCACTCAGGACACATCCAGAGGTTGAAGATGTGAAGGAGAGGACGCAATCGACTGCCTTTCATGAATAAACATGTAACCCTCACTTTATTTATGCTCCAAGTGTGTAGCTTTTTCAAATAAAGCTTCAAGGTTTTTTATTCCAACTGAAATATAAGCTGGATATTTCTGAATGTATCTCAATCTCCCTCTCCCTGACTGTTCTGTGTAGTTATGCATTTGAGATCTATTTGGGGTTCTATATGTCAGGCATACATTGTGAATTTATAAGGGCTGTTTATTGTCTCACAGATGAGGAGTAAGGAGAAAGTCTGGATTGATGTGGCCAGAATCTAATAGACAGTGATGGGGCGAAGCTGGTTTAAGGGGCTGACAGAGGAAGAAGACAGGAGGATGTTAACATCACAGAAAGACAGAGAGACTGGTTGTCATTCAACTCCCTGGGGTGAAAGTCAAACCTGCTTTAGAGCCTCAGTAGATCAGGACTGACCCGACTCACTGCTCCCCAGGGAGCAATCACTCAGTCTGTGCCTGAGTATTAGAGCTCAGCCGCTCTCCCTGTGGAGAGAACAGACAACTTTCGTAATTTCAGACCCATCCTCCTCGGCAAATCTCCACTCTCCACTCATTTGGTTCTGTGCAGAGCTTTCGCCTCCTCTCTTTAACCCAGATAACTGATCAATAATCATTGCTGTTTGTCTCCAGAATCCCTCCTCTTTTGGTATCATTGGGATCAATTTATTTTTGGTGTTTCCGGAGTGGTTTGAACTCTGTTCAATGAGATGTAAAGAAGGTTGAATAAACTGTTAGTACAGAGTAGGAGTTTGATTTTGTGTCTGTTTATGTTTGGAACCAAAATGCAGATAATTGATGATTATTTTTCAATCAAAGACTGATTTAACTTTTACTAAATTATGGTTCATATAGTTGCTTTCCAATGTCTTGAATTATTATTTTTATAATTTCACAAATCGACCTCACTTTGTCAGAATGTCCTCACTTTACCAGAATGTCCTCACTTTACCAAAATGTCCTCACTTTGTCAGAATGTCCTCACTTTACCAAAATGTCCTCACTTTACCAGAATGTCCTCACTTTGTCAGAATGTCCTCACTTTACCAAAATGTCCTCACTTTACCAGAATGTCCTCACTTTGTCAGAATGTCCTCACTTTGCCAAAATGTCCTCACTTTACCAAAATGTCCTGACTTTGTCAGAATGTCCTCACTTTACCAGAATGTCCTCACTTTACCAGAATGTCCTCACTTTACCAAAATGTCCTCACTTTGTCAGAATGTCCTCACTTTACCAAAATGTCCTCACTTTACCAGAATGTCCTCACTTTGTCAGAATGTCCTCACTTTGCCAAAATGTCCTCACTTTACCAAAATGTCCTGACTTTGTCAGAATGTCCTCACTTTACCAGAATGTCCTCACTTTACCAGAATGTCCTCACTTTACCAGAATGTCCTCACTTTACCAAAATGTCCTCACTTTGTCAGAATGTCCTCACTTTACCAAAATGTCCTCACTTTACCAGAATGTCCTCACTTTGTCAGAATGTCCTCACTTTGCCAAAATGTCCTCACTTTACCAAAATGTCCTGACTTTGTCAGAATGTCCTCACTTTACCAGAATGTCCTCACTTTACCAAAATGTCCTCACTTTACCAGAATGTCCTCACTTTGCCAAAATGTCCTGACTTCATAAAAATGTCACTGCTCAGTTAAACCTTACATCGCTTACATAGCCAGTTTTTCAAAAAGATGTTAAAATGTTCTCAAAACTCAAATTGTTGAAATATTCTTTGTTCACATTACTCAACTTTTAATGTCCCTGCTTCATCAAAGAATCTGTAAAATGCCCAAGATAGAGAGATACATGTAAAAAACAATAGCAATTTATCTCATGAACTATATGTGAAATATCTAGAATACACGTCTGTGTATAACACGTTGTGTGTATACATCAATGTCTGAACACCAACAAGTTTTTTCTTTGCTTTTGTCTTCAGATGAAAACCTACAAACACGATCACATGTGTAGTGGAGCTCAGCCACTTCACCTCACTCAACAAACACTATAAATCACTATCTCTCTCTCTCTTTGTCTCTCGTCCCAAGTGTCCACTCAGTACACCAGTCAGACCGCAATGAGCTCACTCAACCGCCAGTCCCCAGGGGCATTATGGGTAAACTCACAACATTATGCTCTCTATTGACGAGTAGAGTGCACTCCAGGGACCATGGACACCGAGCAATTACACACACGTACACAAACACACACACACACACAAACATACAGCGCTGTAGTCGTAGAAGTAGAGCACATATATGTAACCAGAAGCTTGAGGTACACACATGCACATTAGGACTTTGATCATTTCATTACACACACTAAAACACACACAAATGGCTGCTCGCATGAAGACAAAGGACTGTCTGTCAGAACATAACCAGTCACTTTATCATTCAGTGTGAAAATAATTCAGCTTGTGGCCCAAAAACAACCAGACGTGTGTGTTCAGATTCTGTGCTGATGGTGGTTTGACTTGATAAACCTATCTGCTAATTGTGCATTCAGAAACAATAAAGCCAATTTTAAAAGGTATTATGTTACTGAATGCTTTCTGGGAATTTTCAATGATTGCAACTATTAATTAATTACACCAGTTTGGTTTTATCTGCAGAACGTTCGGTTTAATTGTGGAATTGGTTTCATTTTCATCTGCTGCCTGGGCAGGAGGCAGCAATGAAGCAGGACAAAATAATTTATTGTTAGATTTTAAGATGTTTTTTCAGCAGATGAAAGACAAGAAAAAGCAACATTGTGCTCAACTTCCTGTTGTTACTTATTGTGTCAAGTTTTAGCACATATCTCTGTTTCACTGTATCTGGCAAATCACAGGTCAGCTGAAATCTGTCTTACAGCGCTGAGACAAAAATAAACACATTTGATTGCAGTAAAAGAGCTGAAAGAATGACGAAATAACTCCTACAGGTGTTGTGTACAAGCAAAGAAAGATTAGATTGATTAAACCTGTGACCAAATTTGTGTCTATTTGCTAATTAGCATTTTTTTTTTTAGGTGAAAGTAATTTTTTTGCTCTGATTCTGATCACACTTTTAGACAGCCGTTTTAAAGAGGTGCAGATCACCCAAAATCCCCTTATTTAAACTCATTTTTACTATGACTTCACTTTGCAGGAATATAATTTACCAAAAAAAGTCTCAATTATATTACATCCTACACAGTTAATCTAATTGTCTAAACTATACCAAATCTATGTTTTGCAAAAAATAAAATGTAAACGTTTGTCAGTACATCCACATTGCTTGGATCTCCATACTAAATAAAAAATGTTTTTGCTTCTCAAAAATGTCTTTAAAATGCCCCAACTGTGCCGAATGTCCTCACTCAACCCTAAGAGTTCTCACAGGAGTACAAAGACACACAAACAGACTGACAATGAACATGGACACTGTGCACACACATACTCGTGTGTAACACACTGACAGATCACACAGCTCCGCTCAGTGAGATGAAAGGGAAAAAGAAGTGTGAAGAGAAGCAGAGAGAAAACAGTGTTTTTAGGCCAGTCTAGTTAAGACCTCACTGTCCCAGTTGAACAGAATATAGAGCTCACACTCTGAAATGAAAGCTGTGTGTGGGATTGTGTGTGCGTACTGTACGCTCAGCAGTAGGTCTGTCTCTCTGGGACAGATCTCGGTAGGAGTTGGAGCGACAGTGTAGAATGGATCTGTGTTCTCAGTCTGAAGCAGTGAAACGGCCTTTCTCAGTGATGTCAGGATGAGGCAGGACTCTGGACTGCAGGAATCTGACCCAATCTTTATGACACCTGTGGCTCATTCGGTCTTATCATACACAGGCTGACAGACGAGGTGTGAAAGGGACTCCTCAAATCTTCTGACTTGTTGTGCATCAATTGGCAGCAGTGTGTAAGTGCATACATCTGAAACGATATCAAGTTTGTGCCTGATGACTTCAGCTAACCAAGTTTGTATTATCCAACCTGATACACAGCTGGACATCAGTTAAGACATTATCCGTCTATATGAATGACAGTTTGTGTTTTTGCTGCTTTGTAGAAAAACATGTTACTCCAAAGCACGACCAAGCTTTGTCTTTTACATTAATGTTGGCTGATTTGTTTTTATAATTTCAGAAACAATTATACTTTTTATTACAAAAAAAACATTTTACATTTTGATTCATGAAAAAGTAGGTTTGTTTGGTGACACAAGGTTTTGATCTGACAGGATCTTTATTACCTGAGGGTGGTTTTCCTGACTTGAATTAGCAGACCTCCGTCAGATAACTGAGTTAGAGTAACATGGTATTTAGGCTGTCTTAAATGAGTTAAAGAGAAGGGGCAGCCGTCCACATAACCACATTTTCTGTCAGATTTCTGCACACACATGTTTTATTCTGAAGCTTGTAGGAAGGAAAGAGAGACAACACCTTTCACTGCTGGTTCTGTCCTTATATACTCTATATGTTATATTTTAAAGTGGAATTCTGATATTTTTAAATTAGGAAGCCGTTTCTTTTTACATATTTTGGACTTTAAATTAATAATAGGTGCACAAAGTTTTAGAATTGCTCCAGTAGATTGCTTCAGCTGCAAAATACCTGTAATGGCTGCAGTGTAATCCTTGGGGACAAATGGGCCCTACTAAAGTACGTCCACTAAAAGTGTTTTGGCTGCTCACATGCTAACAGTTTATTTCTAAGTGTCTGACAACATTACAGAAAGGATCCCTACAGAGACAGATCTTTATATTAAAGAGTAAACAGTTTTTCTTTTTATCCAGAACAGCTGTGACATCACTCTCTTTAAAACTACCAGACTCCATTGACAAAAACAGTTATTTTTCCGTGAGGGACAGAGTAGTTGCTGGTCTACTGCTACCTCTATCACGTACTCTGTTTGTTTTAATGTGTGATTTTTTGTTTAAATAGTTGTTTGGATCCAATACAATATTGGGTAACACACAATAAACCATAAAATGTAAGTGATCAAGAGCGGTAAGCAGCTCCCAGGTTCTTTATGGTAAACTTTATGTTTTTGTTAATGGAGTCTGGTGGCCTTGAAGAAAGGAATTTAACATTTCTGGTTTCAAAAAAAGCATCTTACTTCTAAGTGAAAAGGTCTATCTGTAGGAATATTTTCAATAATGTCTGAAGACACTTAGGATAACAATATGGGCCTGTAAGTGAAAAACAAACAAACAAGCAGTTTGATTTGGCGCATTTATCAGAACAAAGTTTGATTTGATGCCTTTGTTGATCTTTTTTCTGTCCACAAATGTTTGAAATGTTTTCAAAGCTTAACCTGGGAAGGTCGCTGTTTTCTGCTTTAGATGAGAAAGCAAAGACGATCTCTAAAAACACAACACCAAAGTGTGTGCCTTCTTTCTGTCAAATTTATCTTTAATCAACCACACGAATATATTTGCATGTTTTTACCCCACTTCAATCAATGCTATATAGGTTATAGGTTATGCTACTGGTAAACATTGAATGCACATGATTTTCTCCCCAGGAGGCCCGTGGTTTCAGTTACAGTGTCACACAGTCACTGTCCAGGCTCAGTGTCCCATCCTAGTTTGGCTTCTGTATCTGCCCTGCTGTCCAAGGAGTAGCAGTGTAACAGGCCATGTTTACTGCCATCAGATTAGCTTGCAGTAGCCTTTACTCTGACATGTACAGCTGACTGCTGGCGAGCTAACAGTACCACGCTGTCCAAAACAACAACAACAACAACAGTCTTATCCTGCCAACTGGAGTCATGCAGGGTGATCTTGCTTAAGGACACCATGGCAGTAGAGGTGTATGAGGAAGTGACAAGTGATCTTCTCTTAACAAGATCTTCTGTGCTGAGCTCAGATGTTGATGCACTCAGAGTCAACTAAGGCAAAGGTTTAACACGTTTCTCTTAGGTGAAGAAAATGTGCTTTTCTTGAAGCACTTTTAATTTGATGAATGTTCACGGAGGCCAAAGCTGCTCCCTGGCTGAGAGCTACAGCTTACATCAGTGCATTACCTTTTGGTGGCAAACAGCAACACATTCTCAACCCCATCTGTTAAGAACAAGGTGTGTAGCGGCCCATCACTTCACAATATAATGATCTAGGTCCTCATCCAGCCACAGTTTTGCATGTGCAGAGCTCAAACAAGGTTTGCATATAGTAAATATGCAATGTCCAGTTTCAAGGGAAGTTAGCAAAAACCGGTTGGACTTGTGAGATAAAGTTTGCTGAGAAACATTAAACATTTATTCACTTTCGGACATGCAATAATAATAAACATGTATCTAACATTGGACAACAGCAGCAGTTTGATTAAGTTTGGGCAACATAACTTCTTGGTTAGGCTTTAGGGAAGAAAATCATAGTTTGTTTTCAGAGAGGTGCTAATGTCTTTACGTAAATAAAGGTAACTAATGTACATACACTACATTACCTGTGTTCCATAACTGATGTACATCGCGTAAGTTAAAGGAAGTCAGCATCTTAAGAGGAGACACCCTAGACTTTTGGTTTCACACAGGAATTGACCCCAATCTCCTGAATGAAAGTAGTGTTTGGTTCCCATCCATCACTCTTGACGTCCACCCCATATGGACTTTCACGCTTTTGACACTTTGTCACCTGTCATCCTCGGCACAAAACAATAAACTTGAAGATTTCCAAAAACATAATGCAAGAGAGGAACCAACAGTGTCATGGTCTGAAGCCTCGTGCTGCTGAACAAGCTGACGGTTTTGACTAGTTGGAAGTTAGAACGGGCTGACACAAATGATACTGCAAGAGCATGTTTCTACTTAGCAAACAGCTACAGCTAACATGGTTGCATAACCTTTTTGTGGACAGCCAACAAGTAAGTGAAACTTTATTGAGCATTAAGTTCAACCTGAATCTATCAGAGGTCTACAGTAGAGATCAAAAGTTCTGAGCTGAGCTAAAACAGACAAGTGGAAAACCTGCCCAAACCCACTGTAGATCAAATGCAACTCAGTCTGAGGATAACTAGACCGGTTGTTAAATGTGACCTGGACAGACCCAACCAGAGACAGAGCAGCAGCAACATTGGCAGCCATTAATGCTCAGCCATTTGAGGTCCCACTTTAATCAAATCAGTTGTTAGACAAATAGGCACAAACACCAGACCTGATTGGACTAAAGATCAGTTTGAACCTCCCTGACTCTGGTCCAGGGTTTGGGGGGTTATTAGCAGCATCTTCATGGCTCTCAGAGACCCTTAAAGATGCAGTAATGCTGGTGAGCAGGCTGTTGGTTTTCTGTCATCTCCTGGCCTCCATCCTCCCCTGCTAAACTCAGCCGTAGCCCTCTGGCCAGCTTAGCACAGCCGGAGCCATTTATAGAAGCCATTGACCCCCCTCCTGAGCAAGAGTTAGAGTCACTGAGTTTACTGCAGGTTAACAGACAGAGGCGATACAGCACAGGACACGTATGCACAAGCTCTTTACTGACCTGAGGAGGTGAGGAGGTGAAGAGTGAAGGTGAGCTGGGATCAGAGCGTTTACAGAGGGGAGGATAAAAACAGGAGGATGAAAGCTTTAGGAATACACAGCTCAGGAAGGAACTGTTTGACGTGGATCTTGCTGCAAATAAATTATCCATCATAGTAAAAAATTAATTACCCTTATTTTTGTCAAAGTCTTGTGAACAATTGCATGGCAATGGAGGCTGTGAGGCTGGAATTACAGTTCTATGAGATACATGTAAATGTCTCTACAGATATAGAAATATATGTTACAGGTTACCCAAGGTTCAGATTTGATTAAACCTTTGTCATTGCACATTGTACAAGAACTAAATGACACAATGCAATTAGCATCTTACCAGTGCAGAGTAAAGTACATACCTAAATATGTAAGTCTAGATGTAATACATATGTAATATATATAATATATATAAGTCACAGTGACTTTAGAACAACACATTACATGTCGGTGGCACATAATATGTTGTGGCGCCAGAGAAACAGTTCCAATGGAAAGTCAAGGGGGTGTTCGGGGATGATCCATGGGTCACACAGGCAACTGCGTTTTAATAAGGCCTTTATCCAAAGGTTACCATGCTACAATTAAAGGCAGTGCCGTAATCAGTGGGGCAACTGGGGTTCAGGCCAACCTGGTGATGAGTTGGTCAAACCACTCTACCTGCTGTTAACTTATTTACCTGTAATACCTGATACTTGTTGCCAACCTTGTAGAAAATAGTTGGTGCTGATGAGTTGTTTAAGTTGCACTTGGACACACTACAAATACTTCGGCTAGTAGCCAACAGTCTCCTAATTGTATTTATATATAGTCTTAAAGGGATACAGGAGTTGGTCCAGTTTTAACTCACCTAAAACTTAATGAAAAATGAAATGTATGTTTCATATCATCGATCAATTAGTAGCTTGTAAAGTCTGACATGTCGCTTTCCAAGAAGAGATTTGGTGAAAGTGACAGATGGCAGATGGTGATAAAGGTCAAACAGAGTGATGTGGCAGGAACACTGGGTTATTTCTACTGACCTCGAACTGACGGAGGTCGAAGGGTTAATTCAAAGAGCAGAGGTTACACTTAATATAGGTAATTTGCTCTGGCTAAGCTTGCAGTGTTGGGTCACTGACAAAGCAGGTGTAAAACGGTTCAGGTTAGCTTTCCTTCTCTACTGATTCTGCCTCCAGTCCCACCTTCAGGAGAGAAATCCACCTGTAGATTCAGATTTCTGTTCTTCTGGATGTAGAAGAGTTATTTTTGGTTTCAGCAGCTAAAAGCTTACAGTTTCATTACATCCAAAAACATAATCAAGTATTAACCAAAAGACAGTTATTCAACATCAATAGATGATTTACAAACTGTAATCAAAAGTACATTATAATATAAACAAACTGTAAACAACATAACTTCTTGTTTTCAGCACTCCGTTCATCTGAAGTCAGTCACCTGAAATCTGCGGCTTCCCTGCACATACAGACACAAGTTTGTCTGGTTGTCCATTCAGTTGTGGCCCAATCAGGACCTCTAGCATGGCTAGCAGAAGGTGTATTACATCACCATTAAATCCTTCCATTCTGCCCCATGTTTCCCTCCCTTCACCCCCCCGATCACCCATCACCCCCCTCCCATCCTCCCAGTGTATCTCCTCTGGAGTGGGCAGGGTCACCTAACGAGATCACCAGCGGCTAATCAGCAGGGAGGATTCCCATTGGCCGGGAGCCCAGGGGCCAGCCCATGGCGGGAGGTTGGCATGACAACAACACCAATTGACACTGACAGGTCATTGCTACACATAATGGGATTATTGAGAGAGGGAGAGGAGGGACGGGTAGAGAGAAGGGGGTGAGGGAGGTTTTGTCAGAGCAAAGAGAGAGTAAAGGGTGAATAGTGTGTGTGTCACTGTGTGTTGGTTCCACAGCCGCTCTGTGTCGTGGTCATTGTTGTCCTGTGTTAGCAACATGTTGGCTACTTTATTAGATCTCAGTGCTGCTTTTGACGCAGTTTTCCAGACAATACCACAGGAAAGACTGGAAAACTGTGTTGTTAAAGAGGTTCAAGTTATATCCTCAAGACAGGACATATATCATATCAATTCTGCACATCTAAGCAGACCATAATTAAGTGTGGGGTTCCTCAAGGCTCATTCCTTGGTTCTCTTATTTTTTAAGTCCCACTCCGGCCAATGTTTCTAACATAGTCTTAATCATCCCCTGAGTCCTTGGGGGAGCCGCTGTAAATAGCCTTTGTACTGTATTCCCTGGCCTTCATTGGTCCCGGCATTCGAAGGTTCCGTTGTCCAATCGCCCGACCCCTGTTCTTGTTCTGTGCTTGCTCCCCGGCAGCATTCCTCTGACTTGAAAAGCTTTCTCCTCCTGGTGGTCCAAAGCTCCAGTGCTCGCCTGGTCTCTACACACCACATTAATCTTGCTGACTTGACTGAGACCCGGTCACCAGAACACACTGAAGAAGTTCATGACCTTTGAACTAGGCCCAGTAGTGATGTCAGGTCACGACAGTGCGCCTGGGCGAGCTTCAAGGATGATGTAAGACTTCCAGCTTGCACTATGGTCATAATTAATCATTTTGTTTAAGCAACAGCTAACGTTTGCAACACCCTTCCAAGAGGCCACACTGGAGGAAAAAGGTCGACTTTCATCATCGTGCAAACTTACCTTGGTCTGTCGCTAACTTTCTCCAGCTAAATGCAAATAGAACTCAGATCGTTGTCTCTTCCACATATGAGAGACGCTGCATGTCAGCGCTCTTCTTGACTCACTGAAAAACAAAAACAAGTCAAAAATCTTCGGGTGGTTTTGGACTCAAAGCTTCAATCTTCTTAACTGGCTTATGGTGTGTTGGACTATAAAGTCTAAAGTACTGTTGTTCTTTTACAAATCTCTAAATGGCTTAGGACCTAAATACATGTGCGACTACCTTTTCACATCTGAACCCTTTGGCCTCAGGTTCCCCTCTCAGTGCAGTAGCCTTTAGTTACACTGCTGCACGGGGCTGAAACAAACTTCCGGAGGATATCAGACCTGAAACCACCTTGAACAGCTTTAAATCCAGTTTAAAAACGTTGACGTCCTGCACACAAGTCCCCTCTTGGGTCACATATTCATACAGTTGCGAACTTAAGTATGCAGGATCTTCATGAACTGTTGTCACGCAATTCTTTAAACACAATAGCAATCCAGAAAGTGCACAGAAATGTCCGTCCAGTCATTATTCATATTCATTCTTGCGTTCTGAGTGGAAGTGGCAGCGGGCTAAGAGAGGGAGCCCAGAGAAACAAACAAACCAAATTCTTATTTTGTGTCCGTAACTGTGCTGTCCTGCTTTGTCGTCCTGCTGAGGTTTAGGGCTGTTTGGGGATGTGACCCAAAGAAAAGAACGACAGCAGACAGGGCTAGTCAGCACAGATACAACACACACACACACACACACACACACACACACACACACACACACACACACACAGCCACTCACACAGAGGCTCAGCAGCCAGCAGGACTTGTGCCTGAGTGCTACCAGACTGACTGTCATGTCAGCGCCTGCAGCTCTGTCATGAATCAGCAGCACAGAGAGATAGACAGATAGAGATACACAAACAGAGCGAGGGAGAGAGCTGTGCAGACAAACAGTCAGTGTGGAGAGATCGACAAAGTGACTTATTCCCCTTTTTGTCATGCATGTATCTAAACAGACGTTTACAGTCTACATGTGCACCAGAGCTGCTTTTCTGTGCAGGATCTACTTTGCAATTGGGAAATGTTCCTCAATCACATTTCTTCCTCCAGTGAGAAAAGATTCTGCAACACACCCGGTCGAAGGACACACTGTTGACACCTTCCTCATGTAACTGTTTTAAACAGCCACCAAGACTGACATATGTCCTGGCATTACCAAACTACCAGGAACAAAGAGTGAGGGCTAACATTGTAGTTTCCTTAACTGTCACGTTATGCTAGTTTCTAATTGTATTAAAGTGGAGTCCGAGGGAAATTTCCTCAAGGGGACGATAAAGTGTATCGTATCGTATCCTATCCTATCGTACTGAACCCATTCAGGTTGACACAAGACCCCCGTGCTTTGCATCTGGTCTGTATCACCCTGTTGGGGTACCATTTCACTCTAACAACCCTACAGATAGCTTTATCTTCTTGCCTCCATGTTGGTCTACAAAAGGCAGTGGTGTGGATAGACTGAAAGCAGCCCTGTGTTCAAACAATTCAGGTGTAACTACTTTGGGGATTCCCCGACTTCCTTGACCTCTAACGGTTTTATCACTGCAGTGTTAAAAACTGTAGTTCCCCCAATGTCCACTTGAGGATGGCTCCTAAACAATAACAACTCTTTGGGAGAGAAGTTTTCTATTACTCACCTGTTGAAATTATAATGTATCAAGTCTTAAAGTTATGCATCATTAGATGTGTGGCTGCTCTAAGAGTCCACCATTCACTGTAGAGGGCCCCAGTTCACTGTGATCCACAAGCTCTCGCAGCTTTATTAATACATTTATTTATTTGGCTTTATGCCTTTATTGTATAAGACAGCGAAAGAGAGACAGGAAACGTGGGGGGCAGAGAGTGGGGGGGCGACATGCACCAAACGATCGCCTGCCGAGAGTCAAACCAGCGATCACCGCGTGGAGGACTGCAGCCTCTGTATGCCCGCTCCACCAACCGAGCCAAAGCACTGAGCTGTGTTAATCTAAAAACAACTCACACCGTAATATATAATTAAATATCTAATTAACCAGCTAATGAATTAGTGGGCTTATGACTGATTAAGTTTTGTTGTTAACGTTTGCCAACCCCTCGCTCCTCTCCAGCTCCACCCTCTCGTCCTAATAAGGTCCCTTCTGGCTCTGTGAAACCACCATGGTGACACCCACAGCGGGACACTTCTTGCTTCAATGTGGCAGTCAACGAAGCACTGGGTGACGTCACAGTGGCTTTGTACACTAATTATATACAGTGGTTCAGACTGAAATGAAATCTACCGGATGGATTGTCCTGATATTTGGTTCAGACATTCCTCTGGATTGAGCTCAGTCACTTTGGTTTCCTCCTAGCACCAAATAATTTGCTTTATGACTTAATAACTCTGCTGCTCATGACCTTCCTGTCAGGCGTGCTTCATGTTTAGTGCTAGTTAGCATAGATGTTGACCATGCTAAAGATTAAACCTGCTGAACATCAGCATGTTAACATCGCCACAGCCAGCAGGTTAGCATGCTGACATTAGCATTTATCTGAGCCGTGGCTGCAGACTCTAAGTCGTGTTCCTTGTTTCTTCTTATCATGAATAATTAAAGTCAGCGCTGCCAGGTTCTGCGTGTGAATGAGGCTTGAAAGATTTACAGAGAGAGAAATAGAGAAAGACAAGGGGAGAGAAAGGATGTGGAGGGTGGAGAGAGGAAGAGGAGATCCAGATAGGAGGGATGGACGGATGAGAGGAGGAGGGAGTAAATAGAAAAATTATAAAGGGAGACTTGTGGAGGAGAGGAGAGAGATACAGAGAGGAGGGGGGGATAAAGATGAGGAGAGGAAAGGAGGTAAAACTAGCTTCAAACCTAATTACACAGATTAATGTGGCGTGTAGAGAGCAGTTACCCAAATAGACTGAAAAGAGAGAAAGAGAGAGGAGAGAGAGAGACTTTAACTCCACGATGCTTAATATCCTAAATGTTAAAAGATGACCCTCTCTCTCTCTCTCTCTCTCTCTCTCTCTCTCTCTCTCTCTCAGCCTCTCTCACTCATTCTCCTCAGACGAATGTGTCAGCACAATACTTCTCTCTCTCTTTCTCAGTTTATTTCTCTCTCATCTATCTCTCCCTCTTCCCCCTCTCCGTCATTATCTCTCCGCAGTTCAGTTCAATTCATTGAGTTTTATTGAAATAAAGTACAGTTCAGTGTGTAAATGTGCTGAACAAAATAACACCTCAGCGGTCCTGACTGTGCAGATTCCCACAGCGACTTTTAAGAACAAATGAGCGGAAAGTGACAAAGAATCGTCAGAGATTTGACAAAGACGGATGCTCTCCGTCTTTCTTACTTTCTGACACAAATAATCAGAGTTGGAAAGACGATGAAATGCAGTCCAGAAAGAGCAGATGTAGTTTGAGTTCGAGGGCAGATTGGATCCTCTGAAACAATTTTAAAACCGTGAAAAGTTATGACAGCTACACTCGTTTTATCCTCTGTCTGCGCGGTTTGGAGGTAAATTTAGGATCCGTCAGCCGGTGCTGCTGCACTCTTCACCATTCTTTTACAATCTGTCTCTTGCAAGCCCCGAAATTTACACTCATATAAAGTGCAAAACTAAATCATTGCAGTGCTTCTTAAAATAACTTTAGATGCATTCTGTCAGCCGGAGAGACAGACAGGAAACAGGCAGAACGAAACAGTGGGCGTTGCAGATGGAGGAAGATAACTCAAAGGCGGTCTAATTGCTTTTACAGAATCAATCTGGTTTTATGTTATAGTTTCCGATTGTATACAGTCAATGAAAATACCAAAATCTGCAGCGTGTTAGTGTCTTAATACCCTGAGCCGGAGCCTTGAACTTTGGGCGTGCATCGTATGGCATGAACGACTTTTATGCTGATTTTTTTCTGGGCTTATCCTACAAATCTCCAAAGGTAGCGTCTACGTGCATCTGTTAGTGGGTTACCTTTATCGTCTGTTTTCCTCCTTTTTAACACGTGATTAATATGAAACAGTTTGAATAGGTTTCGTTGGGTTTTTTTGCCTTTTATGCCTTAATTGTGAGTAAGAGAGAGAGGACAGTGGATAGTGTTGGAAACAGGTGAAGAGAGAGTGGGGAGGACACACGGCAAAGGGCCGTCGGAGGAGTCGAACCCTGGGCTGACGCATCGAGGACTGTGGCCGCTGGATACGGGACGCCTGATTTAACCGCTGAGCTAAACCGGCGCCTCAGAAGAGGAACTGGTTAAAGCTAAAAACTATGCATCCAATACTCCTTGCCCAATAAGCGTTAAGACCCGCTTATAGATGCCGATTGTCTCTTTTCCCATTGCCAGTGAAGTATCCTCCTGTTGGTCTCTTTTCTGCTGCGTCGCCGTCTGACGTCACAACCACGCCGGAGACAGGGTTAGTAACCAAAGATGTTACAGTGGTTAGGTCTTTATTGTATCTTTACTCATTCAGTGTGTTTATCAAACTCAGCGCTGACACATTTGGATCGATGTTCGAGCGCTGCTTACCAAGCATAGCATCGCACCTGAAAGGGGGCGGAGATTAGTGTGTCAACCCAGGTTTTGTGTTTCCATCAATGCCGATCAGAGCCGAGGCGATAATTACCCGGGTCGACTGAATGCCGGTTGTAACCTTTCCCACTAAGCAAAAAAGCCGGCTGCAGCGGGAAAGGGGCTCTGTTGTCACTTTGGGACTGACAGTAGGAGTTTGGGGGTAGAGGGTGGCCAGTTCAAGTCTTGGTACGGGCCGAGCATGGGAACCGCGGTTTGGAGCTGGAGAGGTGCCGTGTCATTTCCTGGGCACTGTTGAGGTGCCCTTGAGCAAGGCACCGAATCCCCCAGCTGCTTGGTGTGCATGTCAGCGTGCAGCCCCCCCACTCTGACATCTCTCCAGTGTATGTCTGTAAGGTCTGTTTGTGCATGAGTGTATTTTGGGCCTTTGTGTGTGTGTAGCATGTTTGTAACAATAACAGAGTGAAAACATTAATAAAGTGTCATTTCTTCTTCTTATATACGCATTCATGTATTTTACCATGTTTTTGTCCTTGTGTCAATTTAGGTTTTCTTTAATCTCAAGGTTTTTACCTGCAAAACAAATCTCCCACAGAAGTCAAAGAAGTTGAAATACCTGGCAAAGTTTGGAAACTCATCATGGTGTGAGCTCCATCCCAAGCAGACTTCATCCGTCTTTCTACATAAGCAGAGTTTTTACATGCGAGACAGCCGGATCAGTTGCTCTGAGCGTATAATATTTGACAACTAGGTAATGATGATGGACTCAGTCCAGCAACAAGAGCGATTAATGCACCTGCATAAAAGCCTGCAGTGCAGAATCGAGTGTGTACGCTCCCCTCCGCCCAGAAGACCGAAGACTTCTTGGTATAAGTACGAACGGTGAATAAGAGCAGCTTGAATCTAAACCTTCTGTCGCGTGTGAATGCAGCTTCATTTGAAAGGGACAAAAATCATTTTTTAAATCAGGTTTCATTCATGTAAAAAACCAAAGCTCTGATCGCGTCTCTCCTGCTGCCTCCGACTTCTCTTTCTTCATTTCATTTCACTGCTATTACCTCACCCCTCTTTGTGTGTGTGTATGTGTGTGTGTGTGTGTGTGTGTGTGTGTGTGATGAGTCATACTTTTGTTTTGTGGCGGCCTTTAGTTCCAGCGGATGGTTTGGACTGCTCAGGGTGACAATGACACACACACACACACACGCACACACGGCCTTTAATTCATGTGAATGGGGGTTGTGGGTTTGGGGGTGGAGGACGCTGACATGCATCAGAGCACAGCCACTGAAAGGAGACCTGCCCCCCTCTGACTCCTCCTCCTCTGCTGCCCACTCATCCCTCTTTTTCCTCCCTCCTTTTTTTTCTTCTTCTTGCCCCAGTTTTTTCACTTCCTTAAACTAAACTCATCAACCTGTTCTTCTTTTCTATTCCTCTGCTTTCACTTCCCTTCTCCCCTTCCGTCTCTTCCTCTTTTGATCACTCCTGCTCCTCTATTCTTTGCCTCCTTCTTTTGCTACCTCCCTTTTCTTCTCTTCCTCTCTCCTTCCTTTTCCTTCTGATCGTGCTTCTCCTAACTTTCATCTCATCTCTCCTTTTTGCTTCTCTGCTCCTCTCTCCACCCATCACTCCACCAACTTTCTTCCGTCTTCCTTGCCCTCTCCTCTTCCTCTTCCTCTTCCTCATCATCTCATCTCTTTACTCCTCTTTTTAAGTTACCTAACTCCCCTTTTCCTCTCATCTCCTCCTCCTCTTCCCTTCCTGTAAGGCTTCCTCCTCTTTCTTTCTTTCTGTCAACCTCTCCCTCTCCATCCTCTTCTCCCTCTTCCTTCCTTGGTCTCCCTCCTCTTTCTTCTCATTCTGCTGCTCACTTTTGTGTTTCTCTTCACCCTGTCTTTCTACTTCTCCTCTCCATCTCTTCTTTATTTATACCCCCCTTCTTTTCCGCTTATCCTCTTCCCCTTGATCTTCAGCTCTTCCTCTCCTCCCATCCCGCCTTCTTCCCCTGCTGCTGCTCTCCATCTTTCTGTCCTCCTTTTCAAACAGTCCACTCCATCTCTCTCCCTCTAATGCACATCGTTTTCATGCTCTTGTATTTCCCTTCAGGCCTGACTTATTCTCTCTCACACACACACACACACGTTTGTCTATCACTTTCACACATTTTCACTTCCTTTTTCCTTCCTCACATTCACTCCTTCCTTCTCTATTTTCCAAGCTTTCTTCTCCTCTTGCCATTTTCTTTCTCCCCTCCTCCTCCTCCTCCTTCCATCTCTGCCTCTCCCTCTGTTATTCCAGCAGTCAACATTGATTAGATATCGAAGTTAATCCCAGCTAAACTCCTCCGCTTATAGCTCACCCGTCTCAACCAATCACAGAGCGGCTTGCTGCCAACTGGGGGTCTTAACCGCGTCCTGATTGGCTGATGGCGCTGCCGCACGGGTACGCCACACGTCCGAAAATAAGCGAGCAGGGATGGATGAGCAGGAAATTAATTTGACAGGTAGCGCTGAGAGCCTGATACGACACACACACATACACACACACACACGCCTCCCCTAACCCTTGACATATACTCACAAGTACACACACACACACACACACACATGCTCACTCACCCATGTAGCTTAGCATGAAGACTCAAACAAAGGCTGTACGTTGCGAGTGCACGCTCGCACACGTTTACAGCTGAACATTTGAACCAGTTGAAAAATATGGTTGTTAAAGAACATGCGTATAAAATATCATAAACATTACTTTATGTGGAGATCAAGAAACAGCTGGAGGACTGTAAAACCGCCATCTTGGTTTTAGATGATGAATACACGTGGTTACGTCTCTGTCCTGATCGAGAGGCCGCCGTAGCAGTAAAGGCTTTCTGATTCTGAACATGTTGTCAATCACAGGTGGCCACGCCCAAAAGCTGCTTCGTTCATTCCCTCCAGGACTTCTGGAAGAATAATAAGAGTATTTTCTGTTATTGTCGAATGATTTCGTGGCAGCTTTTTCACGAAGTTGCAAAGGAAGTTGCGACGTGTTGAGGCTTGCTGTCTAACACATCACACTGTGTGAGCTACAAACGCTCCAATGAAGCCGTCTGCTGGCTGAGCGAGCTGTGTGTCTTCTGACATCTCTTCTGTCCATTTCTGTGTCTGGATTAAAATAAAAGGTTTAAACTGAACGACACAAAAGTCAAAGCCATGAAACACCTATTATGCACTGTGTGTGCACATTTACTGTGATGATAAGCGCAAAGGAGAATGGAGACGTTATTTATTAAGTTTACGTCATTCTGCTCTGTATTTTGGCCACTGCGACAGTAACAGTTGATAAAAGGTGAAAGCAACGCTGACATAAAAATCAGAAACAGATAAGTGATACAGTAAAACATGTCCTCCGGTGTTTATACAGCATTGCAGACGTCAGGGAACAATATTTTGAATAACAAAGGAGTTTGTTTGTGGACATAAGTAGCTCCACGCTTGTGAAGAAACAGGAAGTTGGGGCAATTGGCAAAACTTGCAAGGTCGAGAAGAAGTTGCTGCAAACGGTTGAATTTGCATGAATTCGCAGGAATGCAACCTTGTTTATTGTCCATGTGACTGTAAATAGGAACATCATGCTATGTTGAAGAAGACTTGAAACTAGACCATAAACTCATTAGGAAAATGTTTACCGAGCGAATAAATCAAGAGAGAAGGAGGACCATTTTCTCATAGACTTCTATAGGATCAACCATCGCCCTAACTGCCTCACCAGACGGGCTTTAAGGCTGATACATCGGGAAGATAAAGCTTCACAGACATATCGTGCCCTCGCCCTCACTTCCAGATCTTAGGGGCCATTATCAGGCTGTTATAGTGTAAAATGTTCAGCACCCAGACGGCTGATGTCTGGCCGCAGCCTTGGGGAGAGCAATGAGAAGAATTAGAGCTAAGAGGTGAGGTAGAAGGGATTTTGTTTTCTGCTCTGAGATAAGAGCATTTAAGACTGAGTAGAGGGCAGAGATATGAGGGTACGGTTCCGTATTCAGTCTTATATTGTACAAAAGATCTTAAAAGTTATAATCCTTAACTTTGCACTCTTCTTTTTAAAGCTCTGGCTGGGTGGGTGGTTGGCCTTGATGAAGAGGAGCATCTTCCTCTGACCGTAACGGTTTATATAACAGTGACAAAAGTTGTCCCTTAGACTTAACTGAGTAGATTCTCATCCGAAAACACAACAGCTATTTTATTTTGTGCCGAACATGACGAAGCCTTAAAGGGGAATTATTGTATTTTTAAATCTTATCCCTTTTTTTAACACATTTATGTTCTCAATGACCATCCATCCATCCATCCATCCAACCATCCATCCATCCATCCATCCATCCATCCATCCAACCATCCAACCATCCATCCAACCATCCATCCAACCATCCATCATCTATACCGCTTATCTTGTTCAGCGTCACGGGGGGGCTGGAGCCCAACCAGGTTTCATTGTGCAAAGGAAATACAGGAAATTTAAAGTCACCGACGAACCTAACGAGCATGTGTTTGGACTGTTGGAGGAAGCCGGCGTACCCGGAGGGAACCCACGCATGCACAGGGAGAACATGCAGACTCCACACATAAAGGCCCACTACGTGTGAACCGGAGTTCAGCTATAGGCTCCTTCTAGCTGTGAGGCGACAGCGCTAACCGCTGCACCACCCTGCAGCCCCTCAATGAATGAGTTTTGGAATTACTCCAGTAGATTGCTTCTATCTTGCACCTGCCTTGAGGTGGGCCAATAAAGAGCTTGTTTTGCCTCTCACAGGCTCAGACGACAGGTAGGATCCCTACAGAGATGGATCACTTTTTCCAAACAGACGTAACATCGCTTCCTTCAAAGACACCAGACTTTATTAACAAAAGAAGTCATTTTACCTTCAGGAGTTGCTGATCTACCGCTGCCTTGACCGGTGAGTTTATTGTGTAATTGTGTTACTTTTGTGTTTGTTCAGATCCAAAACAATAATTCTGTAACACAAAATAACACACAACAAACTAAAGGAACAAAGCAGCAGTAGACAAGCAAGCAAGGTAAAATGACTGTTTTTGTCAATGGAGTCTGGTGCGATGTAACAGGTGTTTCTGGCTTACAGCAAAGCTTCTCTGTAGGGATCCTTTCTGTCATGTTGTCACACACTTAGAAGAACAATCTGAGCCTGTCAGTGGAAACAACAAGAACTGTTAGTGGACGACCTTTGACCCATCAAGGATTATGTTGCAGCCATTACAGCCTGTTTCACTGCTGCAGGATGAACACATCTACTGTAGTTATACCAAACCTTTTCTTACAAACAGATAACTAGACCCCAATATTAAGCTAGGTTATACCGGAAACAACATTTAACTGTAGAATTTGCAGATCAAAAACAAGTAAATATAAATCTTTTTGGGAATTATCTTCTTTCAGAAGCATCGATTAATCGTGAGTAAGGGTACCTTAAAAATAAATGTGATTTTGGGAGACAATAAAATAAAAAACAGAGCAGCAAATAGTGATGCTTGTCGTATCTGTGTTCACACACATGTCCAATACTCGCACAAAGCTCATGAGGTGTTTGCTCTAATGCGTGGTGATAGTGTGTGTGGGAGGGAGGATATGTTTGCATGTGTGTTTCTGTGTGTGTGTGCTGGTCATTCAAAGCTGCCCGCTCAGTGCAGCGCTAAGATAACACAGAGCGATGACTTCACTGTCAAATCCCCCTCAAATCCCTCTTCCTGTGTGTGTGTGTGTGTGTGTGTGTGTGTAGGTACATGCCCGTCCATGTCCTGCTTCATTCACATAACATCATCCTCTCTGCTGACTCTTTCTCATTTCCTCTTTAATCCAACCTCGTTCTCCATATCTCCCCTCCTGTAGCTTCTCCTCCCTCTGACTTTATATCTTAGTCGTGTCTATCCTTTGAACTCTGGATTCAATCACTACAATCAAAACATAAGGAACAGAACGTTATCTAAAGTCATCTGAAACCAGGGTCATTGGTATTTATTCAGCAACACCTCGTTCACATTTCCCCATAATTAACTAAAGATATTTTAACATGTCAGCCAAGAGAACAGAGGTCAAAGTCTGAGAAGTTTTAGTCTATTTTCAGCACCATTTTTTTAATCCCCCAAACTATTTACCATGTCAAACACATGAGACATGTCCTCATCACTCCTCCAACACCATTTACTCCCCAATACGTGATAATCCAACATTTATTCCCAAGATTAATCGCCTTACACGAGGCCTTCAAACTAAATGTACTATCCCCAACATGACTTACTGTCCACAAAACGGCTAACAAATGCCCTAAAACAAGCTAAAACGTGTGCTATATCAAGCACAACCGACACATAACTTATCATTCCCACCAGCACCAGTTTTAATCCCAACACTGTTTTATCTGACTGATAACACATTTACCCACACCATGTACCAGTCCACCTAACTTAATTTACTCTACCAACACTACTTACCAGTCCAAGTAATCAAGCAGCATTTAGTTTACATTACAACATGTATTAGTCTGACTAACTCGCCAACAACTACTGTCCTCAAATTGCATCCAAACTGGTCATTCGCCATTTTTTTATTGCCTGGCACCATTGAGTGACTTTCAATACAAAACCCCATTTGGTATCTTATTCAACACCTAACATTCCTTCACTCATCACTTTTTAATGCCTGTATTCAACGTGTAACACGATTCCTCCGTCCCTGGAGCAATTCAATCTCCACAAAACCACCTACTTACCAATACAACAAACCCAGCACCATTTACAATCCCAACCCAAAGGTATCAAATTGTGCACGCCTATCAAATAAATATTCCTCACCATATACTTTCTCTAACAGCATTTACTATCCCCAGTGCCATTTACCTGCCATACCAATAAGCCGAAGTCCTACCATGCCACTAAACCAACACATTAACCATCTTGAATGCTATTTCCCCACAACACATTATTTGTTATACCCAGCACCATTTACTGCCATACCAATGCCCCACTGTTTACTATTCAAAACCCCAAAGTCCTACCAGGCTTCATACGATCCCAAAATACTTCTTCCTCAACTCCCCACTATCCCTTACACCATTTATAAGCCCAACCACCATTTCCAAGTCCTACCAATGCAACACTGTTTACTTTCAACAACCCCAAAGTCCTACCAGGCCATATACATTCCCAAACACTGAAACCTTCTTAATGCTATTATCCCCAACCCCCCACTATCCCTAATGCCATTTATATTCCCAAGCGCCTTTTAGCTGCCCTACCAATGCAACACAGCCCTTAAGTCCTACCATGCTATTTAATATCCCTTCTTAACCAACACATTAACCATCTTGAATGCTATTTCCCCAGAACACACACTATCCCTAACACCATGTGTTATCCCCAGCACCGTTTACCTTCCCTACCAATGCCCCACTGTTTAATGCAACACTGTTTACAATCCAAAGTCCTACCATGGTATTTACAATCGCTATTGACCCAACACCAACCATCGTTTATGCTACTTTCCATGTCAACTCACTAATCTCTCGCACCACTTACCTGCCCTACCGCTGCACCACTGTTTACTGTTCACAACCCCAAAGTTATACCAAGGCCACATGCAATCCCAAATACTTAACCCATCTTTAATGCTATAATTCCTAACTGCTCACTATCCCTGATGTAATTTATTATCCCTAGCACTATTTCCAAGCCCTACCAATGAAACACTGTTCGCCATCCACAACCCTTAAGCCCTACCATGCTATTTTCAATTGCTATTCACCCAACACTTCAACCATCGTTAATGCTGTTTTCCCTATCCCTCACTATCCATAACTATTTGTTATCCTGAGCACCACATACCTGCCCTAACAATGCAACACCTTTCCAACCCACAACCTAAAAGTCCTAATAATGCCACTTACAACCCGACACATTAACATTATCTATTATCTATACCGCTTATCCTGTTCAGGGTCGCGGGGGGCTGGAGCCAATCACAGCTGTCATTGGGTGAGAGGCGGGGTTACACCTGGACTGATCGGCAGTCAATCACAGGGCACATAGAGAAACCCACATTCACACCTATGGACAGCAATGTTAAGGTCACTAATGAACCTATCGAGCATGTCTTGACTGTGGGAGGAAGCCGGAGTACCCAGAGGGAACGCACGCATGCACGGGGTGAACATGCAAAAGGCCCACTACCTCTGAACCGGGATTCAAACCAGTAACCCTCTAGCTCTGAGGCAACGGCGCTAACCACTGCACCATCGTGCCGGCCCACATTAACTCTTTGATGCTATTTTCCATATTCTCTCACCATCCCTGACACATGTATTATCCCCAGTGCCATTTCACTTCCCAGCTGTTCCACTTTCACTTCCAGAATCCTCATGACCTTTTATGGCATTCACAATCCCGATCCACGCTCTACATCAACCATCAGTAACGCTGTTTTCCATTTAACCTCACAATCCTCAAGACCCCTGATTATCTCAAGCACCATTTCCAAGCCCTACCAATGCATCCCTGATTACTATCAACGTCATTGAAGTCCTAATGCCATTTGCAATTCCTACTAACCAGTTACATTAACATCTCTGATACTATTTTCCATAAAACATCACTATCCATTACACCCTTTACTGCCCCCGGTGCCATTTCAGTGCCATATGCACTGAATACCAACACAACAATGCAACCAACACTGACCTCCACGCTTAAAACAAGTATAAGACGTGGTTTACAATCCTTCTAACATCCCTATTATGGTTATACTTAGAAGATTTCTAGATAATTGCATTCCCCAACACATTAGCATTATAAGCATTACACAAGCATATCACCTGTGCCTATCTGTCCATCTCCTTATCTACTGTTATGTCTATCTGTCTGGCGACTCCATCTCTTTCCCTCTGTCTGTCTGACACCCCAGTGACTCTTATTTATTACCCAGTAGCCCCAGCGTTGGCCAGGCATGCCAAGGCTGGTCGGTTCTGTCCTCAGGCAAACTCTCTCCCTCTCTTTTCATTACCCCCTCTTCCTCACCTCGTCCATGCTTCTCTCTCTCCCTCCCACTCTCTGTCAGTGTCTCTCTCCCTTTCTCCCCCTCTCTTTTTATGCTACTTTCCTGCCTGGCACTGTTTCTGTCTCATTTCTTCCCCTGTCTTTCTCGCCGTCTGTCTGTTGTTTTTTGCCTGTCGCGCTCTCCACCCTCTGTTTGTTTTTTCCTGTGTCCGCTTCGCTGTTTACGCACCGAACACACACACACACACACACACACACACGCACACACACACACACACACACACTGCTGTCACCAGAGGCAGAGGACTCTCTCCAGACACCTCTCTGTCTGGTGACATCCAGATGACATTGGATTGTGTGTATTTGGATTATTTTGTGTATCTGAGCTTGTGCTGGTGCATGTTTGTTTGTGCAAGTGTGTGTTTACCCTCTTGTCTTTAGCTCTCAGACAGACAGACAGACAGACAGACAGACAGACAGATAGATAGATAGATAGATAGACAGATAGACAGATAGATAGATAGATAGATAGATAGATAGATAGCTACGTGCGTTTTCATTCAGCTTTTGGAGCAGCAGAATATTTTCCAATCAGAGTGCAGGGATGGAGTGATGGAGAAAAAAAAGAATGGAGGCGGCCGTGGAATGAGGTTGAGACAGGGAGGGAGGGAGGGAGGGGAGTGAGATGAGAGCAGGAGTTTATGAAAGGGCGATGGTGGAAGTAAATGCGTAGGTGTAGATAAGAGGGAGGAGGGAGCAGAGCGGAGAATGAAGGGATGAGAGAAAAAGAGGAAAAGAGAACGACTTAAGAGGGAATTAAAGATGAAACCGTGTTGCCATGTTTGCCAACTTTGCCCTGCAGCTTTGTATGACGTGTGTGCTTTTGTGTGTGTGTGTGTATGTGTGTGTGTGTGTGTGTGTGTGTGTACAATTACAGACACTTACAGCTGTGGAGCCTAATTAGCCTTCGACAGTACACTCATTAGTCTGGTTCATACTACGAGGCCAAAGAGGGATATTTTGGCTGTGACTGCAGGGCCAGCGTGCGATGGTCAATTCTCCGAAGTGGGATCGTCTGGGCTCGAATGCAAATGTGTCTGGGATATCGTCATAATACAATGTGCGCCGTGTGTACGGCTGCGTCATACAGATAGAAAAAAGGTACATAATGCGCGTTACAAAACTCATCCTAACACTTGGTCCCTGACATAAATTACAAAGTGTTTCTGGTTGACGTACATGTCAGGGCCTCGGTAAGTTCTTTCTCTGTCAGCCAGGAGGAAGTTCATGTCCTGTGTGAAACTGGACATCAACACTGACGAATTATTTTAGTCCAAGCCACGACCTCCTCCTGAACGTGACCATTTAGTGTTGGTGCAACAGAAGATGGTTGCAGTTTGGTTATGTCAGAATCAGAATCGGGTTTCTTGCCTGGTAGGTTTACACGTGCAAGGACTTTGTGTTTGTGTTTTGGTGCAAGACAGTGAACATATCATTAAAATAAAAAACAACTACAAAGCTAGTAGACAACAGTATCCCTACTGTCAAGACTCTTAAATAAAAATGTAAAAACAATATTATATAAAAATATGTACAGTAAGTGTAATGAAGAGCTGTACAGGAAGTGCAGGAAGGTGCAAGATGATGGTTGAGTGCAAAAACAATATAGACAGTGAGCAACGTAAACAGACGATAGTCCAGCCCAGTGTGCGTTAACATCACGTTAACAGTTATAATCTCAAAGATCTCAGTTTCATTCTCTTTGGCGACACCTGTGGCGATAAACAGTAGTTACAGGAGCACACTTCCCAGATATCCAGACAGTGCTGCATGTGTGACGTCCACGGTCGGCTCCGGTTGTAACTCTTGATTTTCCTGGCTGACGGTCGCTTTCCTTTTCAGACTGTTTGCTTCATCTGAGCGTCGAGTTTGTTTCTTCTTCTTTGGATTTTCACTTCTTGTTGAAGTTGTATCTGTAGTCATCCATCTTTTCTTTGTTTGTTCAGCCATAGTAGATTACTGTTTACTCACAACACTTGCAGAGAGCGGAAAAGCAGCCGCTTAGCTCCGCCTACCCTCTCTGGCAGACCAACCACTGCTGGCTGATGGAAACGCGTCACTAACTGGGCGCCGCCACAGACACCCAGCCCATAATAATACTATATACTACAGATGCAAAGGCTTTCATCAGTGGGCCTCAGTGGGTTACCTCCTTCAGAGACAGATAGAGACTTACAGACATTTATTTACATGAACATATTTGAGGTTATATCTTTAAATGACTATAATGATGTTCAGGCACAATAACTGCTTGGTTAGGTTTGAAATACGGAGCATCAAGGAAGCTGTTAAAGAAGAAAGTTCAGTCAGGTTTTGTGCGTGATGTCACACATGATACAGGAACGTCTGTCTCCTGGTTGAAGCTCCTACAGTGTTTGACCCGTCCATTGCTACCTGCAGACTTTCTGGTCCCTCATACTAAACCACCTGACTCCATGAAGGCTTCATGTTGCAGGCACAAAATGAACCTCCAGTTCAAATACATGACTTAGTGTTTGTGCTCACTGACACGAAAACAAAGGGAAATTTGTGTCCATGTACACGAGACAGCGTCAGATTATTAACTTAGTTGTTATCGACACACTTTAAAGATTGAAGCTCTGAATAGATTTTTGCCCTTTTGTTACAAGATTTCAACATTTGTCACTTTTGATCTGAAGTCCAATATTTTATATGTTATGTAATCACAAGAGAACTGATGTAGCATAGAGCAGAGTTTCAGGTAATGACACTCTCTCTCTAACACTGCAGCAGCTCCAACATGTGTGCTCTGCATGCAGATTATATGCAACCTAAAGCATCCAGTATGAGTGCATATTTCTGTGTGTGTAGGTGTTCTCGGTGTCGAAGCCTCATTAGGTGAGCATATGGACTGATCTGCAGACGGTCCGGCGGTGATGTGGAGCAGAACGAGTCTGACTCAGCACTCCTGCGGCTGAATTACAGCTGCAGGTTTTCCTCTTCTGTACTTTTTATACGACAGAGTCACTAAAACTCGCCTGACTTGACTTCACATCTCTGAGACGTGTTTATTGGCCGCCAGACGATTTTATGACATCTTTAATAGGTAGAAACTGACTGGCTTTAATTTTCTTTTTGACCTTTCTCCAGACAGGAAGTGTCCTCTGAGCGGGAACAACCTGTTACTGCAGGTCACTGAGCAGCTCTCCTGAAGGCTGTGCTGCTTTGCTCAAAGGCACATCGAACAGAGAGGAGAGGAGGGATGAGAGCAGAGGAAACAGGAGGAGGAGAAAAGGAGGCTTGTGGCTGTCATGTTGAATCATCCTCTCCATCACTTCAGACTGAGCGACACACTGAGTGACACATCTCTGTCCGGCTCTCTCCCTCCGTCTTCCTCTCTGTGTCCTTCGCTCAATTCTGATTTCAATTAATGAGCTTCAAAGATGAGGGGAGAACTGTCACGTCTCTCTCTATGACTGCATCGAAAAAAAGAGATTACACACTTAAACTAACCAGTCGGGTCAGCGGTAGAGCAGCAGCTCCCCTGTTCTGCGAGGTAAAATTACTGTTTTTGTAAATGGAGTTTGGTGTGTTTAAAGAGAGCGTCGTAACGTCTGTTTGTGGTTCTTACCCGAACACAAAAAGGTCTATCTCTGTAGGGATCCTTTCTGTCATGTTGTCACACACTCAGAAGAACAATCTGAGCCTGTCAGTGGAAACAACAAGAACTTTTAGTGGACAACCTTTGATCGATTAAGGATTATGTTGCAGCCATTACAGCCTGTTTCACTGCTGCAGGATGAACACATCTACTGGAGACACTTCAAAATTTTTGTCATGAAGACCCCTAAATATGTAAAAGGGTTAAAAACACCTGAATAAGACTTTAAAAGTTTTCTGTAATCAGTTGAAAAGTCGCTCCAGGTCTGCTGCACTGACATCCCCCCACTCGCTTTTTTCTGATCTCAAGTTTGGTTCAAATAAACAGAAATGCAGGTTGATGACAGCAGCTGAAGGCTACTGTGTGATGATCAGCTACAGTGACATTTAAAATGAGTTATCACAGAGAAGCTTGGAGGGGACAGGAAGTTGTCTTCCTTACTTTGGCGCCACAGAGCCGCCGACTACAGCGGAGAGGCCTTATGTCATTGTTTTGCAAAAGGTCTGTATTCCTCCTCCGACTTTAAAGTGAGGCGAGCATTTTCAGGCTTGTTCACTCTTTGATGCAAAACACTCAAACTGCGTCTGAATAAAACGGCTAATTCAGAGTGATCACCTAATTCAGTACAGGTGTTTCACTTGTAGCCCTCTGCGCTGCTATCGTATGCATCAGGTTTATCATAGGACCTTTTCCTCACGGTGAAGGTTCACTTGAATTTACTTGCAAGTGCATATGAATACATATTTATCATTATGTGACATTAACTTACACACAACCAGCAAAAACATGTCGTCCGGTTTGCTTTCACTTCTCAAGTCTGAGATGCAGGAGAAGGAATGTTGCACGATTCATCTACCAAATAAAGATAAGGCGGCATGCTTCATAAACATCAAGGAGAGCACAAAGTATCTGTTACACTGATCGTAAAAGGTGCAAACTCGTGAAATATGCTGTAAAATCAACCTCATCACCGGACAATAACCTCACTGTTTGACAATGCTGCAACACTCCAGACTAAGTTCAAAGAAATCAAGGACCCAGGAGGATGTTAAACCGTTTTCACACATCCGGAGAATCCGGTCTGGACATTGTCCTGAATTGTCCTTGCACACATGGAGCACACACCAGGAGAGTGTGCACGTCTGACAGATGACGGTTAGGTGACGGGTGGAGTCTGGAAAGAGCTACAGGAGGAGGACTGATATCACATCTTCAACACGCCCACTCGCTCGCTATGAATGGTGCATGTAATCACCTGCTGCGTTCACACACTGGTTAAATTGGACATTACACAGACTTTGTACTGAGGGCTGACAGAGGAAAGTCTGTTTAATGTCCGGTAACTGATTCAGACATTTGCATGGTCACATGCAGCCCTCTGGGTAATGTCCGGACACGTTCAGGAGGGCAGTGCATGTGTGAAGGGGCTAAAGGAGGACTCAAAGTCTCGTGCATGAAAGTCAGACATCAACCGCTGCATAAAAGACGTCCTGCACAGGCTTTGAATGTTACTACTGTCTTTCAGCGCAGAATCCTCTGAAATGCACACAATTCTTCGGGATACAGTGCAGAGTAAAAATGACATCATCACAACTCCTGACAAAGTGTCTGCAGGAGAGCAGACTGCACGAAGATGCTCGGCTGCTGAGAGGCTTTCAGTGGATGTCTGAACCGTGACGGAGACGTGACGGAGCTGCAGTGTGGAACTGGGACGCGATGCAGAACCATCCAGAGAACATCCGGGGCTGATGTGGGCGAAGGAGAGGGCCAGAGCGCAGAGGAACATGCATGCTTTGAGTTTTTTTCAGCCGGCTCAGTGTGGACGTCTCTGTGTCTCCATCTTTCTCCAGTTCACTCTGAATGGTTGATATTTGAAAAAGGGGGGCCTCTCTTTACCCTCCCTCCTCCTCCCCTTTCTCCCCATTCTCCCCCCCCTGATGCTTTGCCCCTATTGTTCTCCTGCCTTCACACACACACACGTACCAAACAATGCTGAAACGTGAATGGAGCAGCCACCACAGGGAGAGTTGTAAGCTGTTGGCGCCCAGACTAGTGTCGACTCTCTCTCTCCCTCTCTCTCTCTGTTTACGTCTCTCGCTCATCTTTCTTTATGAATCCTCTTTTTGAACGCATATTAAAGCTCGCGCGCGCATCACGGTCTGCTCTCAGTGGCGCGCGAGCAAATGAACCCTCGAGAAGATAATTTTTCTGTAAACCCTCTTAACTGGGGGATGAAATTAAGGGGGGGGGTCTGGCGAGGGGCGGGGCTGGTGGTGGTCTTTATAGTTGCTAGGGGCAACCATAGGGGAGTGAGGGACGTAGAAGGCGTGCTGTTTGTGCGCGTGTGGGTATATTTGTGTGTGCGCATAGTGCGCGTTTGGGACCTGCCAACGTCCTGCTGCGCGACCCCTCGCGCCAATTCTATGTCACACAATTGGCTAAGAGAAAGAGAGAGAGACACACACATTCAGAAAGAAGGAGAGAGAGAGAGAGAGAGAGAGAGAGAGGGAGGGAGAGAGACCTAGACGCAGACGCGCAAGGGAGCGAGAGACAGACAGTGAGAGAGAGACCTAGACACAGGCGTAGGGAGAGAGAGAGAGAGAGAGAGAGAGAGAGAGAGAGAGAGAGAGAGGATGGCTGGTAGGATTTAGCCCCGGCAGCGTCTTTTCCCGTCCAGCACAACAAGCTTATTACCTTTCTCTCCACGCGCTTGGAAACGGATTTACGCGCACGAAAGGAGGTATGTTTGATTCATTTATTTGTCTTTTCTGCTCTCTCATCTTCTCCCTGCGGTTTGCATCCCTCTCTGCCTTTGATTCATATTTTTTATCACCCCTATGTTAACCGTTTTATTTGCCCCCGTCGATCTGAGGCTACAGGTCGCGGGAATGCGTTTAATGGCGATTAGTGGGCGGGTAATTAGCCGTTAACGGTCAAATTAACCTGGTAGTAGTAGTAAGAGGGAGAGGTGTTACTGACTGTGGGGTCCTCGTGCAAGAGGGGGCTTGTTTTTGTCGTGGTTGGAGGGTCTCCGGTGTGCGCGAGGAGACGAGGAGAGTGGCGGCGGTGGCGGAGGGGGACAATGAGCGGGGCTGTTGTTTGGTGACGGTGCTGCGCGCGGTGTTGCCCCAAAACCGTGGATCCGGCTGCTTCTGGGAGCAAACGGAGAAAAAGAAATAGAGAGAATGAAAATATGTAGCTTGAGATGTAATTGCTTTGTTCACTCACAGCGGAGCCGGATCAATCACACAGACTGGCCCCGGTGTGGGTGTCTGCTCGGTGGGCTGAGGGGTTTTTGTGCGCCGTTTGGAGCCACAGAGGCGGATAATCCCAGTTTGATTTGCTGTAATGTTCATGTTGGAAGCTTTGTGATATTTCTAATCTCACGTTGAGTCTTCTTTATGTTCCTGCGGGGACGCAAAGCTGCTCTCTGACATTTCTGTGATATTTTCAGACAGTAGAGGGGCGTTTGTTGCTCTCGAGGGGGGGGGGGGGGGGGCAGACATATACGGTCAAATGTTAACTCCGCTGCCTCTGTGCATCTGACATGTGTGTCTCTCATCCGCTCATGTGTGTGTTTCTGTGTGTGTGTGTGTTTGAAGCGCGTGCAGTCTGGGGAATAATACCAACAAAAAAAAAAGCCAAAGGCGCATGAAGTTGTTTATGCGCCTCGACAACAATAACAACAAGATTGCAATAAACCAGAGAATATTACACAATGCGCGCGCAGAGAGAGACTGAAAAGGGGGCGGAGGGGTGGGGGCTGGGGGGTGCGAGGGTCTCTCAGCCATCTTCGATGAAGCGCGTGTAAAAGGCGCACGCACATGGCGACAGACAGACAGACTGAAATCACATCATAATCAGAGCCGGGCGTCCATGTGTGAGATGTAAACGAGGTCAGCGTGGAGGGAGCACGAGACACGGTTATTCTCACACCTAAGCCACCCTTTCAACACCATCATTACTATTAATAATAATATTACTGTTGTTGTGATCATCATTGTCTGCTGTAGAGCTCTTCTTTATAAAGGAGGTTGGAGGTTTGATGGAGTGCGCATGCCAGCCTCTCTCCCCCCACAATAGACAAGGGGGCTGCTTGTTGGGAATTTGGCGCTTCACTTGTTTTGCTCAAAGAGGAATTCAGTGTGAGCCCCTCTCTCTGTTGTTGTTGTTGTTGTTGTTGTTCATGTCGAAGCCCTTCATGAACCCTTCCCTCGCTGCTCTTTTATCGATCACCATTAGTATCCCTGTCGATTGACTGATTAATCGATCATTTAACGGTCTTTGCGCTGATCATGTGCGGTGTGTCGACACACTCAGTCGTCCATTGTTCCCTCTGTAAATCAGATTGTAATAAACGCCTTAAAATCGGTTCATTAACCCAAATTAATCGCCTCACAAACATTTCCATAATGAATGGACGTTATTATATTTTATGTAACAGTGCTCGAGGGATTTACAGTCAGTCTACAGTAGGGCTGGTCAACAGTGAAGGCTTGCATCATGTTTCTTTTCCAACAGGGAGTTTTATTAAATCTGCAAATTGTGTCAAATTTCCTTCCATGGTTTTAACTACATCATCCCAGAGTGATCTTCTTCCTGTCTGTGGAGGGGAGTAAAGGCAGAGCAGGAATAACAACATGTCGCCATATTAGAAGCTTTTTTAGCCCCCCAAAATGGAGGGGGAGGAGGCTCGCAGGAGCTCATTAGCAATGCAAATTAGTTTTTTTTCTTCAACGGGGGCTCGGGCACCTGCTGTCTCGAGCATGCGCGCGCGGCCGGCTGGCTGGCTGGCTTCCTCCCCTCCTCCTCCCCTCAGCCTCGGGAGCGCGCTTCCCTCCCTCCTCCTCATTAGAATTATGTCCACGGCGCGCGCACAAACGCTATTGGCGCTTTGACGGATATATATATAAGAAAGCAAGAAGAAGAAGGAGAAGAGCGCTCGAGCTCTACTCTCCTCCTTTTAAAGCGTCTCTGTTTGTGTCTCGCGCTCTCGAGCAGCAGCAGCAGCATCAGCATCCGTTAGCATAACAGAAGGAGGAGGAGAGGAGAGGAGAGGAGAGAGAGATGACAGAAGAGGAGGAAAGATGAGGAGTTTTAAAGGGAGAAATCAAATGTATGAGAGGAGATTAGTAAAAAATATAAAAAGGGGAAGAAGTGAAGAAGAAGAGGTGAAGAAAGAAGGGAGGGACAAAGATGGAGGACGGGAGAAGCTGCACACACTCAAAACTAGAAGGAAGTTTAAAGCATTGAAGAGCAGAATCTAACTGGAAGCAGGAATAAGGTTATTGTACACGTGCACTGACCTCGTAACTATCAACAGTCTTATATTGTCATTACAGCTTCACAGCATCATCTTTAATGATCTATTCATACAGCTGTCTGCAGCAATGGCTGGAGAAGGATGTTCTGGTTGTTTAAACATACATTAATAAACACTTTAAACTACGTACAAACATTTTGTTACGTGTGTGTGTGTGTGTGTGTGTGTGTGTGTGTGTGTGTGCTGCTGATAGAGGCTGAGTTGGGTTAAAAAAAGTGTCAGTAAGTGATGATAAAAGATTAGAAGAGACAACAGGATGAGCTAAACCCTGAACGCATCATGAAACATGCGTAAGAGAAGTCCTACCTGCAGTAAGGTAAAGAATCGTGAACAGAATGAGGCTGAAGTTGAAGCATCCTAAACAGTAGCTGAGATATTAATGTGGATTAAAAGTATAAACAGGTCTCTTTCAAATTGCACTTTAGCTCCAAACCTGGACCCTGTTTTTACACATTTAGTTGGTTTAAACGACTAATTAACAGTTTCATTGCTCTCTCCAAAGCTGCCTCCACCAGTTAGTTTGCCTGCTGCACTCACATCGTGTTGGGTTTGGAAGTAACCATGTAAAACACCAAAGTCTCACAGTAACACAAAGCGGATGTTGGCAACAGTAAAGCAGAAACTCTGTTCTGCAGGGTAAAATCACTGGTCTGGTTTTAAACAGAGCGAGGTAATCATGTTTCCTTGTTAAAATCTGTTCAGCCCATAAAACAATAAAACATGGATACTTCATTGTTTGGCTCAATAACAAGGCTTTACGGTCATTTCTCTGCTCGTCACGTGGTGACACAGTCCGAATAGAAATATGAGATCACAAACAACAAGGAAGCACAGTCGCAAAATAACAACAAGTGCAAAAGAAAAAAAGGAGAGGAGAGGAATAAAGAGGAGCAAAGTAAAGATGATGGATATCTAAAGGAGAGGAAGTAAGGAAAGTAAAGGAGGGGCTGAGAATGCAAGGATGGCTGGGTGAGAGAAAAAAGACACGACAAAAAGCAGAAAAGAAGACAATTAAAGAATAAAGTAGAAGAGGTTAAGAGGAGGAGATGAGACAGAGAAGACAGCAGCAAGAAAGGAAAACAGTATAAAGGAGGCAAAATGGAGGATGAGAGGAAGGTGGACAAGGAGAGAAGAAAGGAGGAGACAAAGAAGGAAGTGTGGGAAACTTGATGAGAGTATAAAGTGGAGTCAAGAGAGGACGGGGGACAACCCGAGGAGATTAGAAAAAGGGGTTGAGAGGCAGGAAATTAAGGTGGAAATAATATGGGAATAAGAGTAAAAAAAACTGAGAGGAGGTGAAGAGGACACATTTAATGTTGGGGGAAAGAAGAGGAGGACAGGAGGAGGTAAGAGGAGACAAAAAAGACACAAAAAAAGGATGATAAGATGACAGGAAAGGAGGAGGAAGGAGATTTAAAGGAGTAGAGGAAAGAAATGAATGGGGCAAAGATGGAGTCCAAGAGGTGCAGGAGAAAGATGGAGGAGACACCAGAGTTCTGTGGAGGCAGAAGGGGGTAGATGCTGAGGAGGAGGTCGTGGTGCATTCAGAGTCAGCTACGTAAAAGCCAGCTAACCGCGAAAAATTAGACAAGCACAAGCACAAATCAGACAAGCACATGGAGGATGGAAAATGGTTGTACAGACAGTGAACATGGCGTCCGCCGTGGCAGCACAAGGAGGAAATTGTTCAGCGATGTACAGCACAGTTTCCTCCGCTCTCCTCGCATCACATGCACGTCATGAGGGCCGTTTAAAATCCGCAAAATGCATAAAACCAGCGCGAGGAAACGATTCCCTTCGGGTTCATGTGTAGTCCACTCTGCATATGTTCACAGGAAAGATAAGTTTTCCTTCATGTGGGCATTTTCCTCTCATTATTCAGAGGAATGACGGTGCAGAAACACACAAAATAATGTCTAAAAATCAAACAAATCTCCAGACATGACGGGGTTAATTAAAAAGCTTTTAACGTTTTAACTTTTAAAGGGCCGAGACACCGACGCACCTCGTCTCGTGACGCACGAAGCTGCGAGATGACAGCGTAAACTACATTCATTAAACATTTGTTTCCTGAGTGAAACGGTTAATGTTTAATCCCATGAAAGCGTAACGAGGGTTTATGGTGCGAGCCGAGCTGATCTTTGTTTCATACAGAAAGTGAAACTCTGAACGCCCCGTTAACTCCGTATTACTCTCTGCTCAGATCATCGTCCTGCAAAACCTGATGTCTGACTTTACAGACGCTTTACTTTTCTACTTTACGCAGAAAATCTGCTGTAGTTACATAAAATGTTGCAGCAAGCTTCATTATTAGTTATTTAGCTTAAATGAAGACAGATTGTAAAAGTCTGCAACCCATCATCCTCAAACAGTAACATCCTCCTGACGTGATGGCGTTGGGTGTGATGGATCACACAGTCCTGCAGACGTACGTCTCTGCACGTTGTTTTTGTACTGCAGAGAGAAGAAGCCTGAAGGTTCAAACAGGTAGAAAACTTTAAATGGAGATATCTGGGGAATGACTCGCTGTGATCTCACGTGATGTGTAATTAATGGACTAATGTGACGTCATAATGTAACTCTAGCGCTCAGTGGAGCTGGACTAATGTGACGTGTTTCCACAGAGCTGAATCCAAAGTCTTCATCTTATTTGTCCACATGTTCTTGTAATTCAGACGCTCTCAGGAAACCGTGGTAACGTGACTACAGGTGAAATTAAAGGGGGGTATTGTGCAAATTTCAAGCTTCATATTTCACTCTGTGGTACCTGTGGAGAAGCTTAGCATCATTTACAGTTACAGCCTCTGCCTGAAACCACTCAGTCAGCTCTGTCCCTTTAAGAAACCCCACCCCTACAAGCCCACTCTCTTCTGATTGGCCAGTTCTCTGAAGCCAGATGTGAAACTTCACCTACGTTTAGTCTGGACGTCCAACACTGTAACATCATAAATATGTCTTTAAATGTGAAAACATCTTTCGTCTTCAAAGAACTGAAAGTCGAACAAAACTTAGCCTCAAGATATTCTAATAATTGGCCTGTGAAAGGTTTTAAAAGATTTTTGAAATGCTGAGGATGTGGAAAGACTACGTCCTGCTACACTTCACACCAGTGATGGAATGAAGGGTGGAAATAAATGTAAAATTTCACCATGAGCTCCACCTGTTCTTACTGAAGTTTGATCATCCACAGACAGTAAGAAGTGGATGACGTAGCCGCTTGGTTTCAAAAGTGAAGCTTATGCCGAAGTGCCTTAAACCTGCATCTTTCCAATGTCCAGCAGGGGGCGAATCCACCGGCTGCAGAACGAGTCAAACTGAACTCCTCTCCTGATTTACTCCCTCAGTAAACATGTTCCTAACGAGTTTATGGTCTCAGCCTCTAGTTTCAAGTCTTCAACACAGCATGATGTTCATTTAGTCACTGATGCTCCCATTGAGAGTCACACAGACCAGAAACCAAGGGAGGGTTTAGGGCAGGGCTACCTGTGATTGACAAGTGGGTACCAGGCAGCCTTTTAACCTGGATAGAGAAGAAGCCTTATCTCGTCCAAATATGGTCGCTTCTGGCTCAAAAAAAAGATGGGGACAGCCAAACTGAGGCTTCAAAATGGCCGTCCACAGACTTCTTTCATACAGTCTGTTTGTAAACCTGCTGCAGACGTTTCTGAGCTCGAATCTCTCGTGTTCTCTCAGGAAGTACGCCTGATTAGTGCTGACATCATAGGCTGATATATTCACCTGCTTCTGTTTGCCTTCATTTTAAACTGAGAGTTTTTGTCAAAGTAAGTGATGTGAAAATGTCCCCTTGTTTTCTTGGAAAAGCAACTGATGTGTTTCTTCTTTAAGAAATCAACAGATTGTTGGACTTTTGAGGAAACACTTTGATGCAGCTCTACGACAGATCTCGTGTATCTGATGTGGTGTTTGTTTGCCTCATGAAGCGGTCTCTGGATGCTGCAGTCCATCCCTGCTTTCACAAACATCTACAGGTCTCCCAGCCCGAGAGCTCGAACAGGCAGCGCTGCAGCTCCACCAGATGACGCGGGTCACAGTTTAGATGCTGCACAGCAGATATGAGGAGATTATTTGACCAGAAAATAAAATATGGGGGAAAAAAACCTCTGCTGGAAGACTTAGGAGATAACATCAAATCGGTATTAAGCTACACAGACAGATAGCGTTGCCATGGATAAAATATTTAGCTGGCTTTCCGAATCAGCCTTCCTCTCCTCGCTCTGCATTTGTGAGTGTGTGTGAGTGTGTGTGTGTGTGTGTGTGTGTGTGTGTGTGTGTGTGTGTGCGCCTTCCCCCCAAATCCTAACCGGCATGCCTGTTCGCTGTGGAAAACAGGGTCAGGCTGGAGAAAAAAGAGAAAGAGAGCGAGCACATGATGGGCAGATAAAGGCTTGTCTGTGTCTGAGGGAGAGGAGAGCGAGGAGGATGAGAGGAGGAGGAGGAGGAGGAGGGCAGCGTGATGAAGGGGCCTCTCTGTTGAAGGAGGGAGTTGCGGCTCTATAGAAGGCTCCCATGGCGGACAGAAACAAGGCATTTAGTCTGTGAGTCGGCCTCGGGAACGCCATAATAGGCTCTTATAATGATGCCACTATGGACAGGGAGGGGAGGAAAGAAAGCGCAGAATGTCCCTTTAAACTGGAGGCTGGTTGTGAGGAATGTCTATAGTGTGATGGAGGAGGATGAGCCGGGAGGAGGAAGAGAGGGCCTGAGCTGGGTGAGAGTTCAGGGCGTGAACATGGATGCTGCTTGAACCTCACGTGGATGAGGATGCAGCGTGCAGGGAAATGTCTCCAGACGAGATCACGATGAATCAGTGGAGTGAAATGATTCGATAGTTTGAGGACTAAAACAGTTAAAGGTTCAGGAGGGTTTTGTTGGGTGGTTGAGGTTTAAGGATGAGGAAACTTAAGGTGGATGTTGTTGACAGGTTTGTTTCGCTGGATAAAATCTGGATGATACGATATTTCAACCCCGTCTTTCATAACATATTCAATTTATTTTAAACATTTTGAATCTAAGCACTGTTTTTTGTCGTATAATGGACCATATAAGTTTTTTATGCCGGTCATTTTCTGCCGATGCTCTGTTGAGGTGTTCCAGAAACATTTGGACGGAGCTTTTGAGCTTCAGTAAAAACACGTTTCAGACACATTCATCGGCTTGTGTCATTGAAATCAGCCGCTGTGAGATGAGTTCAGTCTGTAGATGATCCTGGTGAGAGGAACACTCGGTGCAGATGACTAACTCTGTTCTCCAGGCTGATCTGTTTTCTAGATAATTACGAGAACATAAACTTTATGAAACCTCAGGGTTAATGAACGTCACCTTGTGTGCAGTGGGTACGAACCACCTGCAGATCCAGGAAGGTTTATGGTTCTTGTTAAATACTGAGAAAATGAACAGTGACTCGAGACTTAGGTTGTGTCCCAACTGAAATACTTGTCCAACCAAGTCTAAAGTGTTTATAGCTATTCAGAAAGGTCACAATGAAGGTGGACTAAATCACCATGATAGAGCAGAAGTGTTTAAATACACAGAGAGACGCACATTTTCAAACAGCATCTCCTGGAAGACGTACATGAGCCGTGTCCCAATCAGGGGCTGCATCCTTCGAAGGCTGTGTGTGAAGGACGATGGTGTCGCAGTGACGAGTCGAAGGCTGTCCCATTTCAAAGGAATGCGTCCTCCTTTTCCCGGGCCACGAAGGATCCATCGGGTGCATCCTTCAGCCCAACATATCTCGAGATTCAACGCGTGCCAATTCAAACGAGAGGGCCGACTCTTAAACGGCCGAGGAACACACTTAAGTTTGTAATGAAAGGGGCCTTGAACAGGTTAAGTTACTTGATGTTATGATAACTAGTTAGCCAGCTAGCTACCTGTTGCTAGGCGACAGGAGTGGTGTTTGGTGATGCAAGGGTAAGGGCGGGAACAGCTTCTGATGCAAACAGGAAATCCTGTCTACACAGACCATGAAGGACTCATCCTCCGTAGGCCGCGTCCTGCGAAGGCTGCAGCCCCTGAGGCCTAAGTGTTGTATTTTGGGGTTCGTGTTTGAACTGGCAGATGTAGTCGAGTCATTTCTGGGATACATGATTGGAAACGTGACCAGTTAGTCAGAAAACGAGCCGCAGGTTTGAGTTGACTGATGATTGAAGGAGACCTGTGTGCAGTTTGAATGATGTAAGACACGTTCGGTGGTCTGTCACAGAGACGGACAGACCGTTGGAAGGAGGACGTTTGGAGGCAGAAGATGGTGGAGGTTCAGTCCATGATGTAATCTCTGCTTCCACTCGCCCACACTTTCATTCATGCAGCCAATTGAAACTGTAACTGTGCTTTTTGTTTGAGTGTTGGACACTTTCCTGCAGCTTTAGTCAGAAATGAGCTGATTTAATTTAAAAGACGCTGGAACTATTTGACTTTGATAAAATAATAAAGTCAGAGGCTGGGACAGAAGCACGTGCAGGCTTTACAGATGGACCTCGATTCATCAGCTTCTGCCTCCATTAACGAAACAATTAAGGAAGGTGAAATACAGTTTTACATCCTGTCTGTTTAATCTGATCCTGTTGTTTTGAGCTTTTTAAGGTTATTTAATTCATTCATTTCCTTTTGGCTGACGTTTCTGAGCAGTGAAGCTTAAACTTGGTTACGAATCTGTTGCAAGAATAAGAATACATCTCATTTTCTCTCCGTCAAAGTTTCAGTGTTTAAACGATAAAGCAGTTAGTCAATCAAGAGGCTATTAATCCACCCTGGTCCCAGTCCGGCCTCGTGTTAATCACATCAGTTGCTTATTAAGCAGAAAAGTAGCTGAATACATGAAATTAATTTGTCTGTTTATCATCCAAAGATCGTCTGTAACTTGTGACTCGCCGTCTGCTAAAGTGAATTAAAAACAGATGAATCAGGAAGGAAAGGAAAGTTCGCCTGATTGTTGCCGTGAAATCCACAAACTAATCGCTCATTCTTCAGCTCATTCTTCAGCTTGAAGAGATCAATACAAGTCTAGTATCAGCAAACTAGTACAATAAGTTTGGCTGCTACACAACAAGTGATGAATATCTTAGTGTCAGACCCAGTGACTGAAGTAAAGCACGCTCTCTTCTCGCTCTGCTTCTCGATGATGAAGAACAACACTGAACTATCTCACCAATCACAGGTTTGTTCTCTGCAGCTACAGAGCAGATAGTCACGGAGGACAGAGGCAGAAAACTCCAGAGATAAACTCCTGCTGGACTTCAGATCTCCGTTTGTTCTGCCGGTTCTCATTAAAGACTCAGAGGACACCGTTTAAGTCCTGTTCACGCTGGTTTAAGTTTGTATCTGTAGTTCTTTCTGAACTCGAGCTGTGACGTGGTTCAAGCAGTAAACAAACAGGAAGTCCAAAGTTATAGAAGCACCAAGTGAGGACATAAATCCATCCTCCATACTTTGTTCTTCTAATGAAACATGTCTGCCTCTTCGTGCATCTGAAAGAGGAAGAAACAAACATAAAGACTTCACCTGCTCAGGTGCAGCTGGTTGTCCACAGCAGGGTCACAGTCAGATATCTGCAAGTGAAGCAAAGACAACATTCATAACGACAGCGCCTGAAAAACTTTGCTTTGTTCATCAAATGACCTCCTACAGGAAGTTTTAGTCGACGTTTCTGAGCCTCATATTTTTTGCTTCTGAGCCTGTCAAGTCCAATTTGGGCCGTGCTAAGTGCTTTTACTTGTTGTTGTAAATCTACACTATCTTTAGTTTTGGTTTCAGAAAATCTTCTGCTTCATTATTGATGCTAAGATGCAAAAAAATGTCCGTGCACTTTGCAGCAGTTGCTCCGACTTTGCCTCCTCTTGAGGAGATAAACGGCTCTTGCATCTGAACATCATCAGCAGATTAAAATCTATCGGCAACAACTTGTTGCTGATTTGCTGTTTTTCTTAATATTTGCAGGAACGACTGTTCTGTAATCGTTCTGCCTGTCGCTCTCTGTCCTCAAGCTGTTGCTTCAGTTCCTTCACAGGCACGTTTGACTGTTCGGCTACAGGAAACAACACCTGCAACAACAGCTTGGAGGTCATGAAGCAACTAGTAAATGGCTGAATGAAAGAGGGACTATAAACTGTTAAATTGCAGACTCTGCATGAGTTATAATGCCCTGCTCAGTTTAAGATGTCAACCACAAACTCTCACAGCAGTGAAGGCTCCAGTTTGTCTCTGCAGGCTCAAGTTTCATGGATGCAGACCGTCCTGAAGTTCGTTTTCGTCTGTTCCCCTGTCCCGGCCTGTCCTCGTGTGTCAGCTCTCTTCACTCACCTGATCTGTCAGAATTTTACTCCAGAAAAAGGTGCATTTGTCTGATGAAATATTCAGTGGTGGTTCTGGCAGGATAAGGCGTATGCGTCTGTGTGTTTGTAAACTCAAGAATCAGTTTGTAGCTCGCTCAGACGGCTGCCTGCTCGGACTAATCGAGTTTAAACCTGATCGTATCTGTTTCCTCATGCTCTGCAGACATGTGGTTGACGTGTTGTCGGTCTCTGAGCGGCTCTGTCTTTGTGTGTGTGTGTGTGTGTGTGTGTGTGCGTGTGTGTGTGTGTGTGTGTGTGTGTGTGCGTGTGTGTTTACCACATCTCCTCCTTCACATGTAAACCTGTGTGAGCGCTTTGCGTGCAGCCTCCCCTGATCCCTCTGATGGATTTAACAGGCTTAAATCAAGTGTCATGTAATTTGAAACTTTATTGCTCCCTGCAGGAAAATCCTCTTTTCTCCTGACCCCCCTGCTCTCAGGGGTCAGAGGTCGGGGGTGAAGGTCACCTGCAGGTTTAGGGTCTGAGTGAAGGAGACGTTGGCAGGGAGGGTGTGAGAGGTGTTTCGGGGTGAAGGACAGTTAGTGGGAGGTTACATCATCCTGCCAGCAGGTTAAAGGGACAATCTGTGATTTAAACACAGCTGAAGGGGACGCTCTGCTGGAACACAGGGCCTGATGCTGCTGTCAGTAACACCAGAGAAGCTTTTAATCAACAGTTCTCGTCCACAGTGAGATTTTCTTTTCACAGTGGGACGTCTAGCTAACCTGAGAGCCGTGAGCCAGGTAGCTTTCACTGTTTACTATGAGTTCAGTTACTGTAACAGGCTCTGAGGCTGTCGAGGGCTGAGCCTGAGCTGCCTTGAGCTTTACTTACAGTTTCAAATCTTTACATTGATCTGTGGCCTAACTGCTCATTTAGTAGGGCCAAGATGTCTTCCTCACACGTCTTGTTTTGTCCACAAGCACAGACAGAGCCAGCTTACTGAGGAGGAAAGAGTGTTGTGTTTTTCTTAACAAATTACTCGAGCTGTGTAATTGATTATGAAAGAAGCTGGTGTTTGATTTGACAAATATTTGATTAATCTCCCTCTTTAACATGATGAAATGTTATTCACCGTGTGCATCACACTCGCCCTTTTTACACTGCGGCTCCGCCTCAGCGCCGTAACGAAGCTCCGCCTTCATGCAGCCTTTGCCATTTTACATTGGACCAAGCGACGCCGGTGTGAAGCCGCCCCGGTGTGTGTTTGTACAGCGTTCCAGCGTTGCTGAAGCAAAACGTGCAGATAACGACTGTAAGACTTTTCTGGTCTCATTATATGAAGCTACCTGTAACGTATCGACCAAATCGTGCTGCCTTAGCTTTTAAAGAAGCTTATGTATCAGCCTGTATCCCTTATTATTATGATTCGTGCACATAATGCAGCATATAGCGCGACAAACATGGCTGTTTCTGCGTCGTTAAAGGTGCTTTTCATTTATGACAAAACTTCCTCCCAAAAGTGCCACGCTGCCCCGTCCTCTCCCTCCACACTGATCATGAACAAACCCTCTGCTGTGAACCGGCGCGCTGAAACCTTGCTCAACATTTTTTTTGTGGAGCCATTGTATTGAAAATAACTGGACCCTAACAGAGCTACACATGAACGCCTTCACAGCACCCCCCCCTCCCAACCTCTGCTCCCGATGCAAAACTACAGCAGCAGGGATAATTAGGGGATTGTATTCTGAAAATATAGGTCTGCATGGTAATGAGGGCAGAGTAAAAAACCTTTAATTCTGCTGGAGAGCTGCAGAGACGACGAGCGGTTTCGAGGCTGATGTTTAGAAAAAACTGTTCGACTGGATTAAGAAGCAGATCTCACACACGCTGTTAAGTCTCTGCAGGGCCGTGACATCTGCAGGAGCAGAGTAACAACTACTAAAGACGATCACAGAGAACAACAGGCATGTTTGGTGCTGCTACCAAGCACTGATTCATCTCCACATTATTTTTAATGAATCAATTAATCTGGAGGACGGCAGAAACAGCGGAAAAGTCTCATCTTTATTTCCCTTTGAGCTCATCTCTGGTTGCATTTATCCAACAGCAAAGATGCTCAGCTCACGGCCGCATTATTCCTGCTTAATACGTGACATAAATCAATGCATCACCTACTTTACTCAGCTCTATAGGATGGTCTCAATTTAGGCCAAATATGTTCATTTACACAACATAGATCCTCATGACCTAAATATTCTTATCTGCTTATCGCAACGACGGCACCAGAGACTACTTATCATGAATGTCTGCACCAAAAACATGAGCATACAGGTCGTCTGCTGCCGCTCAGGAGCCATACTTAATCTGTTTCTGTCAATGGAGTCTGGTGGCTTTAAAGAAAGAGATGTAAAGCGAGCGGCTGTTTCTGCTTTAAAAAAACTAATTTTACTCCTTCGTGTGTTTTGTTCTCATAAATCACATTATTACAAGTTCATCTGCGGTCTCAGGGAGCCTGAGTTTGACTCAGGAGTGAAACCAAAAGTCCAACCGACTTCTTTTAAGTTGCACGTGTGGCCTCATTAATAAAACATCCATCCATTCATCCAAAAATGATCTACACGCCTGTCCTGTTCAGGGTCGCAGGGGGCTGGAGCCGATCCAAGCTGTCACTGGGGTTACACCTGGACTGATCGCCTGTCAATCACAGTGCTTACACATAGAGACAAATGCTTACATTCACACCTACGGGCAATTTAGAGTCGCCAATGAACCTTACGAGCATGTCTTTGGACTGTGGGAGGAGGCCGGAGTACCCTGAGGGAACGCACGCATGCACGGGGAGAATATGCAGACTCCACACACACAGGCCCACGTCTGAACCAGGGTTTGAACTAGGGACCTTCTAGCTGTGAGGCGACAGCGCTAACCACTGCACCACCACTGTGCAGCCTTTAATAAGACATAAACTACGTAAATAATTTGCAAGTAGCTAACTCAGTTTTTCTTTCAGAGATTTTTGGGGTATGTTGCCTTAATGGGACAGCTGAAGATAAATGGCCCTCAATTCCAAAGAGCCATCAAGCAGAAGCAACGAGGAGGGCAGCCTCTGCTCACGAGCGAGCGCTCTACCAACCAGTGCAGCATGACGCTCTCATTTAAAACCAATTAAACAAATATCTAAACTTTAACAAGAGCCTCTGGTGCCTGAACCCGTCCGTGCCGGCTGGTTTTGAGGCTAACTTAGCAAAGGACCTGCAGGTCTTATTAGAGAGTTTGTGGTCGTGTGGGTCGGAGGACTTTTGAGATGTTTGGACACAGCTGTGTTTACACAATCCTCAAGAAGAACTAACAGACCTGTGTTTGTTCTCTTTAAGTATATCAGGCCTTTAAAGAGTGTCTGCGCTAATGAATAAGGCTGCTTAATTCGAGCGTCGTAACACTCATCACACGTTCTGTCTTCCTCCTCTCAGCCTCTCCATCCTCAGCATATTTGTTCCCCTTAATGTTAAAACACTCACAGATAGTTTTGTCAGTAATTTCCTCAAACAGCTGCTCCGGGTATATTTTTATCTCACCAACAGGAGGAAGTAGTGCATCTGTTTGGGACTACTTTCAGCGGTGGATGAGTCCACATTTGGTGCTCTAGTGAGTATCTGGGCCAGCAGGATGGTGTGTGTGGGATTGAGTGGAAGTAAACCACAGTGTGTGTGTTTATGGTAATGAAGGAAAGTGTCAGCCGGCTCAACAGTGTGACTCACTGGTGTGTTTTCACTAGTTTTTGGACAACAATGGAGCTCTATGGCCCAGAGGAAGACGATACATCAGCGTGTGTTTGTAGGATATTCTGCACTTTGTTGGTTTGAATAATATCTTGGGATGTGATGACAGTTAATAACAGAAGATCACACGCTTGATCATTTGATATAATATGTGGGAATAAAGGGACACAGAGGAATAACAACAGGCCGAGAGGAAAGTAGTCCCCAGAGGCCGAGTGATGTGTCGTCCCGTGGGCTGAATCCAGTTTAAATTGGCTGCTCTCCTAGCTCTGGATTAGACCTGGGCTTAATACCTTTACACTAAAAGGCCTGTGTGTTCCCTCAGAGGGCAATCTGCTGCAGGAACACACCACGCTTTAATCCACAGCAACAACAACAACAACAGTTTATCTGCCTGAAGCTCGCCGGGGCAGGTCGCACCACGCCGGGCCGCTCATCCTCGCTGCATGTCAACATTTCACAGCTCGGTTTGGACGACACAGATCGGAGAAATAAGAAGTGTAGAAAAATATGTTCTTGAGTTAGTGGAAGGATTAGAAATTGTTTAGAGTTCGTATTGTGTAACCAGCTTTAGTTTCTGGGAGCCATCTTTGTTTGGGTCAAAACATAAGCGCCTTGTGAAATTATTGAGAGTTCTGTCACAGCAGGCTGCAAATAACACAAGATTATATGAGCAACATGTTCTGATCATCTTTTAAACTTTCTCCTTTGCTTGCTTCTATAATGTGAAAATCAGCTGTTTTATCTGAAGACGTCAGTTTGGACTCGTTGCAGATCTTTGTCTGCATAATCCTGTTTAAATTGATCTGAAATAAAAACCTTAAGAGCTCAAGCATTACACAAATATCTTACATAACCTATAGGCTGCACACATTGGGATGTATAGCTGTAGATCTGTAGATATAAAAAGATTTGTGCTGCAGATGTCAGAGGGTTCATATCCCTCGTTTCCTGGATCAAGAAGTTGCCTTAGGTTTGTGCAGAGCCTCCAATCAGGCGCCTGTTTGATACAGAGCCTTTGTTTTGCTTTGATCTGATTGGATCACAGTCGGGCTGTGTACGGTGGCCAGCAGGGACACATTTTAAAGCAGGCAGGGAACAAAGATGTAATCAGGCTTTATCATTAATCACGGCAATCAAAGCGATAATGCCTTTTTGTTTCTGCTTCATCTCACCTTCATCGGGCTCTAGCTGGGCGGGGGAGGGGACTTCTGATTGGCCAAGAAGTTACAGAGATATTTAAATACTGGAGCTACAAAGCGTCCACTTTCATGTAAATCTGACAAGAAAATCAGTTTGTCCAGAGAAGCAGCAGCTAGAAAAGAGCTGAAATGTTGTTAGAGAGGCAACAGTGCAGAACGTATTTGTGGAGCTATCATTACACAGACAGCTGCTGTACGTCGGGTTCAGTCCTCCACATGAAAGTGCAGCAGGTGGAGAGTCTCCGCGGATGTGAACTATGTCAGCAGGAGCCGCAGGAGGATCCGTTCGTCAGGATTCTTTTAAACCTTTTGAACAAATCTCCCTGAAAATTGGCAGATGGTTTGGCCTCGGTCCCAGGAACAATCGATTAGATTTTTATAGTGATTTGTATCTGAGATTTTTCTGTGTAGCAACGAGATAAAGTCCGCTTCAGGGGTGTTTTCAGCATCAAAAGACTCAGTTGATGCTGAGTAGAAGGAATAAGGTGAAACGGCAACAGCTGAGGTTTGTCTCCTTGTTGTTAAATGTGAAGTCTGTATTGAGCCTCTGAAGCCAACGTGAACCACCTCAGTGTCTGCTGATAGCTCGGCGTCTCGGAGTCGTTTCCAGTGTTGCCAAAACGTAACAATCACACACATATCTGGGTACAAGGGGATTTCTGGTGTTTATAAATCTGGACCCTATTTATGATTTATTTCAAGGTCTAAATGGCTGAAAGGTACAAAAAGCTTTAGAAATACTCCAGTAGATTTCTACATGAATGGCTGCAGCGTAACCCAAGGAGGCCAAAGCGCCCAATCAAAGAGCAACCACTAAAAGTTCTTGTTGTTTGAGAGGCTCAGAGTGTCTGACAACATTACAGAAAGGATCCCTGCAGAGATCGACCTTTTTGTTACAGAGGAAGAGGCTCAGAACAGGAGTGACGTCACTCTCTTTTAAAGCCACCAGACTCCATTGACAAAAACAGCAATTTAACATCTCAGGACACTGCAGGTTTGGTAGAGCAGCAGGCTCCTGTGTTCTGCACGGGAAATTTACGGAGCGAAGAAACTGCGGTTGAAAAATCATGTTGCAACACAACGCATGATTATTTTCCACAACTGATCCGTTATGTTCACGTTTGGTTTGACCACCTCTTAAGACCAAAGTGTTTCTGACAATCCTCGTCAGGTCTTGTCCTCCTCCTGGCTTCCTCCCTGACTTCTCTGCAAGGATCCTGTCTTTTGTCTGCCTTTGTTGTATCCACACAATGAGCTCGACAAAAAGAGATAATAGCTCACACTTCCAGGCACTTTCTCCTCTAACTCAATCACGGTGCTACACTTGGTTGTAGAATAAAACAAGAGGGAGTGAGATTGATTTTACAACTCTGCACACTCTGCCAGTTGTTGTGGAACAGTCTTGGATCATCTCCTTCAGAAAGAAAAACTTTTAGACGCAGTCCTTTGGGATTTCAAAGGTTCACAAAGGTTCTAAGGTTAAGGTTTCCTCTGCCCAACATTTGTCTGGGAAACTGTCCAGGTGTTTTTGCGGCGAAGAAGAGGTTTGAACTTTGTTTTTAGTCGAATGCAGCAGCAAGATTTACGTCTTTGAGAGTGGACATTTGGAAGAGCTAGAAAGACTGTTGCATTTGTGTTCAGACATCATGTACAGATGGATCATCCGAAAACCTCAAAGTGATCCAGCCAGCACTTCATATGAAGCACGCAGGAGCTCTACATGTAGTTACAGTGGCGCTGTGTTTCAAATGGATTGGACGAATCTTAAAGCCTTAAATCTGACAAATATTCACTTTTTAATGAAGTTCAAATGAATGTTTGTTTTTGTCACAAACATTTCTCTTCAGTTTGAGCATATTAAGTGAAAGACCTCCAACACGTCCCATCAAAGTCAGATTTAGTGCATCATCCAGATCCCCACGTCCCTCATCAGATCGTCTCTCATTGGGTCACAGGATCACCGGACGAAGCGCTGCATCTATAAAGCATAAAAATATATGCGACTCTCTCTCCCGTCTTGGTCCGGACACGGTTTCCGCTCCGTTTACCCTCCGACTGAGAGGTCACAGGTTCAATTCCCACAGCAGCTCCTGTGTCCTGGAGGCTGAGCGTCTAGCAGCTCTTTATCACTGTAGCTCTGTCGGCTCTGTGAAGTGTGAACGCTCAGACTTCTCCTGCAGGACTGATTTCATTAAATGTGACTGATGGCTTTTATTAGAAAATACTACACTCTCTCAGAGTTCAGGGCTCCATATTTCCTGACTACATCTCCATACATCACCTGAAATGTCACCTTCAGTGGTATTTTCATACATTATGGTTTTGTCAGCGTCATTATCGCTGCAGCGTGTGGAAGCTTTTTTAAAATCAAAGGTCACCCACTTCTCCTTTACAAATACAGTTTTATACCTTCTGTAAGAAAGTTTAAACTCTAGTTTAATCTTGTGTTTTACCTCAGCAGTATTTTGTTTCCTTAAATGTGGTTTTGCATCATTAGGACGACCTTGGCAGTAAAAAATGTTGTGCATCGGATAAACAATCTCAAATTAAAATTCATTGTATTACACGTTACAGCTCAGAGTTTCAGTGCGTTCTCATGAGACATGGTTTTGCCGTTGTGTGTGCAAACAGTTTAGCAGCTCTGCCGCGCTGACAGGCTGGTGACAGTCAGTTTGGACTGAAGTGAGTAAAACCGTCTGCTGTTTGTGAGCAGCACTTTTGCTCACAGGCTGCACTTTAACGCTGGCACAGGTTCAGTTAAATTCAAAACTTAATTAACAGCAAACTGGTGTGCAGCCAAACTGCTTTATAAGCAAACAACATTATCAAAAATACATGCAGAGGCAGAAGGTCAGCGGACTGAATGAGCTCAGCTACAGCATCTCGTATCATTCCACTTCCTGCGGGGGAGAAGTCACGATGGTAGTTCCTTATGTGCACCAAAGTTTGCAGCAAGGAACGCTATTGCAATGTGTTGCAAGTCAGAGCAATACCTGTCTCAAACGTCCCAACACCAGACCCTCCTTAAAGGCTCTTTATGGAAAAATCTGCAGAGCCCAGCACGTATCGTTTTTAAACCATCGCCCCAATTTAGAAACGTGCGACTGTTTTTTCCTTTTCATACTCTTCGTTTTACTGTTTGCTTCCTTTTCCCTGCACTGATCATTTGCATGTTATTTCTTCTGATATACAGACAAACAAGGGCAACAATTTAGTAAAGCAAGTAAATAAAGGAGGAAAATTAAGTCATGGGCATGGGCCACAGAGCTGAAGCAATAAAGTATCAAGTGCATGAAGTAGTAGTTTGAGGGAGTTACCTGTAGGACAGGGATGCTAATGAGTCATTAAATGCAGTCAGAATTGGACGGTCCATAAATAAAAGCCCAAATAAAGAACCCCCTCACAGATCAGACTGCAGCAGCTTAAACTGTCTGATTACATCTGGATGCAGTGAAACTCTTCAAACAGCCCGTCTCACCTTCACACGACACTTGAAGCAGGAACGAGTCGCTGCGTTTACACATTTCCATATTCAGGCCCTGAAAGGACGCGCATCCGCACCACAAAGGGTTAACGCGAGCACCCAGAGCTGCGTGTTTGTGTGTGAATGCAGTCCCTGTTGATAGCAGGAAGGTGTGAAGAGGAGGGCTATTATCACAGTGTGAAGAGGGAAACAGCGATTGGCCACTCGGCCGCCTCCCCATTGACCTCCATTATAGCTGCATTAACGGGAGAATTAGATCGTCATCACAGAGTGAAAACACATGCAGCTGGAAATGCACCCGAGAGGCTCTGAGAGCTGCAACATAACGACAAAGTTATCTGCACCAGGAGCTGTTTGAATCCAAACTCTGGAACTTTCTAAGACAAACAGTAAATCTGTGCAGACAGCTGACGGACAGGACGTCATCACCTGCTTCATGAAGCAGAGTATTAGACTGCAGGGGCGGACTGGTGCAACAACTTGCTATGGTGTTTTTATGTTCATTGTTAGGCTATAGCTCTAGTGGTCGTAGTTATTATGACAAAAGTAAAGGAGGAAGCGAGGTGACGTAGCATAACAAACAATAAAGCAACTACAACACTTTCACCCATGAGACAAAGGAATCAGTCACAAATCAGGTAATACACTTCCTGTAACTTTGGCCAGGTACAAAGTTTAACTAAAGTAAGTAGAGATTCAATTCAACCCAAACCAGAAGCTTTTTGTCTAGACTTAACCAAGTAGTGTTGATGCTTTAAACGAAGTAACCTGTGTCTGTTTCACAACGTTAACTTCTCTGTGTGCAGTACAAGAGTGTAGGAGACAGGGCGCTACCTTAGGGTTAAAGACAGTCAACCTGTGTGGTCTTTTGGGTCTGAGGACTTCTTGGATTTCTGTCATGTTCTTGGTTAACGTGCCTAACATCAGTAGATCCTGAACACAGCAGGTAAATGTTAGCTGACAGCGTATTTCATTAGTTTTGTAGAGGCAATCTTGCAGCACAGTAACCATTTAAAACAAAGCGTCAGCAGCGCCTTCGGATTTCAAAGAGTTATATTAACATTTAAGAGATAGAACGACTTTCCTGCAGCGCCAACCTCCTCCACGACTCCAGTGCAACACATTTTTCACTGTCTGTGTTTATAATCCAGGTAGCAATTATGTTGTCACCACAATGCAACCACTGCTGCATCGTCTCTACACATTCAAAGCTGCAGCAGTGGTGGAGACGCTGCCACCTACAGGCAAAGATGGGAATGCTGTAATTTTACTCTTGCACCACATGCAGCCGATGCCTGACTTGTTGATGCAGTTATTGATGTTTTGCATTTACAACGGGCAACATGTGGCGCCTGTAAGCTCAACTTAAATATTGCAACGAGAAATTCTGTTTCTATACTAATTGCGTTCTATGTTTAAGACGCAGGAGTTGTTTAGGAACGTGATCAGGGTTAATGGTGCTATAAAGCTATAAGCTATAATGAGTATTAATCATGCATTAGTCACTATGGGAGGATACGTTGGACACTAATGAAGTCCATTGTCAGCGAGCGTTTTGTGGCTTTGCAAAATAGTTTTCTTGTTTTTATCAAACTGTATTTGCTGTTGTACGTTAATCGAGAACACGAGGGCAGCTTGTGTCTCAATCAGCTCAATCGGAAATACGAATCAGCTGTGATGATGCAGTCACACGTGCAAACACAAAGAGGGAGACAGTCTCTCACTCAACCTGCTTAACATCAATGACGACGCATGTCCTTGATTTTCTGACTTTCAAATGAGGTTGCAGGAATGATTGCTTCTTCTCGCTCTCTGTTTTAATGATTTACAACAAGATGAATTTGGGATTGAAGAGAGCCAGACAGACAGAGAGAGATCGACAGAGAGAGAGATAAAGACTGACAGGAAGGAAATGATGGAGAGACGGACAAATAGAAAGAGGAGGGTGAGGACAAGAACATGCAAAACAAAAAGAGAGGGCAGAGATCGACAGAGATATGCAAAGATAACGATAGAGATGCAAAAAGAGGGAAGGTGAATGAGACACAATGCTGAAAGAATGGCAGAGAGATGGAGAGAAATCAAACAGAGGAGAGGAATAAACTGAATGGGGAAAAGACGAGAGCAAAAGGAGAGAGGAGGGGAGAGACAGAAAAGAGACAGACATTAGGAAATCCAGACGGTGGCACAGACAGACAGACAGACGAGACGCCTCCCAATCAGCCCATGTCTGCACCAGTCCTCCTCCTCTTCCTCCCATTCTGCACCCCTCCCGCCTCCTCTTTTTCCTCCCATCGCTCCCTCCCTCCATTTTGTCGTCCTCCTCTCTCCGTCTGATGCTGTTCCAACACCTCGGGGCTTCAGCCTCACATCCACCATCCAACACGCTAATGCTCCTCTGCTGCTGCTGCTGCTGCAGCATAATCACCCACCAAGAAAAAAAAAATCCTCCCAAAATAAAAAGAGAAACTGAAACAAAGACGAGCTCGGTCTCGTGTGGCTCAACGTGCCTCAAACAGCTGGGGAGAAACCAGAAGAAACTCACATTTGTTGAAACTGTAGCGTCTGCTTCAAGCTGCTGATTTGAGGGTTTTATTCCTCAGTCGATTGCTGTTTGATTTATACGTGGTTAAATGTAGACCGTAATCAGGTGGATCCACAGCCCATCTCACATCTCCATTTCTCCAAATATGACAAAATTTGCAACAGCTCTGTCAATACTTGTGCTCCCCCTTCACTTGAGCTTCGTCTGAAAACGTCCAGTCTTCCCTTCCCTCAAAGCATCATAGATTTAAAGGGTAGTTGTGCGCATAAAGACCTGGTTAATACAGCAAGTTGTCTGATCAAACAAAGCAAGAGACCTTCAGCTTTTCTAAAACAGTCAGCACCAAAAACAACCCAAATTTATGCATAAAGTTGCGGTGTGACCTCCACGGGCTGCAGTTGTTATTAGGGGGTTGGGGGTTGAACTGACATTGTATAAAGAAGGAAGAGGTCCGTTTGGCAGAGGCGACGAATGGGTCAACCAAACACGGGACTTTCACCAAGGAGACTGAGATTGGGTCATTTGAGAAACCAAAAGGTTACATTGACTTCTTTGAAGTAACACAATCCAGGTATGTAATAGAACTAACTAGTGATGCATGATATTATCGGCGCGTTATCGGTATCTGCAGATTATGGCTTGAAAACTACGTATCGGCATCAGCAGATATGTCATTTTTCTGCCGATATTTCCAGCAATAAAACAACACTTCAATTCTGCCCAAATGCTCGATGGGTCCCTAAAAGAGCTCGACGTAATGCGACAACATTAACTCTCCACGAGTGTGTGCGCACACTGCCTAAAAAGACCAAAGACTAAAAAGTGACTCGATCCAATGATAAGAACTTAAACAACTTTCACAACATTTAACTAGCTAACAGTTAGCTCACATTCTCGTCATTTTACCGACACACAATCAAACACGCTGAAAATACACTCGCAGCCAAAGCCGACGCTAACAGATTGTAACATAAACATCAGTGCAAAGTGAGTCAGAGTCCGTCGGCGATCACTGAGGTCTCCGTAGTAGGAGCAGTAAACAAGTCCGGGCATGTCTCCTGCACTGCCGTATTTCGGGGAGATGCTGCATTCAGGTGTGCTCAGAAACATGAGTGATCAGACACGTGACCTTTTGTACAACACCTCTCCCGTCAAGCATGAAGAAGGGTGGGGTATGGCAGTTTCTGGCCACTACAATAAGAGTAGGTATGAGATCAGTTCCACTACAGGAGAGACTCGATGTCCTCTGCAATCAGGGGGGGAAAAACATGAGGCTAATATATTGGTATCGAACTTGGCAAAAAGGGTTAGAAAATATCGGCATACCGGAAATCGGCAAAAAATCCAATATGGTGCATCCCTAGAACTGACTTAAAGCGTGCTTATTATAACCCAAACCATCCTTTTGCTAAACCAAACTAAGTAGATTTGGTGCCTGAACGTAACCAAAGTACGACTAGTCCACAACGTTAACCGTGTGTTTGTCCAGTGCTTAGGTGTAGCTATGGGGGCGCGTTGCCTGCCATCCATAGAGATGCTGGTTTATGAGGCACTGCTGTGGCTCGTACTTGACAGTAGGAACAAATGACCTATTTGGTCGTGTGTGATGGAGGACTTCTTGATTTATGTAAGCATAAAGATAAAATGTTTCTGAGTAACGTTGTTGATCCCGAACATAACCGTTTAATCTCCACTGACAGCCTGTCAATGGTTTTTCCAAAAAGCAACACTCGAGAGGGCGTCAAAAAGCTGGTGATGAGGTGCGAGACTGAAAAGTCATTCACACTTGGGGATAAAGGCACAAGCAACCTTTCTTCTCATGTAAAAATCGACATAGAGTGTAAAGTGGGCGTGATTGTTGAAAAAATACAGACATTGGTGGACAATCCCCAATTCTGACCTCCAAGAGGAGTGTGGAGAAGAGTTTCATATGTTGTTAGAGGGTCTGACAATCACAATGCCCTAACAGGCGTTATCAGCCATTCAAATTTACAATTCATCAAGTCCCCGTGGGGCTCTGAACAGACTCTGCAGACTGCTGAAGGGTCAGCTTGGATGTCTTAGGAACTTCAATTCATATTCATGAAAGAAGTAAAGTTTAAAGCTCTGGCTCGCAGCACTTTTTGTCTTCTTATGACTCCAAGTAATGATGCAGAGAACTTCAGAGAATGACAACATTTTTCAGACTTCTAGAAAGTTTAATGTAATTTAGGATAGTGTAAGAGTCCTGAGTGTCCTGCAGACTCAAAGAAAGAAATAGAAAACAGAATAAAGACTTTACAAACCCAGCCACTGAATTATTGATTCGCTGAATATTAGATCAAGAGCTTCCTAATCTAATTCAGCAGCTAATGTTACTTTCCAAACATCCTGAGTAAACGTGTCACTGAACTAATGAAAGCTCATCGTCGACTGCTGTGAATGCAAACACAAACTGAAGAGCCGACCTACCCGGTGCCGAGCAGCTCTGACAGTGCACTAGTTCATAATGGATGTTAGATAAATCACTCATGAATGAAGTCCGCTGAACTCTGAAGGTAAATTATTCAGCTCCAAAATGACACATGTAGATAGCCGAAAGTACGTGACGTGCTCAGTGTGTAGGTAGCATTTGCATCCGTTTTACAGAGACTAATTTGTGTACATCTTTTGCACCTGCTGAGTAACACTTTATGATTCTAACACCACCTGATAGTAACAGGGTGGATCTGTTTCTGTATGCAGGATAGAGGTGTCCATGGTAAATATACTCAGGCTACTAGCGGGCAGAATAAATGAACTGTGTGCGTCAGAGCTAAGAGGCTACCAGCAATTTCAAGCTCAGAATAGTAAACAAGAGACGGTGTAGCGCTGAGGGCAATGGGAGGCCACTGGCCAATCATGCCGCAGGATAATTCAACAGGTCATGTTTACTTGCAGGACTGCTGCATCTAAAGATTTGCCAGACTGTGTCCCTTAACAACCGGGCAATGAATTTGTAAAGTGTGTCAGAACAGGAAGAGAAAGGATTCACATGCAATTCGCTTGGCATGAAGTTAATAAAACATCCCCATATTTAGGAAAAAGTTCAAACAAAGTCCCAGCAAGTCTGACCCCGCTACAACCCAGCCAATATAACAAATAATCAGCTTTGTAGAATAATGCAAGGCATTAGATTAAAAAACAGGCACATGATTAAAGACTGAGTGGATGCTGTGTTGTTTCAGGTACCAGTGAGAAAATAAAACATGATCCAGGAAGGCTGATGGATTGATAGGTTCTTGAGTTTGAAGGTTTGTTGGTCGCCAAAACACCGCCCATTGGTTTACATGGCTGGGATACAAGATGGTATCATTATAACCTAGCCTCTGGCTGAGAAAAACCCTGAGTTGACTCATATTTTGTCAGCTGAATTTCAACACTAGCTGCTTCAATGTACAGAGAGCAATGCTCAAGACAGGCGAAGGCAACAAATGCAGGGATATGAATAACTTGCCATAAAGAGGTCTGTCCATGGCCTTTACTCAGTCTTGCCATACCTCTGTCTTGGTCTTGTCACAGTCTTGATATATTCTTTCCTTGGGCATGAATTGGTCTCAGTTCTGGTGGTCTAGACTACAGAAATTGAAGAAATGCACCATTGGCATTGCCAGGAATTTGGGGTAGCGAGTAGTTGATTGGTCAATAGTTCCTTTCCACATGATGTTTGAGCTAGGGTTCACTTTTATGATGGATGTCTGCGTCTGTGTTTTTTTTAACAGTGCCCTCTGGGTCGATAACCTAGAAGTGCCAACACAGTGGTGTCCCTCAAATGAGTGGAGGTTGCAATACTTTCATGCAAGGCTGCTGTCTGTCTGAACAAAGCAGTGTTCTTTAAACAATCAATTTGTGAACCAACCAACTACCCAGTCAATCTATTAGTGTATCAGTCAGTAAATTAACTTGCCAGACAGCCAACTAGTCAGCCTTGAAGAGATAATGGGAGTAAGCCATTCAATCAGTCAGTAAGTCAGTCAGCTGCTCCATCTCCCAGGCAGTAAGGCAGCAAGTACAGCCGGTGAGCCAAGATGGCAGCCACTCAACCAGTAAGCCTTCCAGTTGGTCAGCCAGTCAGTCAGTTGTGGCAACAACAGAGTGAGATTATCTGGAGCATGTGATGTATGTGTTTACACCTCGCTCTCTCTGTCCGTCTGACTGTATTTTCCTCCCTCGCTCGGCCCTCCATCTCCCCTGTGAGATTGTTTCTCCACCTGAGTGCCTCCCTTCAGTCTGACTCACTCTTTCACTTTCTCCTCTGAGAGCGTGTGACTGTGTTCACTAAACGTCTGGACTCTCCACTCTCACAGCCGAAAGTCGGTTACTCCACATCAGCGTGTGACTCACAGATTCATTGATCTGCTGATTCATTCATTGACTTCTGCAAAGGTGTTACAACTGAGCTGCATTTAAAGGAGAAGTCTGGTTTATATCTTATATTTTCTTATTGTCAACAAGTACCCGAACCAAACACTGTGCACAAAGCACTTCAGACATTCATGCAGTGTTTTAAAGGCGACTCCACAAAGTTCACGCCACACAAATCAGCTTATGAAAACAATTGTGTAATGTCTTCTGTGGCTTTAGAGGATCTGACCCTGATTATGTAAGCGTGATGTCACCAGGTTCATCTCAGCTTGGGCTTGGAGATTATAAATATTCAAATAACACGTTTGAAAGATATGGGTGGTCTGTGGTTTTATTAGAGGTCTTCACTGGTGGAGCTGGACCCAAGGACCCGAGACCGTACCAGGGACCCAGTTTGATTTGGGTTCAGGTATGGGTCGGGTTCCCTTGACGACAGTGGGCCCTGAGTCTGTTTTTCAGTAGTAGAACGACTTTTGTAGGAAATATTTAGGTACCGTGTGTCGGGTCTATTTCAATGACCAGGCCTGTCTGCGATTTCGGATCTCTCTCCTCTTGGACATGCGATGGTGCAGGACATAATATCCTGGGCAAAAAGGTGGTCGGGTATATATATTTCTGGGTCCATTCAGACCCTGGCACACATATCCTACAGGCCATTCAGCTTTGGTTACATCACTTTGGACCCATAAACACATGTTGGACCAGTACCAGGCATAGAGAGTCGAGTGACGTTTGCCTAAAAGTTGCACAGCTGAAAATGTAGCATCCTATATTTTTAGAAATTGACCCAGACTAGAGACTAAAAGTGGGGATACCTCAAGTTCTGTATTTAAGTCAACTTTATACGTCCAATGCTTAATCCTTGAAGTTTTTACAAGTTCTTAATTTGAAGTTCTGGCATTTGCTTAAATAACCTGTCCGAGCTGGACGGGGCTTTCAAACAGGAAATGACTTTTAAATATCTGGACAACTACCAACTGAGGGCTGTTGAAAGGAATCATCTGTGGTTTTGAACAACCAGCTGATGAAAGTTAAGCCAAAACACCCAACAGAATACAAATGCAGCTTTTTAGGATCTATTGCTGCTGTCTGGTGCAAGTAGTGAATCCTCCAGCCCCAGTCATTTCAATTACAAAGAAGAAGTAGGAGAGTGTGTGTCCCACATCGAATCATGCAGGGTGTGAATATGGGAAGTGTGACTTATTAGGAGGCATCATAATTGCATCGCATTTCCCGCTGAGATTCTCTATTTTGTTACTCTTCATTCCCCATTCAATGCACAGTCTAGACCAGACTAATTGAGTGTCTATGGCGGTGATTCAGACTATTAACCATCTGTGCCTCTTCCTCTCTCTGCCCCTCTTTCCTCACCCCCACTACCTCCTGTCCTCTCTGTCTCTCTTCAGGAGTTTGGAGGACTAGTAGGATGCTGAGTATCTTTCCTCCTCGCCACTGTTCTCCACTCTGCTCTCCATGACCTGAGAGCACCAGCACAGCAGGAGGAACGAAACACCAGCAAGAGAGAGAGGAAGAGGAGGGCAGAAGGCCAGGGAAGGAAGGAAGGAACCCACTTTTTTTGTTGTTATTGTTGTTTTTACCCTTTCCGAAATGGCGGCGACGGAGGCCAATGCGGCGCCGGTGGTCCAAGAAGACGGAAAAACCCCTGAAAGCAAGCCGGCAGAGGCAGAGCAACCGACTAAAAACGCCAACGCAAACTCAGAGACTGTCAACAGCGAGGTTGTCGATAAAGATGGCACCGCTGTCAACAGCGAGGTTGTTGATAACAAAGAGACTGTGAATAACGACACAGCTGCTGGAGCCGAGGAGGCAGAAGCGGCAGACAGCGGGGAGGCAGAGGCTCCTCAGAGCTCGGAAAACGCCTCCTCTGCTGAGCATAAGACCTCCTTCTTGGACTCCTTCCTCAACAAGAGCGGCCTGGGGAAGGTGATGGGAGGAAGGAAGAAGAAGGAGCAGAGCTCAGCAGCTGCCGGAGGAGAGGAGAACGCAGCTGAAGGAGCGGAGAAAGAGGGAGAGAAAGGAGTGGAAGAGGCTGCAGCAGCTGATGGAGGAGCAGAGGGAGGTGCAGAAGGAGAGGCAGCGATAGAGAAAGCTCCAGAAAATGGAGAGAAAGAAGAGGAGAAGAAAGCAGAGAAGAGCAAACCCGCAGAGGCCAAATCAACTGTGCGAGACCTGATCAGGAAGCCGGTGGCAAGGATCTTCTCCCATCGCAGTACTGAGAAGAAAGATGGTGCTGCCGCAGAACCCCAGAAACAAGTAAAGGTTCGGTCCAAATCCCTTGACCGACTGGAAGATGCTGAAGCACTTAACACCACTGCTGATTCCACCATAGAAGAGGGAGGAGCAGCAGGAGGCGCAGAAGGAAGCGCAGAGGGAGAACAGAAAGCCTCGTCCTCCTCAGCAACCACCAAGCACATGAAGCGCTGGCACTCCTTCAAGAAGCTCATGGCTCAAAAGGCGCACAAGAAGAGTGGAGGAGGAGGAGAGGATGGCAAGGAGGAGGGAGCAGAGGGAGAAGGAGGTGGAGACTCCTCCACGTTGGACTCCAAGGAGTCGGGGCAGAAGAGGTGGAAGCTGAAACGCTCCTGGACATTCCAGGGCCTGAAGAGGGACCCGTCCATGGTCGGTATCAGCGGCAAGGCCAAAGGCTCTGATAAGGACTCTGCTGACGCCAAGCCAGAGGAGGCAGCAGCAGGAGTAGAGGAGGGAGAGGAGGCTAAGCCGGAGGGAGGAGCAGAGGAGGCCAAAACAGAGGAAGGGGAGGAGAAGGAGAAGGAGAAGGAGAAGGCTGAAGGCGGGGAGGAGGAGAAGGCAGCAACGGCAGGAGGTGGGACAGTGACGCAACACGCCAATGAGATCTGGACCTCCTTCAAGAAGCGAGTCATCCCCAAGTCCAAACGCGCCAACACAGAGTGCGCCCCCAGCGCAGAGGACGATGCAGCTGCCGCCGCCGCATCGGGTAAGATGACACAATTAACCACATAAGGGAAACTTTAATATAACTGAAACTTTAACATAACTGAAACCTTCTCTTTATCCATTTTTTTAAAAAGTGTAACTCACCAGAAAGTACAAAAGTTTTGAAATTGCTCGAGTAGATGGCTGCTGCTGGCAGCCGTGAAATGGGCTTCAATGGCTGCAAGTTTTTGCCACTGACAGGTTCAGACTGTCTGATGACATTACAGAAAGGATCCCTACAGAGACGGACCTTTGAGTAAAGAGGAAGATGATGTTTTGGTGTATTAAAAGGAGGGCCTTGATTCAACCGAATATTTGTGACCAACCAACCAATCGAGGCGGCGGTAGAGCAGCGACTGGTGGCTTTGAGAAGAGCGTAATGAATGTTTCTGTTCTGTAAACAAGAACATTCGAATGTACAAAAACTTTCCTATGTAGTCAAGAGTTTAATAGACTTTAAAATAGCAAGAATTTAGTTATAACGGTCCAGCAGAGTTCAACATGAACACCGTTAAAATATTCAGACTCAGAGGCTGACAGCATGTTCACACTCGTTCCGTGTCTGTCCTTGTCCAGGGAGCACAGACAGGAGTTAGTGGCTTGCTAACTCCGGGGGAGGTAATGTAATTGAACATTCTCCCAAATAAAATATTCAACATCTGATGTGAAATTCAAATCACACTGCGGCTTCAGTCAACAGCAAAGACTAAATTTAACTTACTTTCTGCTCCTGGCTGCATAAAGAAAAGGGCAAAACACACAACCCAGGGCTCTTTGTGTTTCATTTTCAGTAGAGGATACCCACGTTGTCTTGACTGGTTGAAACGTCCTCTTATTAAGTCTTCTGTTCAAAGATTAGCGAGCAAGAGATTGTCAGGAAACACAAATAAGATGTGCACCAAAGTCTCTTTAAGGTAGATAAAAAAAATACTGAATTGTTGCCCTGCTAATGATGTTCTTCCAACACTGACTTCAACCTGGAGTTTTGTCATATTGATTGATCTAATTAGACTGATGAGAAAAGTTGAACCTTCGCACCCTCAGAGCCAGGTACGCCCTACTGCCGTTTTCATTTACAGTTTAAATTCAGAACTATGAAAGGTAATGCACCATACAGTTTATATAACCTCTGTAATTCAAAGCTTATTGGTGGTCTTACTTGAGCCAGAAGGAGGTGACGTAGTAGAAAGACAGATACAGTCCATGTTGGGTGGTGGTCAGGTGTGACGTCTTCCATCTGACAGACTGGAGCTGAAGTCACATGTGAAACAAACACAGTGATTTCTTCCCTAAACCTTACAAAAAAGTGTTTTTCCTAGACATCACTTAACGAACAGTTTTAATTTAAACAGGTGTGAGACGCTAAAGGATGGAACATGTGGAAGACAACGACCTTAAAACAGACCCTAAAGGGTCTCATGAAGCAGCCTTGAAATAGGCGCTAAAGTGTACTTTAAAACAAACGCTGAACGCAGACCCTTAAGGTACCTTGAAAAACACTCAATTATGTAAGAAGAACAGACCCTAATAGGTATCCTGAAGATGTAGCTCAAGGGTACCCCGATACAGCCGCTACCTTGAAACAGACCAAACCACGTTAGAGAGGAAGAGACAAATCTAAAAACAGGCGACGGCATCTATAAGTGACGACCACAGGATGAGACAGAGAGCAAACATTAAACAACAATATTTTGAACATGGTTGTTACTTCTTTTGACATATTAAGATCTTTTTTTGTCCTGAGTGGAGAATAATATCACGGCATTCCTAAAAACAGTTATCTTTATCATTTTGCTTGTGAAAACCACAAAACCAAATATTAATTTATTTATCCATTTTGATCCATCGTTCTAAAAGGAAGAAAGGCCATCACTCTGAAAGAAAATGATTAATGAAGCTCTTGTCCTAAACTCTCTTCTTCTTCCCTGCAGGTGAGGATGGAGCAGCAGAGGAGGGCAAAGACGCCAAGTCAGCTAAGGCCAAGCGCTCACATTTCGGCCGTGCAGTTTCCCTGAAGAACTTCATCCTGCGAAAGGGCAAGTCCACTAGTGTGGACATGGGTGAGGGCGCCAAGGAGGAGGAAGAGGCCACAGAGGCAGTAGAGGGAGTAGAGGCAGTAGAAGCAGCAGAGGAAGCAGCTGCCGACGGTGAAGCTGCCAACAAGGAGAGCAACGACAAAGACGCAGCGGCAGAAGAGAAGGCACCGGAGGAGGCGGCGAGTGGAGAAGAGCCGGCAAAGGAGGCGGAGAAGACGCCGGCCGAAGCTCCGGTGACCAATGGAGAGAACGGCTGCTCCAACGGCACGGGGGAGGAGCACGCCACACACAATCACCAGGACGAGGAGGAGAAGACGACGGGGGGAAGCCCCGTGAAGAAGACCAAGGAGGCAGGAGGAGCAAAAGAGGAGGCCAATGCTAAGATCATCAACGCCACGGCAGCTGTGAACAGCGGTGAGTTAGAGCACGCCGAGCCGGACTCTGATGAGCCACAAAACAGCAGCTGCAGCAAAGAAGGAGAAACTAACAACAGACAAGAACAAAAAAGAGCACCAGCACTAACAAACCTTAGCACTAAACCTGAGCTAGCATTAGCCATTTGCAGGGAGGAGGAGGAGGAGGAGGAGGAGGAGGGACAGAGGGGGGAGGCAGAGTCTCCGCAAAATGGAGGTTACGAGGGGGATGAGTCACATGACCAAGGAGAGTGGGAGGGGGAGGAGGAGGATGAGGAGGAGGAAGAGATGAGGAAGAGGGATCTACGGGAGGCAGCAGTGGCCATCGTTCAGAACGTGATGTCAGCAGCAACTGACCAATTAGAGAGGGAGCTGTGCGTCGACAACGGTCTGAACGGGTGTTACGACGCCGACATGCGATACTAAAAACATACACACTCTCACATTAACACACAGGTGAACACACGTATGTGGAAATACACTTTTCACTTCAACGTGCCAAATGTAAAGTCACATATCAGCACAAGCTAGCACACATGTTCCAACAGGTGACACAAAGATGTTGACATTTTGTGAAACACTTATTCGCTTTCCGTTAGACGACAAGATTTCAAAAACCATCTGTGTGTTAAGAGCTGGAGTCAGGAGGTGGTTAGCCTAGCTTAGCATAAAGACTGGAGGCAAAATATACAAACCAGCATGTGGAAAAAATATGTATAAATGACAATGTTCCAACACTAAGTGAGCTCTGTTTTGTAGGTGTATTTTTTTTACTTAAACTGCAGCGATAGTTCAATAAACATCACTTACACCTGACATGTTACAGACTAAACAACCAACCTTGAGTAAAGTCAACAATCGCTAAATAACATTAAAGGCTAGCTGATTTCCCCTGCTTCCAGTCTTCATGCTAAGCTAGGCTAACCATCCTGACTTTGGCTCTGTGCGTAACATACACAAGATAGAAAGAAATAAAGTATATTTTCCAACTATATTTTACATGGCAAACACACTTTATATGCAGAACCACATATACATAGGCATGTCAACTTCCCTGGGTGATTGCATGACTCAAAATAATGCAGCAATTCTTCCTAAAATCCCTTTAAAGAAATTCTTGTGTAGATGTTAAATAAATGTTTGTTTACAAGTGAAAAACCAGCGAGTATTTTATAAAGAGAGAGAGAGAGGGAGGGAGAGAGAGAGAGAGAGAGAGAGAGAGAGAGAGAGAGAGAGAGAGAGAGAGAGAGAGAGAGGGAGGGAGGGAGAGAGAGAGAGAGAGAGAGAGAGAGAGAGAGGGAGGGAGGGAGAGAGAGGGAGGGAGGGAGAGAGAGAGAGAGAGAGAGAGAGAGAGAGAGAGAGAGAGAGAGAGGGAGGGAGGGAGGGAGGGAGGGAGAGAGAGAGAGAGAGAGGCATCCCTTTCATTTATCGACGGCTGATTTTATTAAAATGTCAGGTTCACAAACAGCCAAACAGTGAAACCATTTAACGATAACAAGGAATCAGGTGATGAGAGCAGATTCCCAGGGCAGCTACGGTTGAAGGCTGACTGTTCGTGAACTTGTACAAATACAAATATCCAATTAAGTGCTACATGGCAGAGCCTGTCAAAGTGCAAGCTAACCACAGCCCCCCTGAAACATCCTTCAAAGGGAGAATTAGCAGCAACGTGTTTCATTTAAACTCGTATTCAGAGCAGTTTATTGGACGTTTATTAATCAAGAGGGTCAAGCTATTTCCTGCAACACTTACACGTACCGTTTCACGCGTTCCCACCTGGGAGCCGCTCAAAGCTGCCGGACACTGAACCTCAGGAGGTGATCTTTTCCCTCCTTCATTATTTATCACTTCCCGGCCTCCTCTCCATTCAAGTGCAGCGTGAGGCTCAGTGTCCAGCAACCCGGCTCGCTTTGATCTCTAACTGTCCAACAGATGTTTGAGGAGAGCATCGCGGCTCCTGCTGCGGCCGTGCGATTTACCGGAGGACTCTTTGAAGCTCAAACTGTTTTGTTTTGTTTGTCTTTACTGAGGCCTGAAAACAGGACGAGCGCTGCACATTATCGGAATACGGAATCAGCAACTGCACATCAGATACGCCATCAAATATCCAGACACTTAAAGAATAGCGCTTTATGAGCTCTACCTAAAGTCACATGTTATAGACACAGATTTGTGTTAATGTCATGCAGGATGTTAGCTATGGAAGAATCTTTCTGTTCAAAATTTCAAGCATCATTTGACAACTCAGGATGATTTGTAGATTGCAGAGTGAAGCTGCTTTCCCACTGGTCAAAAAGGTTACAATCAGCATTCAGACCAAGTCACATGACTCTGCAGTAGACCCGGGTAACCATCGCCTCGGCTCCGATCGGCACTGATGGGAACACAAAACCTGCGTCGACACGCTAATCTCCGCCCCCTCTCCGGCGCGATGCTATGCTCCGTCGGTAACTTCTGCAACTCCTCGTCATCTTAGCTACAAATTCCGCCCGTGTCCATCCGAGCAGCGCTCGAACATCGCTCAAAATTTGTCGGTGTTTGATGCACAGACTAAATGAGTAATGGATACAATTAAATACATAACCACCGTAACATCTTCACTGGTTACTAACCCTGTCTGCGGCGCGTTTGTGACGTCAGACGGTGACGCAGCAGAAAAGAGACCGACAGGAGGATACTTCACTGGTATATACATATAAGCACGCCTATAAGCGGGTCTTCCCGGGTCTGAAAAACCTGCATCAACACGCTAATGTTGGTAGGAAAGGTGAGGACTGTGCATTAACAGTATAATGCTCATACATGTTAAAAAACAAGTACTTTTTTGCACTCACAATGCATTTAAAGACTTGGTGGTCGCTATTCACCAACAAATTTTATCTTGAATGCCAAAAGCGACAGCTAACAGCTAGCTTCAGGCACAATGTCCTCCCTCTACTCAGTGTCAGTAAGCTGAAACAGAAAATCAGTCGTGGCGTTAGACGTCTGTGCAGATGCATATTTAGTTACAGCACAGGATCAGCAGCAGAACAATGATCCAAGCTTTACTTGTGTCTGTCAGAAACTCTAAGGCTAGGGCTGCTGGTTTGGCTCGGTTGGTGGAGCGGGCGCCCCGTGTGCAGTGGTCCTCGGTCCTCGGCGCACTGGTCGCGGGTTCGACTCCCGGTCTGCCGATTATCTGGTGCATGTCATCCCCAGTTCTCTACTCCACACATTTCCTGTCTCTCTTCAGCTATCCTGTAAATAATGGGGGTGAGGGCCAAAAAAAGAAACTCTCAGGCTAATGGATGGAAAGAGCAACAAAACTAGATCCATGTTATTCTTCTCTCCGTTTGCCCGCAAGTGTTCCAGCCAACACTAAAAGTAGTTACAAAAAATAGAGATTTCATTGGTGGCTAAGTGTTTCAGGAAAACTACGTGTTTTGGTTTCACGTTCACAGTGTGGTCAGCGTTCATGATCTTTAGCTGTAAGAAGCAGCAGGTGTCCCCTTGTTCTTTTTACAAAATGATTTCTTAATGCACGGTCCAAAGAACAGACAGGAGAAAGCTTCCGCTCAGACCCTCGACCTTCAACTATCAGCCTCTCTTTCTCGACCCTCGAAACCCCGCGCTCAAGAGCTAGCCGGCTGCTTCCTCTAACTAGCATTAGCTTAGCTAGTTAGCGCTCTGTTTTGTGCAGAAGAGAAAAGCTGGTTTAGTAGACATCAATAGATTTGAGTCCATCAACGGATTAGCGGGCAAAATCAAAGTGTCACGGAGCCTCTTCAACAAGCCAGATTAAGCAGCCTTCTCTCTGTTTGTATTCTCTCTCTTAGAGGAGGGGGGGGGGGCAGACAGGAATACAGACTGATGACACACGGGGGGGGCGTCAGGGAAAAGTCTTCTTAAGGTCAAAAGCACAAAACGAGGAGAAATCTAAAGGCAGGTTCATGATGATAAGGGGAGTGATGGGAGACAGACAGGCAGACAGACAGGCTGTGCGTCTTCCTGTCCATGTGCTGACGATCCTCCATTCTAATGTGAAGTCATATTTTGTCATTAAACTGTTGTGTTGTTGTTGTTTGCTTTGTGTACGTCCTTAAAATAACTTAAACTAACCAACACTAGAGAAGCAACATCTGTACTAAACCACTAAACACACATACGACATATAACCCTTTTATATGACTGTTTATTATTATTATCCTTTTTCTATTTTTTAATACATTTTTTCAATCTCTTCTGTTATCATTTACCAGACAAAAAGGCGGGAAACGTGTGAGGCCACACAAAGAGGATTAGAACTGCCCGGGATTCGCTGAGCAAGGAGCTCTGAGCCCCGCCCCCCCTCACCACCCTCACCCTAACTCCTCCTCCTCCTCGTCCCCTCCCTCCCTTTCCTCCTCTCTCCCTTCATCCCTCCTCCTTCCTCCCGAATAAACGGAGTAATCACGTGTAAACAGATCACCATGGTGAGAGCGAGAGAGAGATTGAGAGAATGAGAAAGATGCAATCCATGTAGGTGAGAAGTGAGAAATAATAATCACTCAGAAAGCAATAATTCAAGCCCCTCTTCCTCTTTTCATCCCCCTCTCCATCATCTCATCCATCCTCCTCCCTCCGTCCGATGCATTCATACATACAAACAAACATGTACATCCAGTGTTTTTATTTTTTCTTTGCTTGTCTGTGAGATTTTATATTGTCTACGAGAGAAAAGAAAAATGCAGAAATGTAAAAAATGAAAATCGAGACATTCCACCCCTCCCCCCTTTTTCTCCCCCCGTCCTATTTTCCTCCTACTTTACTCTGCTCTCTGTCTCTACCGACTCCTGATTGGTGGATTTAAAGAACAAAAAAAGAAAAAAAAAGACTGTTAGTTTTATATCGACAGCCATTTTGGTTTGTAGTCCCCCCCTCAACCTCCCCCTTCGCCCCCCTCCTCTTCCTCCCCATCCGCCCCAGTAGATATTTGACAGTACAGCAGGACCATGTTGCTACAGTATATAAACTGCCCTGAGGACTGCCACTTCCCAACCAACACTGCAATGTCTTCAGCTCTGTGTGTTTAATGTTTTTAGACTGTTATATTGTGTACATGAATTAAAAAAAAAAGAAAAAATCACCATCAAATATTAAACGTCAAAATGTTTTTTTTTCCTGTTTGGATTTTCTCTTTTTTTTCTTTCTTGTTTTATTTTCTAAAAACACATCTTCTCACTGTTACCGCAGTCTGACGATATGCTGTAATTAAAAAATAATAATAATAATGATGATGATGTTTTGTTGGTCCAAGTTTTCACATGTCCGCTAGCAAATTGTCAAGAAAAAAAATAGTACAATAAAGACTAAAATCTAACAACTAAACTGCAAGTCATTGTGGGGTCTGTCTATTTTTATCTGCATGATTGAAGTGTGAAGTGCAGACGGAGGGTGAGGGGGCGGGGCTTCAGGCTGGAACACCATTGGATGCTCATTAATCTGTGTATCGATAATCTCATCCTTTTACGTAATGGGCGGAATAATACGAGATTTCTTTGTATTAAAGTCGATCTGTATGTATTAACTGGCAGCAGGCGGGGGGTGTCCATATGCCAGCCGCGGCTCCTCCTCACCAGCGCTGTGCACAGTATTTTATATTTCACACATCAGGATTAAAGTGTGACAGGACGCTGTGATCTGTAGTTACACCGTGTTTTTAGGAGTTTACTTTAAAATAATGTCATGGAAACGAAGATTGTTGCAGCTGATAAAAGAGAGAAACAAATAAACACGTTTTTTATGGCCAAAAGTATTTTAGTGCATTTTATAGTGTATTAATAACATAAATTAGTGTATTTAATAGCTTATTTATAGCGTATTTTCAGTGTATTTTATAGTGTATTTGTATTTTGAGTATTTTATAATGTATTTATAACATATTTTAGTGTATTTTATAAATACTTTATAGTGTATTTGCAGTGCATTTTATAGCATATTTTTGTAGTGTATTTTATAGCTTATTTATAACATTTCTAAGTATATTATATGGTGTATTTTTAGTGTATTTGTAGTATATTTTATGGTGTATTTTTAGCGTATTTTATTGTGTACTTTGGGCATTCAGGGCTACTTTGTTCCAGTGAAGGGGAATCCTGATGTTACAACACACAGGGATATTTTAGACCTTGTTGTTGTGACCTGGTTGTTCGGACATCCGGCAGGGTCATCGCAAAAAAAATCTGAAGGATCGCCTGAGGATTAACAAAAAGAGGATATTTATATTTATATATAAATCTCTCATAAAATAGGATTTGAGTCCAAAAGGGAAAGAAAGGTAATTTCCTGAGTATGCAGTCGGAAGAGAGCCATAAAAACGTCAGAATCACTACATTTAGGGAAGTGTCTGAACAGCATGTGAGTTCAGCAGCACCACAGCGGGATAAAGTTCTGCTTGAACCTCTGAAATAAAGCTGAAATAACAAAACAAAGGAAGTTTCCAAACAACATTCTCAGCTTCTTCTGTCTCCAGTTTCTCTTCACACTTCTTCTCAATTCACATTTTTCACCTCTACACATTAAAATCAGTTTTTTTCTCACCATCTCAGCCTTGACGTCCTCGTCGCTGCTGCGTGGGCGTCTGCTCTCCTCTTGATGGTGTTTGAAGAGCCAGAATCAATTGTCACAGAGTCTGTCCATCATTTAATGAACGGCTTCATCACTTTGTCTTCAGCTGTATCTTTGCACGGTCCCCTGTGAGTTAGCAGGTACCTGTTTTTAACTAGAAGCTGAATCTTAATGCTCAGAAAATTAAGGGAGGAAATTTAAAAGGTACATTTCCCCTGTTTTGTTACAATTTCTAGGTAAGCTTTCATTTCTGCTGAGCGAATCTGTTCTCTCAGACTATAACAGATATGAGAAAGCATCCGGACTGAGAACGAGTCCTCCAAGTGTCCTGTCAAAGTGTCCTCGAGCCAAACACTTAACCTGCCCTCTCGGTGTAAGCAGGTCTGAATGTAAGCTGCTGACACACTTGAACAAACAACAAAGGAGACTGTGAGACATGTCAGAAAAAGTTAGACGTTAAATCACAATGTGAGCTCGTCAGGAGGACCGAGGGGTCATACAGAGGTCAACATTCAGGCTCCTGAGGCCACATTCAGATCATCAGATCATGTCTTTATACATCTGAACATATAGGTGACCTGGTTTCAACATCAGCACTCAATGAGAATTTTTAATGTTGATGTTTGCAGCATTGACAGAGACAGAAGTCACATGTTTCCTTTATGGTGTTCATCTCAGGTTTTTCTGTGTAAATCTATCTATGGAGGAGAATCAGGCTAATGAACAGGATGGACCCGTGTGCTTATCGTCCCTTCTTAAATAAAATATAAAGTCAAAATGTCCAGAATAAAAATGTATCCTTTTTCTCTCTCTCAACTTATCTCGTTATCTGGAGATGACAGCGCCGCACCACCGTAACATCAGATGATCATAACTCGTGCCTCCAGAGCTGCAAAGGCACCAAACAAACACAGAAACAGGCTGAACTCCCTCGTCAGTGCGGGCGATGGGAGCATGTCCTGCTCTGTAACAGCAGTGAGCAGCCTGTGGGTCTGTTTTATACATCCACAGAAAATCATCACGAGAAAACCAGCTTTGTTACCTCGAGATAACGAGATAAATAAACTGAAATTTCTCGTTATCATGGGAGTAAATAAAATGTATAGGTGCACGTCCGCTTAGGGCTTCTGTCTTATCTCGACTTTCTGAACTCTCAAGATTTGAATTAAACTTTATTCTCAAATTGCAAAATTTATAAACAAAATATGAGGCATGTATCTGCTGTATATCACTAATGATTAAAGCTCGACTGTTATATTTAGTTTCACTTTATTCTAAACATGTCAGCTCTGTTCTGCATTCAACATGATCACATGATTGTAAACAAACACAAAAAGCAGACTTGACCTTTAACTTTATTATCACATGAAAAATAAATGACAAATCTTCCTCCTCTCATTATTTTCTCATGAGTCCCTGTCAGCCAAAAGCCAGGAAGGTAGAAAGTCATCAGACAAAACTAAAATATTTCAAACGAGGGCCAAAGTTGATAAAAATACTGAAATACTCCTTTAGAAATAATTTAACTTTCAATACATTTAAAAAAGTATCACCATAAATCTGTCCCTGTCCTATAACTCCCAGATCGCTCTGAACTTCACTCATCTTTAAGAGCCTGTCAGCGTCCCTCAGAGGGCTGACGGGCCACATGTTGAGCCTCACTGCAGTGATAATAACACATGTCTAGCCGTCTGTAAAGTGTGTGGTGACGATAATTCCCTACTGTCAGTTGAAATCGGCAGCATACTGTCTTGCTGTCAGGCCAAATCTCTGGGATTATGTTATTACAGCCGTAATGCTGGAGTACAGTAGCTGCACACGCACACACACACACACACACACACACACACACACACACACACACGCGCGCAGAAACAATGCAGGATGCTTTGTGGTTTACAGACGTTGTAATGGACAAAGCCGGGTATTAATAGTGTCAGTTTTGACGAGTGTAAATGAACAGAGATGAACCAACGCGCCGCCTCGTCACTGATCTGGAAACAGCTTCAAACAGCAGATGGAGAAAATGATGATGTCTGAGTGTTACAGTCGTCTCTAGATTTGTCTTTAATTGGGTTACAGTTGAGGTCAAAGACACAGAAGCAGGCAGAACAGATGGATTACACGTCCGGATTATAATGCAAAGACACCAGCTGCTAAATATAGAGCGTACACCTACACATGCTCGGCTTCTGTCTTTATTGTTACATAAAACTACATTTAAATGTGTGAGCAGTTCAGCAGCAGCAGCAGCAGCAGCTCAATGATGAAATGAGTGTGACATTTAGGCTGCGGCTATCATTAGATCAAATTAGAGTCTGTGGATGGAGGATTCGGGGTCAAGTCTGAAGACATGTGGTGCACAGAGACGATGCAAGGACGGAGGCAGAGATCAGAGCTAACACCAGCGAGTTAATGCTACATTTTTACAATAAATACATGTGTGGTTCAGTGGTATTATGAGTAGTGGGCACATTAGATTTAATATGTCTAAAGCCCTTCTAGTGCCCCCTAGAGGCTGGGAAATTCATTACACTGGACCATATAAAAGTGGATAGAAGGCCCGACATACTGATCAAGTTGTAACTTTTAAAGCCAAATGTTGCAGTTCCTCTGGTGTCCACTTGAGGCTGCCTCCAGCAGTGAGTCAGTCCCCATAGAGCCCCATGTTAAACTTTACAGCAGAAATAAACATGTTTACAGCCTGGTACAGAAAACAGTTTGGGTCTCTATAGCTCATTTCTCTCTTCATGACAACTGTACGGGGAGAATCTTTATACAACTCACCTGTTTACATTATATTAAGGGGTGTGGCCTCTTTGAGTGACAGGTGGGAGCTACTAGCTGTCTGCTAGGTGTCACCTCAGCATTATTTTATTGATTGAATGTGTGTTGCCCTTTAATTGGCTTAAATGCAACACCAACAATCATCATGTTGTAAACAGACTGTATAAAAAGATGGCCGACATGACGGCTCCCTAAAAGTGAAGCCAAACCCTCTCTGTCGCCCCCTGCTGACTGGCTGCAGTATAGCTCATAAACCCCGCCTCCTCCATGTTAACAGAAGGGACATGAGTCAAAATATCAAATCAAATTACACGTCAAATACATTTTTCTCAAACATGGTTTCTGTCATTATAGTTAGTTCTTATCATGTTTTACTTTTAATTAGTTATTGATGCTGTAAAAAGGGGGTGTGGCCTCATGATTGACAGCTCTGTTGACAAATGGGGCTCCTGCAGCGTTCTGTTCCCGAGTAGCAGAGTAGAGGAGGAACGGCGAGAGGAGACGTAACTAACACTAACACTACAGTCATTGAACTTTCCATCAGCGTGAACGTCTGCTTCAGACCGACACAAGAAGCTGTTCTGCTGTGAAACACGCCGACGTGCCGGATGTGTGTTTTGGTTAGCGGGAGTGGCTACGGAGTCTGGATACAATTTTTGCTCCACTTTTGTACAATGAGAGAAGATGGAGACGTGTTGTCCTTCTTTATATGCAGTCATTGGGTGTACAGTAGATCAAACATATCTTTAATACAAACAGTCTGGAAAAAATGAATCACTAAGGCATCAAACATGATTTCAAAGCTGCAGAACCGTCGTCACTCAGCTTCCCACAAATTCCCAAAAGGAAAAAAACAAACAACCAGCGAGAACAATAAACACATAATAGAAAAGTCCAAGTTTGTATGAATAACTTCTGATTTATTTACAAACCAAACAGCACAGTACTCGACACGGTCAGGGTCGGTTTGGACGACAGACGGATGCGAGACAAAATTAAAACTCATTTCAGCGTGGAGAAAACAAACTGAAGGTCTCTCACCACAACCAAGGAAATCCACACAACCAGTTATTACAAAGACTTCTGAAGAGCAGTGAGCGACTCCTGAAGAAATAACTCTTTTCTTTTCCTTTTTATCTAAACTCAACAGACCTTTAAACTAATATTGCTCTCACAGGTGTAATGGCTCTGAACTCCTGCACAAAGTGAAACAATCCTCGCTGTCAGACGTCTTTAATAAACTGATGTAAGTCTACTTTTAATGCGGCTGCAATATCTCAGGTTTTATAAATACTGAGTCAGACTGTTTCTGCAGATATTCAGTGTTAAAGATGAGAAGTGTAAGCAGGCAGACTGCAAGCTGCTGCAGGCTGATGGAGGCAGAGAGGACTCCCCCTGCGGCTCTGCTGGCTGATGTATGGACAGTTTAGTCCATTCAGAACAGTCACTGTCAACACTTAACAGGCTGAACACACACACAGTGTAGTCTATATGTTCACACTCACACACATGGCTTGCTGCTGGCGGTACGGGCCACTAAGAGCGATAATGGCTGCTGTCAGAACAGTAAATTGTGTGTGAGCAGATCCATGTTTCTGTGAGATCAAGCAGATAAAAAGACCTGGAGCGAACTTAGTTTGCCTTTTTTATGGGTAAAACATCCTTAAACACCCGGGCATGTCCTGCGGGTTTGTTACAGAGCGCTTTGTGTGTTTGATGTGCGTTTGATGTGTGTTTGATGTGTGTTTGCGTCGGCTCACATCGAGTCACGTTTTGCAGAAGCAAACACAACTGTAAGAGCCATATTCATGTTTTTGGGAAAGCTGTTGTTTTGTGTGCCACTGGGTGTCGCTGCACTATTGCTTAAGGTATAAAAGGTGTGGTGATAGTAAATGTAGGTGTGTGTTTGACCCCGGAAGGGCAAACGGTTTTTGACCGCTGTGATGACAGGCGGCATGGCAAACCGCAGCTGTATCGTTTGTATTTGTTGATCGATCGTATAAGGAAACTGGATGATGTATTAACGCTGCATGGTGATTCAATTAAATGGATTGTGTGATGCAAACTTAAGACGCCTGCAGAGATCTTATTTAAAACAACAAAGCAAACGGTAACGTATTGAACTGTACAGCGCGTCAGCCAGGTCACTCCTGGGAGCCAAACACATCGGCAGCTTTAGTAATAGACTAAGCTTCTATAACAACTTTAACCTTAAAAGTTGTTTATTGGCCTAAAGATTAAAGCGGCAGGAGGCCGCAGCCTGACTGTAACTTCAAACAGAGATGATTTTCTTTGTTTGTGCTCCTTGTAACTTTACTGCTGCACGGATGCAACCAAGATGAGACATCCTGCAGAATCTCAGATGGCTTTTACCGACTTGATCAATTCACAAACTGACCATCGTCATGTTATAGAGGAAAATAACTACAACTAAATAGTGCAAAAAATGTTGTCCAACAACAAAAAAAGTTCCCAAATGGGCGGTTTATATTCTGATATGAGTTTAATGGGGTTATGTAGAACTACTTTAGCCCAAACCATCATGTTTTCCTAAACTTCATCACACTGCAAACGTTTGGTTTGGTTTAGAATATGATCTTTGCTTGGGCTTAGATAATAACTCTGCTGCATTTTGGTTTGAAAAATCTCTTGGGTTAGGTTGTCCTGACGGTCGACAGGGGGGGACACCCTGACGGAGGGGATACCCTGCATCGATACGCACATCACGTATCGATGCAGGGTAATCAAAACACAGGAGGCTGACGTTAACATCTTATATTCAAGCGAGGGGAAAAGTTACAGGACTACCAAAATCCTTCAATCCACTGGGAATCTCGCGTTTTTGTACCCAATGGAAATGTGGAAATCGATAAAATCGCCGTAGAGATGAACCAAGCGACCAACATCTCCACCTCTGGGGCCGAGCCACTAACAGGACTGCAAGAACAATACATGGCAACAGAAAAATAAAAACTAAGATAAGATCATATAGAACCTGTCTGAACAGCCAATCACAGTCTTTTATTACAAACAGCCTTGTCATCAGTTTAGCAGCCAATCAGAAACAGCCTGCTGTGTGCAACAGTTTACCTTTTTAAACTCTGAGGTCACACACGTCACCTGATGCCACATCATCACCAAGAGGGTTCTAAGGTGACTTCAAATGTTACTGAGAGTGAATCAAAGATGTTCTAAATTTGCCTGAAGCGCCCGTCGTGTGAGATGTGCTAATTATCCAGATGAAGCCGGTCTGTCCTCTGTGAACTCATTCTATGGAGACACAAAACAATAAACCTGTTTTCTCTCAGACTAAAAGTTTTCATTCACAATCAATGTTTTTTTTCTTTTAGTTTCACAACTTTGGTTTTTACAGACTGAAAGGATCCCGATGAAGCCGCTCGGCAGGTGGAAAAACAAAAAGCTCTTTTGTTGTAGCGACGGTGAAAACATCCGACGAGATAATATTTGAAAATCACATTTTTCACATGTAAACGGTGAAAAGGCAAGAGGAGCTTCTTAGCCGAGAACCTCATTAACATCAAATCTGTCAAAATATACTGTATATATATAGAAATATAAATACAAACAGGCAATAAAAATAAAAATAAAAGGATCTGTGTGGCGCAGTGATCGATTTTACTCCCAGTGTATGTATAATCAAGTCTTACAAAGCTCATAAATTCAGGGATTATATCACACATCTACACCTCCGTCTGCTGAAGCAAACACTCGTTTCTCTCTGCGTTCCCTCGTTCATCCATCAGTCCGTCTGTCTCCCCAAAGAAGTGCATCAATCAGCCATTCCTCTCGTTTAATCCCCCCTGTGCTCCGATATTCATCCGTATTATTTATCTGTCTTTGTTTCAAAGCCTCCTTCACGTTCCCTCCAATCATTCATCCTTCCTCTTCGGCTTCACTCCATCTTGGACATCTCAAATTTAGTCGTCATTGTTTCCTGCAACAGAAAAGACACCGTCATGATGAAGAAACGCTGATAATTAGTCTGTCCATCTCATACTAGCATCTTCGTTAATTTCTTTCTTTGCTGGTCTTTAATCTGTGACACCCCTCCTGCAAACGAGAACCAAAACACATGGCCACCCAAGGGGAACTTTTTATAAAGCTACCTCCTTTTGGCTCGATTTCTTTTACATAATTTGGCATCTAAATGGCTACAAAAAGTTGGCTGTACTGGCTGCAACAGCTGCCCAAAAAAAATATGTCCACTAAAAGTTGTTTCCACTGACAGGCTCAGATAGGTGTGACAACATTACAGAAAGGATCCCTACAGAGATAGACCGTTTTGTTACAGAGGAAGATGTTTTATTTAAACAGAAACATGTTACAGCGCTCTCTTCAAAGCCACCAGACTCCATTGGCAAAAACAGTGATTTTACCTCACAGAACACAGGAGTTGCTGGTGTACTGCTGCCTGGATTGCTGAGTTAGTTTGTGTCATTGTTTGACTTTGACTTTCACATAGTTAGTTTGGATCCACCACAATATTTGTGAAACACACAGAAGCACAGAAAGACTAACCAGTGGAGGCAGCGGTGGACAAGCAACTCCTGTGTTCTGCAGGTAAAATTGCTGTTTTTATGAATGGAGTCTGGTGTGTGTGCAGAGAGCGATGTAACGTCTGTGTGTGGTTAAAACAATCATCTTCCTCTGTAACAAAAAGGTCTATCTCTGTAGGGATCCTTTCTGTCATGTTGTCACACACTTAGAAGAACAATCGGAGCCTGTCAGTGGAAACAACAAGAACTTTTAGCGGACGACCTTTGATCGATTAAGGATTACGTTGCAGCCTGTACTGATGGTTTCTGGCTGAAACAGTCTACCGGAGCAATTCCATTTCTTCTTCACCTATTAGTCATGTAGCTCCTAAAATATGTAAAAATAGGGCACAGCTTTAAAAACACAGGAATACCCCTTTAAGGTATGTTTTCCTGGTCTTTCCTCCTCCCTCCCGATTGAATCAGAAGCAGACTATTTAACGGATGTGACATCTCAGTATTTCAGACTCTCTGAATCACCCTCTCCTCCGCCCTTCTGTCCATCCCTCCCTCTTCTACCCTCCTCTCAGTAAGGAGGCCGACATTGTTAAGATGATTCCTTTTGTTGCGGACATGATGGATGAGGCCATACTCAGACGAGTGACAGAAGAGATCACATTTGACATGAAGAGGCCAATTTGTCCAGTTTTACCGAGAGGTTTGGTCTGTAGGAAGCTCGCTGTGAGTCTTGGTTTCAATACTAATTTATCTTTTAAGGCAGATTGATGGAGAAACATGTCAAGTGATGGATGCTACTAAAGAAAGCCAAAGCTCTTTTTAAATGTCATGAAGATCTTTCATTTCCTTCCTTTTGTTACTGAAATGAACAACTGTCTTTTATTTGAATGCTAATTAATCTGCACAGCTAAACAAAATGACAAGGTGGGGGATTATAATGAGAAGGCACAGTTTAGCCCCGAGTTACCCCCACAAAGCTTTAACACTAAATCGCCTATGTTGCAAATATGTGTACAGTCCTTGTTTGCATCATCGTATCCTCAGTGTTCATTGCATCCGAAGTAATTCTGTCGTCTCAGCCCAACATTCTGTGGCCTCTCATGCAACGTGGTTTTAATGCACAGATGAAAATATTCCCACGAATGCTTCATTTCTCCGTTTGAGAAACATTTTTAAAAACTGCAGCGAGCAGCTGGTTCAACAAAGAAATGAAAGCATGTTTCTGTGAGCTGAAGGCTCAGGAGGTACCGATGTGTTTTGTTCTGAGAATCACAGACAGGGCAGGGAAGTAAGAAAGCATTTAGAGAGGCTTCGTTGGTTTTGGTCTTTTCGTTGAATATGTCGACAACAAGAAAAACAATCGAGCTTTGTGTCTCAAACTGGAAGTAAGTAAAAGTATCTTGTATTTTTTCAGGAGCTGAAACTGTTCTTTAGATTTGTTGTGCAGTTTAAAGGAGATACAGATATGTCTCAGCCTTATACAGCTCTGGAAAAAATGAAGAGACCACTCCAAATGTTCCTTAAATCATCTGTCTTCATGTCATGGCCCGCCCGATCCAGATGTGAACCCCATTAAAGCCTCCTGAATGTGATCAAGAGGAAGATGGACGGTCACAAGCCATTGAACAAAGTCGAGCTGCTCCATGAGCGGCCTAACGTCACGCAGCAGCTCTGAGACAGACGGGAGGAGAGCACGCAGAGATAACCAGGTTATTCCACTACAGATGACCTGTGAACTCTGTGAATTCTGTTGTTCCAACATGAACATGAACCTGTTGTCTTCGCATTATTCAGCTCTGAAAAACATCTTTTGGTTTTCTTCACCAGTCGTTATTTTCTGCTAATAAAAGACCTCAGTGAGAATATTTGATTTGGAAGTAGAGAAATGTTCATTTCACAAGTTCAGGAGTTCATTTCACACAAACACAAACGTGTAACTAGAAGAACCAGAGAAACACTGAATTTTGCAGAAGTCTCTTAGTTTTCTCCAGAGCTGCATAAAAGAAAAGTTCTTTGTGTTCACAGAAACACATGTTGTCTGCACATATAACCCTCCTTTAACTTGTGTACAATTATTTATATTTCAGGTTAAGGACACTAAGGACTTCCTGTAAGATATTTAACTCGGGTCATACCTGACGAACTGTTTAATACCTATTTTTATTAAGTCTAAACGTCTCACATTTTTTCTCTACAGTTTACAGCAGCAGCTAAATGTACTTTATTGATCACAAACTGGGAAGATGTGGTGTTACAGCAGCAGGTTATCAGAGCAAGAATACAGCACCGCTGAAGAAAAGCTGAGGTTTAAAACTGGTGTCATTGAACAGTCCTGCTTTTGCTTTGATAACAAAGCGAGTTTCTGACACCTTCATGTGTCTGCTGGAGTTTGGTGATGTTATATACATTAATGCATCACCACAAAGCCTGCAAACACTTAAGCAATCCCTGCCGTTGCTCTTGGTACGCTCGGGTTGCATGGTCAGCCTCGTCAAACTGTAGCCATCACCGTATTCTTATTTAGAAGTCTGCTCTCGGTCTGTTTCCAACTTTCCTACGGATCTATAGGGATCGACATTCTTCAGTAAAGTCAGACTTATTCTGTCTGAGCTCCCAGGATTTACCCCGACTAACTATAGTCTGTGTAAAAAACGTCATGTACGCTCCATATTCTCCGAATAAGCTGCAAAATACGTCAATCTTCAGGAGCCGGTTTCACTGGACGCATTTTAAGTGACTCTACAGACTTTGACCTAAATTCACAAAGCCGTAAATGTTTTGAATTTTGCTATATGTTTATTTTATATATCTTTTAAGTTGTGTTTCATGTCTGAAGCCGTGTAATTAAGCTGCTGCTGCATTGAAGAGGAAACTCTTCTGATTCAGAGGTTCTTAATCTCACTGAGACGTCGCTCCCGGATAAATAAAAGGTTAAATAAAATAAATTGTTCAGAGTTTTATTGCACAACAGCCTATAAAATAAACAGAGGGAGACTAGGTGGAAAAACTGGCCTTTGGGTTGGTAGCAGGATTGAGCAATTTCGCTATAATCCGCTGCTTAATCGTGATGGATTACATTATTTGTCATAATAGGGATCATGGGCAAAGTAGGGTCAAATTTCTCCCTAGTTTACCTCCTAAATAACAAGAGTGCTTTCGGACATGTAGAGTATTGATTAATGCCATCATAAGCCTTTAACTGTGTCCTCTAATTAAGGAGGTTCATTGCATGGTTAGTGTTCGTTCTCATGTCAAACAACCGGCAGTTTAAAACACTGAATCCTTGATGTGACAGGATGAATAAGTGTGCTACAAGCACAGTGAATACATCTGAAGGAAGCAGCATTTTAATCTCCCTTGTCTCCTCTGTCCTCTTTAAACTGCTCTCTTCCCGTACTCTCATTGTTTTTCAATCTTCGCAGCTGAAACACCATCAAGGTCAATCCAGCGTGGACGGACTTAAATTTCGTATGGATTTACTATGGATTAGAAAACATACTGTGTCCATACAGTAGATTACGTAAGTAATTGATTTTACATAAGAGGCACTTGGTTGATTGCTGGATCTTTGAAAAGGTTCACCTCTGAGATGAAAGTGTGAATAATTTAGAAAATGGTCCAAACAGAGTCGCAGAGGCGATAAAGACCGACAGGATCTCTGTTAACGCTCTACATCCGATCAATGATCGATGCTTCCTCCACACACACAAACACATCGCCATCACACTGTTCTGCTCGCCATGATAACAGAGAGGAGGATAAACAACAGTGTGATGTAACCGTGGCAACAGCTGCTTTCTGCACACTGAATGCCACCCTCTGCTGGTCACAATCAGAACTACAAATATGAAAAAAGTGAGTGTTTGTTTGCATGTATAGTTGTTGTGTTTTTACATATTGTCTTTGTTTTAGATTCCAGTATTTGTGAGATAAACTCGTTAATGTTTTAATGATTTAAAATCAGTTTCAGTCTTGGATTTGGTTTCGATTTTTTGCAGAAGCTGAAGACATTTTTTTGTAACTTTTTAACCTCACATTTAAAAAAAATTATTAAGAATGTATCAAAGTTCACATAAAATGACGTGCTTATCTTTGTTACCATGTTTATCTGCATAATAACCCTGCTTTTGCTCGTCAAAAATCTCCTACGATATCAGAAACTAAGGAGATCCTGTGAGGCATTTAACCAACAACTGTCATAAATGACATTCTGTAGACAACTTATTTTTTATCCAAAAGACTTTAAATCTACATCTGCAGTTTGTAGAAGCAGCCAGGTTGCTGTATTTTTATATTCGACCCTGAAGGATCCATAAAGATGAATGTTATCGTGCTGCCTGAACACGATTACATCATAGTTTGTAAATGAAGAGAGAAAACCAGGTGTCTTACCTCATCAGAGTCCAGCAGGGGGGGCAATGCGCTGTGAGAAGCATGAAAAAGACTTTTAGCATCAAATTTGAATAATATTTTTTTTTATATGACGTGTGATTATCAGTGCAGACATGCTGACGTCATGCTGATGATGACTTACACATCAGCCATAGATGAAGGGATGTTCTCCTCCACCCACTTCAGATCCTCATCCTGCAAAAACAAGGAGATGTTTAATGAAAAGAGATTATACAGCACGCAGGATGATCAGTTCATTCAATGATATTCCACATGATTAAGGTTAGACATTTTAATTTGCAACTTATACTTTCACATTTTTTGTAGCTTCTGCTGCAGATTGCATGATAACTGCATGACGTCAGTTTCATTGTCTGTTCTTGCAGGACACTCGCCTGCAGCTAAACACTGATGACCATTTCTACTTCAGACCCAAAGGAAGTAGGCTGCTTGAAACAGAACTGGTGTTTGGTAGAATATCTGTCTCTTATTGTCCTAATCAGTCCCCCTTCATTGTGGAAGCTAGAGCAAACTGACACAGTGATATTTGTTTTTTCAGCGATCTGAAATAATAAAGGAAGTTTCACTCGATTCATGCAGTGTTTCATTGTCACTCACCACTTTGTTGGCTTTGGCTGAACCGTTGGTCTCATTTTTCACGCCTCTCATTTTCATCCCCTCTGGAGACACACAAGTAAAACACAAAGACACACACGAGTAAAACACAAAGACACAAACGAGTAAAACACAAAGACACACACGAGTAAAACACAAAGACACAAACGAGTAAAACACAAAGACACAAACGAGTAAAACACAAAGACACACACCAGTAAAACACAAAGACACACACCAGTAAAACACAAAGACACACACCAGTAAAACACAAAGACACACACGAGTAAAACACAAAGACACACACCAGTAAAACACAAAGACACAAACGAGTAAAACACAAAGACACAAACGAGTAAAACACAAAGACACACACCAGTAAAACACAAAGACACAAACGAGTAAAACACAAAGACACAAACGAGTAAAACACAAAGACACAAACGAGTAAAACACAAAGACACACACCAGTAAAACACAAAGACACAAACGAGTAAAACACAAAGACACACACCAGTAAAACACAAAGACACAAATGAGTAAAACACACACACAACAAGTTAAAGATGTGTAACTGTCCCTGATGAATAATTCACTGGACACTGATCACATCATGGAAATGTTTCAACCACACAAACGGTGTGTTCCTTAAAGTTTTCTCTTATGTTGAGAAGACAGGCCACCAACTAGACAATTGGCTGACTGACCTGAACTAGCTGATTAACTGACATTAACTAACCACCTGACTTACCAGCTAACTAATGCACTAACATAATGACTAATGCAGACTAACTAACTTACTAGAGGACTGACCAACTGACAGACGAACTGACCAACTGACGGACTAACTGACCAACTGATAGACTAACTGACCAACTGACGGACTAACTGACCAACTGATAGACTAACTGACCAACTGACGGACTAACTGACCAACTGATAGACTAACTGACCAACTGACGGACTAACTGACCAACTGACGGACTAACTGACCAACTGACAGACTAACTGACCAACTGACGGACTAACTGACCAACTGACGGACTAACTGACCAACTGACAGACTAACTGACCAACTGACCAACTGACCGACTAACTGACCAACTGACAGACTAACTGACCAACTGACCAACTGAGAAACTAACTGACCAACTGACCAACTGACCGACTAACTGACCAACTGACAAACTAACTGACCAACTGACCAACTGACAGACTAACTGACCAACTGACTAACTGACAGACTAACTGACCAACTGACAGACCAACTGCCAGACTAACTGACAGACTAACTGACCAACTGACAGACTAACTGACAGACTAACTGACCAACTGACAGACTAACTGACAGACTAACTGACAGACTAACTGACCAACTGACAGACTAACTGACAGACTAACTGACAGACTAACTGACCAACTGACAGACTAACTGACAGACTAACTGACCAACTGACAGACTAACTGACAGACTAACTGACAGACTAACTGACCAACTGCCAGACTAACTGACAGACTAACTGACCAACTGACCGACTAACTGACCAACTGACCAACTGACAGACTAACTGACCAACTGACAAACTAACTGACCAACTGACAGACTAACTGACCAACTGACAGACTAACTGACAGCCTAACTGACCAACTGACAGACTAACTGACCGACTAACTGACAGACTAACTGACAGACTAACTGACAGACTAACTGACAGACTAACTGACCAACTGCCAGACTAACTGACAGACTAACTGACCAACTGACAGACTAACTGACGGACTAACTGACCAACTGCCAGACTAACTGACACACTAACTGACACACTAAATGACCAACTGACGGACTAACTGCCAGACTAACTGACGGACTAACTGACCAACTGACAGACTAACTGACCAACTGACGGACTAACTGACCAACTGACCGACTAACTGACCAACTGACCGACTAACTGACCAACTGACAGACTAACTGACAGACTAACTGACCAACTGACAGACTAACTGACGGACTAAATGACCAACTGACAGACTAACTGATCAACTGACAGACTAACTGATCAACTGACAGACTAACTGATCAACTGACAGACTAACTGACAGACTAACTGATCAAATGACAGACTAACTGATCAACTGACAGACTAACTGACAGACTAACTGATCAACTGACAGACTAACTGACAGACTAACTGATCAACTGACAGACTAACTGGCGGGCTAACTGACCAACTGACGGACTAACTGACCAACTTACAGACTAAATGACCAACTGACAGACTAAATGACCAATTGACAGACTAACTGACAGACCAACTGACAGACTAACTGACCAACTGACAGACTAACTGACATACTAACTGACACACTAACTGACACACTAAATGACCAAGTGACGGACTAACTGACAGACTAACTGACGGACTAACTGACCAACTGACGGACTAACTGACCAACTGATGGACTATCTGCTGACTAACTGACCAAGTGACGGACTGACGAACTAACTGAAGGGCTGACTAACTGACTGACTAACTGATTAACTGACTGACTAACTGAAGGACTTGTTGAAGAACTAACTGACTCACCAATAGACTGACTGACAGACTGAAGGACTAAATGAAGAACTAACCAACAAACTAACTGACTAACTAACCCACAAACTACACGACTGACTAACAGACTAACCAAAAAAATGACCAACTGAGCAGCACTGACTAACTAAGAGGCTTACTGACCAACTAGCTGACTACCATTCTCAGTAAGTTCATTAGTTAGTTAGTTAAACAGTTAGAGAGGCAGAAATAAAGAAAGGAAGGGAAGGAAGGAAGCATCTAGTCAGGAAGGAAATAAGGTAGGAAGGAGGGGAGTAAAGGGGTAAAGTTTCTGACCGAAAGCCTCGTTCATCATGGGCTCCTTCTCCTCTTCCTCGGTCTCTTCATCCAACAGAGGACTGAAGGCATACCTGACAGAGAGAGAGGGAGAGAGGGAGAGAGAGAGGGAGAGAGAGAGAGAGAGAGAGGGAGAGAGAGAGGGAGAGAGAGAGAGAGAAACTGGCTTTATTTTCAATTAAAGAGACAAAAGCTGTCAAAGAAGCAGCCCTGATATCCCCTCTACCTCTGGTTATTGGCTGACGGTCGCCATAGGAACATGATGACCAATAGGATGATGGAGAACAGGAAGCGCCAGAAGGCGTCATCTATCCACAGCTCCCTCCAGTCCTACAGACACACAGAGACATTTTTAATGACAGCACTTCAAAAGCATTCGAGAGCGATCATTTACAGGAAGATGAAAAACACTTCTGTCTCTGTCGGCCTGAATATCTCGCTCACTGATTGTAGAGGATAAATCAGAGACAGAGCACGGTTAAAAATGTACGAGTAGAGTCAGACTGTGAGATTGTGAATTTATGCCAAACTACCCTCACGAGGGATAACAAAAGCCCTGCTGCAACAAACAGGTATTATGGGAATAATGAAATTAGCATGACTTTCTTAATAAAAAACATCTGAATGAAAACTTCAATAAACCGATCCCCGTTTGCCCCAGGGGTTACCATCACACATGACAGTTACCCTACGACCTCATGACGGATATTGAAAGGAACCAAGAAACTATACAAAAGTACTTTAAACACTCCTAAAACTATTTTGTTTTGGTTTCTCAAACCAAAGTGTTTGACTTTATAATCTCAAAATGTGTGTTAGTTTTTACACAAATTTGACATTTTTTCCAGTAAATTATGACTTTAATCTTAGAATTGTACGTTTTTTCACGGAATATTTCTCTTCTCCTTCGGCTCCGTTTTTAAAATGTACAATGGCCCTAATACGCCGTCGTAACAAAACATTAAGAAATGATGAAGTCTATGAAATTGAAGAGTAGTTTTAGACTAGCTTTAGCTTCCCACAGACTGTATGTTAAAGGTTGACGTAGCATCAGGGTCTAAAAAGTAAAGACAATCAGGATGTGCTTTAAATCTGCACCCTTTCTAACTGCCTGCAGGGGGCAGCTCAAATTGTTACAACATTAAGTCAAATTCTACTTCTCTCTTGATTTATTCCCTCAGTAAACATTTTCTTACTGCGTTTGTGGTCTCAATCTCTAGTTTCAAGTCTTCTTCAACACAGCGCCTTGTTCATTATGTTTCCAACGATGAAGCAGGGTATGCTTGAAGGCGTGGCAACCTTATGATCAACAAGTTTCTCTACCACTTGTCAACCCGGATAGAGCCTTAACAATGCCTATCCTTCCCAGCTCCACCCTGTTGCGCAAATATGAACATTTTTGTCTGCAAAAAACCAACACGACTTCCAATCTGTAGTTTACAACCCAATGAGTGCCATCATGGCGTCCGTGTTACTTCTCAGACACAGCCTATGAAGCTCCAACAGAGCAAAGTGACCAGATTATACTGAACCCTGCTGATTGAATTCAAACTACTTACAGACAGACACTTGGACATCTTGAAGGTCTTGGTGGTCCAAATGATGAAGATGACCGACGCTGCAAAAAACACACAAGCTTTTAATCACATGACTTTCAGCAAACATTAAACACATATTCAGGAGTGTTTTTCGTACCTATGACAGCGAAGATGAGCGTGTTGGTGAAGTGTCTGTAGAGAGACAGCTTCACCACGTTCCTCCTCAGCCTCAGCAGCTTCATGGTCTGAGCCAGACTCACAAAGATGTGACGACACGGTCAAGGAATCAGTCATCCACAGGTAAAATCAAAGTTACCAGAACTGGTCCTAAGGTCCTAAGGGTTTTGGTTCTTATACCTTCTTTGTGTTATTTTTATAGATTAAAATTAAATGTTTGCAACTTCTTTAGCTGGTAAGGTTTGTCGATGGAATAGATTTTCATTAATTAATATGTAAAGTAAAAAAATACAGCTACACCTGTGCTAAACATGTTGCCTTTTCAAGGTTTTTGCAACACACTGACTATACACACAGAAGATCAAAGCAGAACATAGGAAAAAGAAAGAAGTACTAAAGGGAAGATGCAGTAGCGGATATCCACCAGCAGAGGGTAGAGTCGAGCACAGCCAGAGGAATAGCAGCCAGGAGAACTACATCATCTTCAGCCTGGAGAGAAGGAAAAGGAGTGGGAGAAGAAGAGAGGGGGACAAATAGACACAGAGAAGAAGAGAGAGATTACGCAGAGAACGTGAGCAGGATGGGGAAGGATGAAAGATGGATCATTTATAGGGATGGAGAGGCAATCATTAGGGGTAAAAGGGAACGACAGACGTTAAGAGAAAGAAAAGAAACGCAGACACAGGGTACCACAGTCAGGTTGATTAGCTTCAGGGGATTCAGCAAAACATGACCCAAGGATTCTGAATTCAGACAGAGGGCTCTATCTTACACAACCACGCAGCACAGCACAACTGTCATGGCTCATTTCTGACCGAGGCAGTTGTATTTTCCTGTGACCACTGCGACCATGGGCGTGTGGGTCTTATAAAGAGGTGTAGTCAGGTATGTTGCTATCTTGAGGCAGCAGAAAGCCCCACTGGTCTATAAAACCCTGGTCTACAGACGATGCTTCAGTATTTCTATCATTTTTCAGACGGTAAGATGCGCCTACACAAAACACATCCACTCCTCTTGTTACACACTGGGTTGTGTTCTGGTCAGCGATTTCTTTAAAAGATCGTTTACTTCTCCAATTTACCAAATCTGCCGTTTGAACAGTGGTTTGAAAGATAGAGGCTGACCAGGCTTGAAAAGGGAGTTAGTGTCACTTTGTTTGGTTTAATTCAAACCCAAAACACACCTGTGACTTAAAAAGAGACTGAATACAACCCCTCTCCTCCTTGTGCTGTACTTTGCGTGCAGATCATGCGCAGAAACCCAGAAAAGGGGCCCGAAATTCACTTTAGATCCTGCATTTAAAACGGGTCATGGGAGACAGCGCCCTCTAGTGGCAGCAGGTGCAACATCAAAAGCAGGTTGGTGCACAGAATAGTTGCAAGTATTTCAGTCTGAAGAAACACAAGAAACGCTGCTTCATAAACACTCAGTTCACTTTCTGATGAGAACTTTGTTTAGACTGGGTCACTATTCTGCCCCATCTCTAAAAGGGGCACCTAAACCGGCTACATACACTACATTTCCCATGATTTTGTAGCATGGATGTGTGACGCTGTAGCACCATATTTCCCCCTTTTTGCAGGTTGTAGTTCGTGCTTATTGTGTTTGTGGAAGGACAGCGACATGGTAATGCTTCTTGTTATATCCAAATGGACTCAGGTGTGAGAGTATGGAGGTCAATGTAAAGTTTACATGTTTGGCAGAGGAGGGCTGCACTCTCACTGCACTGAGTGTTTATGAATAACAGGAAAACAACTTCCCTTCCAAGTTAAAACCTGGAAATTTGTCAGAAATAATTTTTATCTTCTGAACTTTGATCAGTCGTTAGTTTCCTGTTTAATCCTGAAATGACTGCTCACATTATTTGCTCACAGGGAAACCTGCTTTCATTCCTGATTGTGTGTGTGCGCGTGTGTGTGTGTGTGTGTGTGTGTGTGTGTGTGTGTGTGTGTGTGTGTGTGTGTGTGTGTGTGTGTGTGTACATGTTTAAAGGATATCCACCAGAAAATACAGGAGTCAATGAAGGCCAGCACTATTTCAGTGAGTCTAATGCTGGAGTTGTCGCCTTGATCCTGGAGAAAGAAACAGGTTAGACACACACTGACACACACACACACACACACACACACACTGACATCCACACACACACACACACACACACACACACACACACACACACACACACACACACTGACACACACACACACACACTGACATCCACACACACACAACAGAGCATTGTGACTCACAGCGTTGACTCGTAGGATCCCCTCGACGATGGAGAAGATCAGGTAGAGCAGACCGACTCCGACGACTCTGTGGAGCAAAGCGCCGAGTCTGGGTCTGGTGGACGGACGGGCAGAAAGGAAATCAGTTAATGTCAATGAGAAAGTCGATTTACAACAAGCTGTTTTATGTTGTCTGATTACTTTTGATCGGTAATTCTGATTATCTTTAAAACAAAGTTACTGCTAAAGGTTATTACAGCACAAACTCTGCTCCAATCCCAATTAAAGTTTATTAAAAGGTGAAGAGTTAAGACTTGACGACGTCCTGCATGTGCAGACTGCTGCAGAGCTCTACAGGCTGCACAGGCGTGCACAAGGTTCCATTCATACCACGCTTGAGGGTTTGCATTCTTCTTCAGGCATGCACATCACCTTATCTACTCAGCATTCTAGTTCAGTAATGGACAATAATGTTTTATGCAAACTGCTAAAACTAGATGGAGCAAGCCAAGCCAAGACGATGCATTACAAGCTACACCGGGAGGCTAAAACACACACTTCCTTTTGTTCCTTCTAAACATTACATCATGACAGGACACAAGTGTTATCTTTGCATGCATGTAAGTCCCTGTAATGTTCTGTTAATCTGGTTGGAAAGAGACATCTCAGGACCTGCCATTAGCCAAAACCAGTGTGACCCAGATACAGGAAGTGGTTGAGCCATTTCCTTTCTCAACTATCTCTGGCATTACTCAAACCCCGACCGTCACACGGACCAAACAAATCCTCGAGAACTAGCGGGCACTGAAAGCGTGAAGCAAACTTTAGAGGTGTATTTAAAAATCTTACTTGACGATGCCGTATCCCAGACTGGCGATGATCACCAGCACCCTGGCTAGAGTCCTCTTCACAGCAGACAGCACCTCAGCAAACACCACCGCCCCATGAACTGCAGGAGAACACAACTTATCATTGATTGGAGCTCCTGGACCTGGTCCAGATAAGTCTCCTCTGTGTCTCCACCTACCTGACAGGCCGTCGTATCTGATGCTCTGGAACTCGGCGTAGTAAACTGCTTTCTCCAACATGCCCAGGAAGATGACGCCTCCGATCCAGAACTGGATCCTGAGCAGGTCCCTCCAGTAACACGCCGACAGAACCAACCACAACACGGCCAGCAGCACGTACACGATGCACATCACCATGTAGAACTGGAGACATGATTAAAGACAGAAAGACTGTTGACTCGGGGCGGGAAAAGAGGCTTACTTAATGACTTGACTAACATTTACATGGGCAGAACTCTGTTGCTGTTATGTGCCCTGAGAGGATGTTAAACACAGTGTCTGCTGATATTCTTTATGTTTAGTCGGTAGAGCCTCAGACCGGGTGGATATCTGGGCCGGCTTTTAACAAGATCAAAGAAACGTGACTCCTTCACGCCTGTTTTAGGCTCCTATCATTGACTGCAAGTGTGATTTGTAATGTTAAGATGTAACATGTCTGACCTCCTACGTGCACCTTAGTTCAAATTAGCTGACTGCCCTTTTGCTGGTGACTCTGTAATTTATTATATTTGCATATTCTGTTTTCAGTATCTGTTTTTTAAAAAGCGGTTTGTAAAACTTTATTTATTTTACAGGGAAGATGCATATTGATCGACACTTCTGTAAATATGCCTGAGTTAGCCAGAAGGCTACTTTACATCGGTAGTCCCTGGCCAGATGTTAAAATAGGCTCCCTAAAAAAAGAACACAACAACAACTTGTGAAAAAACAAAAACATGTGTCATGATGGTGTTGGAGTTAAAAGTCAGTAGCCAGCTGCATAAAATACATGAAGCATGCAGGACAAACCGTACACAGCATGAGAGTATTAATAAAAACACACAGGCAGGATTAAACAAGGGCATGGGGCTTATGGAGCGACGCATGCAGCATCACATTAAACAGCATTAAGGCACGCAGGCAGGAGCCTAAACTTTACTATACATGCACACAACAGGACGACATTTCACAGCACTGCACGAGTACAGGCATCAAGCAAGCAGGCGTAAAACAAGCAACAAAACTTTGTTACAAGATTAAGTAGCTGAATGTGGAATGTTTGATTTCTGTAGTGTTTCATTGTGTGTGTGTGTGTGTGTGTGTGTTCTTACCACCATCAGAGGCCATTCAGAGGCTGATATGTAGTCATGAGGGCCCTTCATGCTGATCTGCACTGCAAACACAAACAGACATCAGATGACTGCTCTCTGGGTTTCTATGTCGAACTTTAGTGACATCTCTGAAGCTAGGTCCACGCTCAGACGCTCAGACGCTCAGACGCTCACACGCTTTTGTTTTGAAATGCACATCTTTCTGAACTTCATAACTTTGAGAGCCCCTAAGACTCTTGAAAACTCAGGGACTCATTTTCGAGTGTAGAAACAGAAACTGAGCCTTTGCGAAATGATGATGCAAACACCCACATTCAATGTGGATTTACTCATCTCAGTCATGTCCTTCCTGATTGATCAGCTGTTTCACTTCAACATTTCCAGAGGAAAACAAACAACTCCATCTTTGGCCTGCAGGGGTTAAGGCGAGTTAAACACTACAAGATAATCAAGCTGATTTTGCGCACGCACTCTGTGGATCGTCACTTGGAACCAAACAATAGCCAATCAGGAAGCAAGCTAACTGAAGGAGCAGTTCTTCCTGCCCGTCATCCGCCATGTTTGTTTACTCTAAAGTCTCGTTTTAACCGCGTGAGATTTAGTGAGATTTAGTGAGATTTAGTGAGATTTCCAGCTGTGAGAGTCGGACTCTGGTTGTTGGTGAATGAGTCTGTTAGTGTGTGGTGTGCTGGTTGGCTCATATCGTTGCTCTGCACACACTACAGGAACACAACAGTTCAATCTCTATCTGTCGTGACGTGTGGGCTCTCTCATATTTTACACATCTGTTAAGATTTTAAACATCTGTGAGTGTGGGTCAGCCTTAACTCCACATGAAGAACTCATTATAGGCACTGCTGACCTTGTTGTCTAAGCTAGCTGCTGTAGTGCACTTAAAACCTGTCTTTTAAAAGGCTACAACTGCCTACCGTTTTAAAATGAAAAAGTATAGTGTAGATTTACTAGCCTTACCTACGCAGCTATCAATCCCTTTAATGTGCTGTTCAGGTACTTTGATTCATCTTTGAAAACTACACGATGGTGCTCCCTTTAAGCTCTTGAACCACATCATGTTGTAAACAAGTGCACAAGAAAAAAAAACTGCAAATTGCAACAAAAAAATAGTTGCAGGATTAACGTTCCAGCTCTTTTGTACCAAAGGTTTCTCAGAATAGTTTGAAATGTCGTTATTTTTTACAAAAGCAAACATCCATAAAACCTTCATTAAAATAAATATCTGAAATGTAGAAGCTGCTTTTATGAACCACCTGTTCTAATTTCACACATTCTGCCTCCTCTTTATCAGCTTTCCAATAACCTCTGAGAGCTGACATTGTAAACAGAGACACTGGTTAATAGTTGACCAGGTCGTGCAGTAAACGGTCTTGTTCAAAGGAGTGTAAATGTGTGTGCGTGTAGGTGTAGGAGGCTTACGCTGGAGACTCCAGGGGGGAGGGGGGTTAGCAGGGTTGGCGTGCTCGGGCGCTCGGCTCTTCGTGTCTTTGCTTTCTTCGATTCTGAGGATGAACATGTAGGGTCCGTCCTCCCAGCTCTCAGCCACCACATCGAAGTGAGAGGGAGCAGCCTCCTGAGCAACACAGACACAGAGCCGTTATAGTGACTGTGATGTGACTTCAATAATGTGTCCCAACCTGGATACATATTTTTTCACCTGTGGCATTTAGGGTGATCATTCTAACGTAGAGTGAAAGGACGTTTGTTGAAAGGAGCAAGAAAGCAGCAGCAGAAAATGCAGACTGACACAGATCAGATGGAGCGAGGGGTCCTGTCTTTGCAAAGTTACTGTAATATCTATCGACTATATAGAAGAAGTGCCTTAAACCTGCAGTCTGTCGAATGGCCAGCAGGGGGCGACCCCACTAGTTCCAAACGACGTCAGATGTAATCTGTGTTTACAGATTATACAGAAACGTGTGGAACCTGATCAGCTGTAACACCATCCCGGCTCCCCTCAGCGTTCATGTGACGACGATTTAGCCTCTTATTAATCTCTAGAAACATCTGCAGCAAGTTCAGCTAACAATCCGTTCCAAATTTCAACTTGAGCGATAAATCTGCTGGACGCTGTGTTGAGAAAGCCAATCAGATTCCCCTGACGTCCGTGAATGCATCAGAAATGATCGAATCTCCGTTCAATTTAGGAGCATTTTAAAGTAGTTTCTTGTCCTCTTGAGGACCGACCGGACAAAGCTTCATTTTGACTGTTTACTACCTGCACCATGATTTTGTTATTTTGGCAAATTGACCGTAAAATTTGGTGTATAAGACGCACTTTTAATTCCTTTTTTTAATCTATAATGTGGGCTGCGTCCTATAAACCGGTGTGACAAATACAGAGAGAGGTATTTTATGGTGTTACCCAGACGATGGCGCTGTAATCTAGCTAGCTTTGTCACAGACATGTGCCATCATGATCGCCAGTGCAGCCGCCATCCTCAACTACCGCACCGGGAGGAGCTAGCAGGGTTGCAAACTCGACCTGGTGAAACCAGATGGTAGGCTGTAATTTGTGTGTTTTGAATGTGAAAATGTTGAAAGAAGTTCACACGTTTTTATTAATAAATAGAAACTCTTTTTTCCCTCTGGGATACCCACAAAGACAGACTTATGTTCTGCTGTGACTTATATTCTGGATTTTACGCTGAGACCTGTTAACTGCGAGTAAATCTGTTTCTTTTTTCGGAGTCATACCGCTGAAGTTAGCTGAGAGTCACCAGAAACAGATGAACACACCAGACACACAGTCGCTTCTCAAGTTGCTAAGTGGACTGTAAACAATGCAGTACACGGAAAAGGAAGTCTTGACTGGAAGTCGTTTATCACTAAACGCTGGCTACACCTGAAAGTTCACAGTCACAGAGGATATATCAGACGATAGCTGATGGGTTCTGAGATTGGATTCAATGGAATGATGGGAAATTAAATCTTCTTCTCTCTTGAATTATTCAGTTAATAATTTCCTCATGTGTTTAATGTCTCAGTTTCTAGTTTCAAGTCTTCTTCTGTGATTGACAAGTCGCTAAACAACACTTTGTCAGTTGGTCTGAGTACATTTTTTTTTAAACAAGAGATGAAACCCGAAGCTTCAAAAGATCACAGACTTTCATATCTTGGCACGCACACCAGCAACCACGCAGTCCCAGAGTCAGTCACAGAGTACGGTTTCAGGCTGCTGCAAGAAACAGGTTCACGTAATCCAAGCGCACAGACAGACTGACCTCTTTATGAGAATCAGCAGCTTTTCCAGTTTCTGCTGGAGCTTCCTCCTTCTTTACTGCAGCAGCCTGAGAGACAGAGAGCAGTACAATCAGTGAGCGGATCAAAACAAGTCCCCCCCCCCCGTGTGTCCTGCTGAAGTTTGTCTACTGTATTATACATGTTCCACTTTTAGTTGAGCTATATTTGCAGGTTCTAATACACTGTATACATTAGTGTCTTTACTGTTCTGCCGTATGAGGGGTTGATTGTACGTGCACACCTTTGGTTGAGGAGGTTCGATCTCTCTCCTCCTCCTCCCGCCTGAAGTCTTCTCTGTGGTTGGCTGGAAAAACAAACAGATGTAAGAGGGTAGAAAATATTTTTAACATCGTGACAATAAATAAAAACACAGCCTGAAAGCCTTCAAGGTCTCTGTGTGAGAGAGGGAGTATAAATGTGATCCGCTTGTTCCCAGTGACGCGTCAAACTGATTTCAGATCAAACTTGGTGGTGCAAACGAGATCTACTTCTTTTTAAGGGACAGAAGCAGGAAGTGTCTCTCACCTGTTCCTCCGGCGGCTCCATCAGACGAATCTTCGTACTCAACACATTGAGGCCGAACTGAGTGAAAAAACAAACACACCCACTTTAAAATGTAATGACATCCTGCACTCACTGTTAATAAGGATGTGTTTGCACTGTGTGTGTGTGTGTGTGTGTGTGTGTGTGTGTTTTTCCTACCTTGTTGGGGTTCATGGGTTGTTGGCAGCTGATGACATACTTGTTTGACACGTAGTATCCACTGCCTCCTCTCACTTCGACCTTCTGTGATTTGAAGTAGCTTTGAGCGCGCTCCGTCTGGAGACCAAAAAGAATAATAATCTACATATTATTATCAATAACGAGTAAATAACAGGTCAAAATAATCACAGATGTAGGGCTGCACGATATTGGAAAAACTGACATTTTGTTCTGCAATATTTAAAAAAACAGAGGATGTTATACCAGATAAACGCTGTGTGTTTTCAAACATTTAACAATCATGCTCGTTATTATTCAGGACTTTAAAGTCTATTTCAAAACCAAACAGTAGAGAGAGTTCAAGAGGAGCGACACGTTTCTGTATAAAGTCAATACGAACAGACTCGTGGGCTGCAGTGGTGTTACGGTGTCTGTCATCTTTCTATTTCTAACAACGTTCAAATGTATGTTTAATCAGCGCGATCAGCCCGGTCCCTTTTTCTGAAACAAAAGCTCACGTCTACTTCCTGTCAGCACACACATCTTCACGGCGTGTGTGCGCTGCAGGTGTTGTAGCAGCTAAAAGTGAACACTCCGCCGTGAACGGTCAGCTCATGTGACGTTAACCAGACTCTGCAGCTCAGCGGCCAGTTCACTCTGTGCTCTGGTGAAGAGCTGCACTAATGTGATATCAGACGGGAAGTGAGAATCTGCTGAGTTTTTGTTTTGCACTGAGCAACAGTAAAGTAGCAGCTCGACATGTTTAAAAGAAAAGTCGTAGAAAAGTCACACAATAACACAAACAGTTTGAGGCAGCAGTGGACCGTCAACACCTTTAATCTGCACGGTAAAACCGTTCTGAACACCTCAAGAGAAGAAGTAAGCAGGAAGCAGTTCCACTCACATTCAGACTGGCGACTTCATCGTAGCAGTGCGAGTTCCTCAGATACCAGGACACGTTGAACTGGACGGGCGATGAGGTGTTACAGGTCTCTGACACCACCGAGCATGCGCACACACACACACACACACACGCACACACACAAACACACACACACGCACACACATAAATAATCTACCGGCAGCTTTGAGGCGGGACTGGCAGGTGTACAATAAATGCTAAACTTACTTAAACACATCAGGGACTTTAAGACATGAAACTGAACTGATGTATTTACTCATCTGACTGTCGATTAAACTGATAATAAGAAGATTTCATCCAACGTCAGACTGAAAACTAAATAAGAAAGAAACGGCAGAAGCAGAGAGTGTCCTTACGTTTGAGATGGATGTAGCTGCTGTTGAACAGAGTTTTAGTGAAGTAGAAAAAAGTCGGCTTCTTCAGAGTTTCCTGGAACAAACAAACACAAACATCTGATCAGACTCAAAATAACAACTTAGTTTGTGTCTTACAAATATTTCTGATTCTTAAAATGTGTTATGAACGGTCACACAGAGAAGCACAGCGACGACCACACCCAATCTTTGTTATAAAAACAGTCACCGAGAGAGCACAGGAAACAAGAGTAATACATTCTGCTGCATAAAATAGTTTCATTTATAGATTTGTTTCTATTTTCTTCTGCTTGTAAAACATTTAATTTTCCTTATTTAGCCTCTAATAACAAAATAAAACTACTCAATGAGAGAAGTAGGAAATAGGGGGACACAGGAAGTTGCATCACAAGACGATATCACGGATCATTCAACAAAGATCTCAGAAAGTCTGAGATACGATGGCCTGCGATGAGAGAGACGGTATCGTCTGCACATTTAACACAGTTGAGACAAAACTGGAAGATTTACAAACTCTAACCAGGTGAAGTGCTGAAGGAATTTGATCACATGGGAAATAAAGCAGCCTCGATCGAGGGATCGTCACACTCCTAGAAGACACTGCTTTGTATAAGAGGCTGATATTATTGGCGTGTTTGTTCTCCGCTAAGCGAGATGGGAAAGTTTTCTTTGCAGACGATGTGAAGCTGCAAACAAACATGAAGTGAGTTAGACTAGTTTGCATCTCGTCTGCAGCACATGTAACAGAGCTGAGCAGCTGAGCAGAACGTGGTCTGCAGTATAAATAAGTTAACAATGTATAATAATAATGTTACTGAGATATTTGCTTGAGAGAGGAGCCTTCTGAGAGCCCATAAGAAGTCATAATGTTCAAAACTTATGCCAGGACAAAAATTCGTTTTCATATGCTTTTCAAAACAGCCTCTTTTGGGCGAGCTTAAAACATTTCCGGGTTTTCTGGGTCCATAGGGGATGTTTTTAAAATTCCCCAGGTCTTATTCTGAACAGAAACAGTACCATCTGCTTCTATAGTGAGCCGTGAGATCAGAACACCTGCTCCATTTAACTCATTTGTAAGCATTCGACAACCCCAAAGTGCTGCCAAAGCCAAACAGAAGCTGGAGTTGAGTGATATCAAAGTTACTGTTCTTGTTCCTGTGTTACGGTGAGAAGATGCTTTAAATGAACTGCCTAGAACAACAGGAGATATGTCTCATGTCTTTTGAGAGAGACAGATGAAGAAAACTCTCCGTCAGAAAAATCATCATCTGTCATCATCACCAAAACACCAATCTCTACTCATGCCACTTTTGAAATATAAACCACAGTGAACAGTGTTTGGACCCTAAATATTTAAATTGTGTTTAAAAAGGTACAGATCGTGATGCTACCTATTTTTGAACAATGTTTTCCCTCAGTTCTTGCATTTATTCCCCATTAAAATGCTTTATTTGGAAAATGGCTGACATATTAGGTAGAACATAACAAAACAGCTCACTGTCTTTTAGCTGAATGGCAAGTAGAAAATGGTGTTTTAAAATGAACTTTGGTTCTCAAATAATTAACATCAAAGAGAGTGAGGGCGTAGAGTTTGTGCAGGAGTTAAGTGTGTCAGGTAGGATCTTAAGTAGGTTACGAAGAGAGTAAAGTTTCTGTTTTGCAAATTTGCTGGCGTGAGTATGGAATTTTGTTAATATGGAAACAAGATTTATGACATACTTTATCTTGAGAGGCATTTTATCACCAAAAAAATCAGATTCAATGTTAAATTTAAGTTGAATATTTAACTTTCTGTTTGAAAGAAAGATCAACATCTGACTAAAAGTGAAGTACAAAAAAGGTGAATTATGGTTTCATCTGAAGCCTCGATGAGAGTTAACATTTAGCCCATATTTACACACTTCTGAGAGGTACAGCAGCTAGCTTAGATTGTTTCTGACGTAGCTCAGTGTGCGATCAAACTGCAGCATTTTAAGTCCACTGAACCACCGGAACCACGACAGAACCACTCTTTAGCTGTTTTAATTTCATTTACAACCTGTTTAAAACATAAAACTATGAGCTAAAGCTGAAAGGCTGCGACACTGACAGTACAGCTACTGTTTCAGGAAACTCACACTGTCGACGTTCAGGATCCACTTCCCGGGTTCTGACACGGCACAGACCGGCCCGTTCAGTCCCGTCAGCACCAACAGGAGCAGTGCCGAGGACCAGAGACCAGTCCGGGTCCGACCGGGACCCGTTGAGCCCGCCATCTGAGCCAGGAGGAAAACAGAAACCAGCAACGGCGAGGCAGCCACCGCGACAACTCACAACAAGCTAGACACTTCCTAGTTCCGGCTAACGTGGGCGGAAGAGGATTGGTGCATTCAGGGGCTGTGGAAAATAAGAAAAGATGTATTGTGTATTACTCCCACTGAAGAATCCGGAACTTTAGTCTTTAGTTTAAATTTGTTATTTCATATCTGTTAATTCATAGGATTTGCTATGGTGAGGACAATTTTTTTTAAATTTCCTTAGTATTAACCGGAAGTGGTATATACCACCATGTTTAGCTTTACACTTGTTAGTGTAGCTCCTAACTTTGACCAATAGACGGCAGTAAATAGATTGAATCAAGACAACAGTCAACTTTAATGCATAAACGCGTATATTAGAAATACTTTGGAACATCTCTGTCCATCTCTAATAGCTGACAGAAGTTCCACATCAGGGGCAGCCATCTTGGATATTTAGGAAAATGACTCATGTGATGTTGCAGTTTTACCCTGTGAACACAAGACGGCACTCAGGTGTCAAAATGAAATATATAAAAGTATACGCCTACTCCACTCCACTAGTTTCAAGACACTTTTTACAAAACTATCTTGCAACATAAAATGTTGGTTAACTGAAATGCTAAAAAGTCACTATGGTAGCAAGTAAATATATTTACAAAATACTAAACAGAAGTCCTTTGCTATCACATCTTTTCTGATGTCTTGATGTAGTTCCCTGCTGTGACCACTAGAGGGCAGTAAACACAAAAATACTATATGTAGCCAAGATAGCATCGACTCAGACATTAAAGTCACTAAAACAACCTCGATGTTTCTGATATTATTTTTAATAATTGAAATGATACTTTGATATTGTGTATATTGATGTTCATGATACTGTATGACCCACGAATAAATTAGTGTTGCATGCTCTCAGTCTTACCACTAGAGGGCAGCTTTGAGTCATGCTTATAAATATTCTTATGTGACGAGTACAATGGCAGAAACAGCACTACACATCTAACGGTTTATGTCCGGTTAAAAATTTCAAAATAAAAGAGTTTACTCTTTCACTGAATGTGATCAGAGTTTCTGCTAACACGAAACTTTCTACATTCAAAAATAGTGAAATAATTTCACATCACAAGAAAAGCTCAAAGGCATTCCCTTTCAAACATTCATCACAAAAATGAATATAATTTGTAATTTTCAATTATTTTGGTCCAATTTAAATTCTTGCCGACAAATATAGAAATATTTATGTATGTTTATATACATAAAGATGTACATGAAACTCAGTTTTCTCAAAGTACAAATGTTACGTCAGTGTCAAACTAACTTGATTTCAACAAATGTGAGACAAAAAAAATATGTGACACGAATAATCAGAAATGAGTTTGGAACTTCCAACTAAATGTTGGAATGTTGGAATGTCCGAGCTTTCCTGCTGACCCCTAAAGGCGACATAAACTATGTTTATTGTCCTGTTCGTTTCCGGATTTCAGTGGACTTTAGGACCTGGAGGCTGTCTCTCCCGCCCTGCCGGCCTCTTGGGTGTGTGTAGTTGGGTGTGTGAGTGTGTTTGCGGGCTGGGCGGGGTTCATGATGCATTGAAAAAGAACTTTGGTCTTTTTGCTCAACTGGTTTTGTGGACTCTGGCAGTGGGAGTGCCATCCAGCCTGATTATCTGCCTCGCTCTCCCTCTCCTCTTCTGTCAGTGTGTCTTTACCTCTCTCGGCCTCTCCCTGTGAGTCTCCTTTCTCCTCAGTAGAAGCAAAACACTAAGTAAGTAGCACAAAAACTTGCTGAATTTGATGTTTTTATGTGTTTCCAGCCTTAACGCAGATATGTGATGCGTTCAGTGAATTGTTGTTTTTGTTTATGCAGTGTGTTATTGCACAGTCTGTGGGTGTGTGCTGAAACCTGACACTGTATAGGGTATTTGAAGGAAAGGGGGGTTAGCTTATAGTTTAGACTTGTTTTAAGTGTTGGAAAAGTACTAAGAAGAAGAAGAAGAAGAAAGTCGTACTGTATTCAAAGTTTGTCTTGAGTTAAATAACACAAGGAGTGGCAGCACCTGAAGTGTGTTCAGTATGCTAGTCAGTGAAATAACTCACTGGAGCTCTGTTCAGTTATAAACACATTAATGTTTAAAAAGACGTGTTCATTACTCTGCCAGGGAGGAGTAGAGGAAGTACTGAGACCGTTTATTTAAGTGAAGGCGTAAAAATACTCCGTGCCCAGAAAAGTCCTGCATTTAGATGTTACAGTTTACACGCAAAATGCACTGAGATTTTCAAAGTAAAAGTCTTCTTTAATCCTGATAAAGTCTCTAAAACGTATTTTCTAACTGCAACATTGCACAGTATGTCATTAGAATGTTATGTTGTTACTAAAAGAGAATGAGCTAATTTTAACTGCCTAAGAAGAAACCCAATAATCAGTTAGCCAATCAAGAAAAGTAATTACCAATGATGGACAGTTTTCAGATGTTTATAGACCAAACAACTGATTGATCAATGAGAAATTAATCAACAGATTATGCAATTTTGAAACTATTAGAGTAGCCCTAATTTATTAGCTGTTGAGTAGTTCAGTCAATCAGAATACTTCTTAAACTGGTTGTATTATTTTTTATATTAATCTAAATTTGCAACCCTTGCAGCTGTTAAATACTTACAGCTGCATAGATCTCCTCAGTACCTCAGTGAAGAACTTAAATAAATGTTGAGGATACATTTCCTAATCAACTATTTCTGATCAACTTGTGAATTAGTTTCCTTTATGTCCAAATAAGAAGCTTGAGATCCAAAAAAGAATCACATAACTGCACGACAAATATTCTGTTTTTGTTTAAAGGCTTCTGTGCAAATAACTGTCGTGCAAATGTTTAATATACATTTCCCTCCTTATTCATGGCATGTTTTGTATCTTTGGACTTTTGGAAACTGTACTCGAGTTTAAATAAAGTTCTGTGAGTTTGAAAAATGTTTGTGATGACTGGAGCAGCAGTGGGTCGGGCGGGTTCTGAGTAATACTTTCTAACTGATTATTTAAATTGTATTTTTTATTCTTTTTTCATTACTTCTGTGTAATCTGTTGATATTTTATGAGACACAGGCCGATTTATATCATCAACTTAGTTTGACAGACAGTTTAAAACAAGCCAAGTTCTCTTGTCACCTGAAAAGGTGTGAGTACAAACTGATCAATAGCATCATGAAGTCATCAGACAGGTGAGACTGCTTTAAACGTCCTACATGTGCTGTGCAGATCTGGATGAGCTGATCTGCAGATGTTTGGACAGAAACGTTGACTTTTTGTTTAATTCCTTTGTTATTTTTTTTAATTTATATTATTTTATTTATTATAATTGATTATATTAATTTAATAGTATTTTATAATTTATATTAAACTTAAGTGATTTTTGTCTCTTATTGCTGCTGCAAGAAATGTAACTTCATCTCTGACCTTTCCTGTTCCCCACAGACGGCATCATGTTTATGGCCAATAGTCTCTTAAAAGGCATCATCAAAGCGGTCAGGTGAGCGCACGCCTGATGTTTCTTCCCCTTTAGGCTAACAGCCTCCCTCTGCTTTAAGCCTTTGTGCTAAGCTAGGCTAACCTCAGACGCATATAAAGATGTCCTGAGCTGCCCTCTGACTGGTGTCTTGTTTTTTCTTCCAACAGCAACATTGACCCTGCCATGTTCGTCCCTTCAGACCCTGTAAGTACGAAACGTCAGGATTTTCAGAATAAAACTAGTTAATATTTATTAAGACATTTCAGCTATGCCCCACATAAATTAGACTCATGCTCTTTGATCACAGGTATTCAGACCCAGATATTTCATATATACAGCCAGTAAAAATATATGTTTATATGTCACTATAAAAAGTACAATATAAGAGCTTCTGACAAAATGTGGGTCACATAGGGTGAATCCTTGTCTGGATGAATTAAAGGTTTGACTTAAACTTATTTTAAGTAGCTTCAATTTACTCATTTGGACATAAAAACAAACAGAAAGACCTGAAAACTATTTTTTAGGTTCCGAAATGAGCCAGTGATGAAAACTGTAAAACGACGTTTCGTTCAGATTTCTCCCAGTGGAAGATTTTATAAGCAGACAAACACTGAATGCAGTCAGTCAGAGAAATGTGTGACCTAACACTAGCTCTTTGTGTGTGTGTGTGTGTGTGTGTGTGTGTGTGTGTGTGTGTGCGCGCGCAGCCTCCCCCTCGCAGACCTTTGAACTTCGCCGAGGCTCACGAGAACGATGAGGAGAAACAGTTTCGGAGGGTTTTCAAGCAGCTGGCCGGAGATGTGAGTCCATAATGTTCATATTTAATGCAGTTTACATGTTTACACCACATTTCACTCCCAGTTACACTGACTCAACATGTCCTTTTATAGCAGTAAGTAACCTATTTCCATCCTTGTTTGCACCAGAGGCAGATTTTCTGTTCATATTCTTATTTCTTTATTTGCGTTCACAAATCATGTCGTATAATTTTTCTTCTAGCTGCCATTTTTATACACAAATAATTCAGGAAAAGATGGAAACAGGAGCAAATATATCGTACATGAAAGAGAATATCCAAGCAAACTCTCCAGAAACCGTCACGTACATTTTATTGTTGTAAAAGTCAGGATATTAATAAAGTTACAAGTCCTTCATTTCTGTTATAAACAATTAGGAAGAAGTTGTTGTTGTAGTTATAACGAAAAAAGTGTAGAATAAAATCATACGTGTGTAAAAATTAAATGATGCCAGTTATGAAGAGCAAATCATGCAAGTCTGGACAATAATGTCAGTGTGAAGAGAAAATGATGCCAGTGTTCACGGAAAAATCTCGCTAGTTATAAAAATACAGTCCTGGTAGTTAAATAAAAAAAATCATGCTGTAGATGAAGAAAATAATGTTCGTGTAAAAGACAAACACGGTAGTGAAAGTAAGAAAATACAGCTTGTTATAATAGATAATGAGCCTTGTTATAAAAAGGTAAATCACTCTGATGTAAGAATAAAATAATGCAAGGTGTAAAAAGAAAATCAGGATAGTTATTACAAGAAAATACTGCTTGTTATGAAAATCACAGGTTGTGGACATGACATCTGTCCTCGGGGACATTTCCGGTCACCAGTATTTAACTGTTCGACTGTGCTGTGATTACTGGAACAGTTGTAAAGTTACAGGCTCCAAAGATCGGGAGTGCGCGAGGCGTTGTCTGTCAGGATTAGGTTTGCACACGTTAAATAAAATCATTATAACAGCACTTGATAATCAAAGTCTGTTCAACGATTAAAAAAATATATTCATCCATACATACGCACGTATGTGCACACATACAAACATACATGCATGCAGATTTGCCTACATCCACATATATAACTAAAAGTGTTGTTTAGAGAACTTTGATCAACTAAAACAAAGAGACAGACAAAGAACTGTCGGCTGACTGGTGTTCAGTTTGGCCAATAAGGATTCGGTGTATGTGAGTGCGGGCTACGAGGGCTCAGCCTCTCTTACATACAAGCAGGGAGGCTCCAAGGACAACATGCTGGGAACCACTGTCTTAATTGAACTGAACATTACTATGATATATAACCAACACATCTGCTGCTGGTTTACAGTCTGAGTCGGGGCTCGTGACTTCAGGCCTCACAGAAGAACCACAGAGACTTTGTTCTCTCCTGTAATCACAGTTTAATGAGTGTTTACATCCGTCTGTACGGTCTGCTCGGTGGATCTCATCAAAAACAAAACTCAGAGTTTAGAGATACGGAGGTTATGTTTTAAGGTGGTTCGTGTTAAATAGCTGATCAGCACCCTTAACTACAAACTTTAAGTAACTTTAAATTTAATTTAATCGCTTAATGTTCCTTTTGCTGTCAATTCACCCTTAAATCTTTACTTGTGTCCCCTTAAATTAAGTAATTCTGTAGCCCACTCCTTGTCGTCAAAGACTGCCAACATTTCCTGCCTCGGGTCTGATAACCTCGACTTCCTGGCAGTCCGAATCTTCTTTGCCAAGTACAGTTAAACACAGACACTCCAGAGACTGTCAGAGACAGCTAATAATACCACTAGCTGCATGGCTAACCGAGCTAACTAGCTAACAGCAGCAGCTGTGACTTCACAAGCTACCTGTCTTACAGAAACAGTTCCTCCATAAAAAAAAGAGTCCAGTTTCTCTAAAATCAGAGACTACAATTATGAAGTTGAGTAGTCAGTGAGGTCGGAAACGCTCTCTCCTGCTGCTCCTCTTAGCGCTCGTGCTGACTCATGTTGGAAATGCAGTGCTTTTTTTCTTGCATTTGTTTTCTGAGTTCTTGTGTTTCTGACTTTGTCATTGTTTTTGCTCTCTGCAGCACTTTTCTGTTGTTGTGTTTATTTTGAAGTTTTGTGATTTAAAATGAGCCGCTAAAGGTTTTAGGTTTCAAAGGTTGCAGCCGTTTCTCCTCGTTGGAAATATTCTGAGTCTCCGCCCTTGTTGCCTCCATAGTTTCCTGATCTTGAACATTTGTAGCATACTTAAATTTTCACGTAGTGATCTCAGTTGTCACTCTCCTTATGCCGTAGTGTCTCTTTGATATGAGGGATGATTTACATTTGCCCCACCCTGTTACAGGCCTGTTCTCCTTCACTTAAAGCAGGAAGTGTACATGAGGAGGCTGGTTACTGTTTATCACTCCACTGAACTGTTGATCTGATTTGAAACATCAGAGGAGATTTCGCTTCTTAGCTTTAGTTTTAATTCATGTTTTTAAAAGTCTTTCTTTCTGCGTCTCACCTGATCCCTCACCGCTCACCACACCTGTCTGCCTGCTGTCAGCTGCATTCCAAACCCCACCCTCTGCTGTCCCGTCCACCCTCTCCCTGTTTGCTCTGTTTGTCTCGTTCATCGTCACACCTGACAGGTTCTGTAGCGTCTAACGATCACACACCTGTCTTTAAATATTAACCAGTTGAGTCTAGGACAAATAAATTAAAATGTTCAATTAAACCTTTTTCACACAGCCATCTTCGGTCAGTATACTCTTGATTTTAAGATTTTGTTTTTGCTGTCAGTTAACGAAACAGCATGAAATAGTTAAACAACCTACCAAGCAAATCGAACAGGAAAGTCCTGGGCAGCTACAATGAAACCATCAAATTAAAGTTACAAACATTTTTGGAAATGCTCCAGTAGACTGCTTCAACACTCGGCTGCGAAACAAGCTGCAACATTATTCTGGAGGGCTAATGCGCCTGATCAAGTGTGAGATGATTTATTTAACCACAAACAGATGCTCTCTTCAAACACACCAGACTCCATTGACAAAACCAGTGATTTTACATTTCAGAGCACGGGACATTCTGATCTTCTGCTGCCTTGATTGTTTAGCAATTTTGTGTTAATGTGTGACTTTTAAATTCTAAATTTGGATCCCAAACAATATTTGTGTAATACACAAACTCACAGATTAAAGCAGCGAAAGACCTTAAACTGTTGTGCTCTGCAAGGTACAATTACTATTTTTGTCAATGGAGTCTGGTGGCTTTGCAGAGAGCGATGTAACGTCTGTCTGTGGTTAAAACAATCATCTTCCTCTGTAACAAAAAGGTCTATCTCTGTAGGGATCCTTTCTGTCATGTTGTCAAAACATAATCTGAGCCCGTCAGTACCAAAAATGATGGATTAGGTTGCAGCCATTAAAGCCCATTTGGCCAAAACTAATTTAGTCGCTAAAATATTTTAAAACAGGGCCCAGATCTAGAAATACCAGAATCTCCCTTTAACTGTTTGCATATGTGTCCTTCATTGTTGCATTGCCACAGATTTCACTCTGACGCCCTGTCTCACTGAGGGTGGAGAAAAACTTCACTCACTGCCCCAGATGAGTTCACAGTCTCGCTTTCATGTATCAGCTGGTTGTAAATACAGCGCGTTAATTTCTTCTAGAGATACACAGTGAAGTTTACTGTGTGTCTCTAACAAACATGTGGAAACAAACGGCTTCAGAGCGTGTTAGACAGAGAGACGTTCTTACTCTGCATTCCTGCCATTGTCTGGCAGGGAGGCACTCATGCCTCACAGGCGTTGTTCAGTGTGTGTCTCTGAGGTTTTCTCTGACTCATCAGAGAGGTGCGTGCACAAGTTAAACCAGAACTGAGCCGGCTGTCAGTGGGTGGATTTTTCTAGATCAACAGTAACAGAATTAAGGGTGATGATGAAGACGATGAAGGTTGTTGTAGTAAAATGGAGACCCACCCACCTGGCCGTGCTCCAGCTGGGCGGGGTCAGGAGGTCGGTTAAGGTGGAGATAGTTCCTTCCTTCCTGTTACTTGTTAAAGGTGCATTCCTGATTCTGTCGTAGCAGCACCTTGAGTCTGGAAACATCGAACATTTGTTTGGAGGAAATGTGAGGACTGTGGTGCACCGCTATAATAAAATCAGGAGGTGTGTTTAGTTTGATGGACATTAAGAGACGGGACTCACTAAAAAGGAGTGTTGTGCGTCTGATGCACGTTCTTTAGCTTGAACCGGGTCGTCCCGTCACTCTTTTAGCCATCACCTAAAAAGGTTTATTGACCTAATATTTGCATTAAGACCAGGATTAAAGCTCCAGGAGACTTCATGCATGATAGTAACTTCAAACAGATGATTTGTTTGTGATGCACTTTGATTTTTGCACTTTGAGGGTGATAAATTCTCAAATGGACCATCAGATTCTTATATTGGAAGATATGCACGCCTAAGTAGTGCTAAATATATCAAAACTGTACTCACATGACAAGGTTTGTATTCTGACATCACTGTAGAAAGCATAAAGACTTTCTTAGCCTGAATCATGATCTGTTTCTAAGCGGCGCTGCGACCGCTTGGATTTATGTATGTGTGAAATCATTTTAAGGTTTAGGAAAGAGTCGTTTTAGCTAAAATAATACGTCAACATTTTCTTTATGGCTTCGCAGCAGAGAAACAGAAAATGCTGCAAGAAAACAAGTTTGTTGTGTTGAAACCAAGAAAAGCACTTTCTTACGATCATGTGACCAAAAATATCGTCTTTAAAAAAAGAAATGAAGAGAACCCCGTGTCCGGAGATAACATGGTGTTACTTCAGTGTTTTAGCAACAGAGAGGAAATCGGAGTCTTTTTTCTGCAATGAGTCAGAAGCTGGAAAAATACCAAAGCAAATAAAAAGGAAACAGCTTCAGTCAAAGTGAGTCACACTCGGATCAGCTGTGACTCACTTTGTGTGAGGGGCTTCCTCTGTGGAGAGAAACAATCGAAACACCCATCTGATATGTGTGTGTGTGTGTGTGTGTGTGTGTGTGTGTGTTAACAGGACATGGAGGTGAGTCCCACTGAGCTGATGAACATCCTGAACAAAATCATTTCTAAACGTGAGTCCAGTTGACTTATTTTAAGGTTTAATAACTTGTTTTTATTACAGAAGTGTTTTTAATCAGCTTAATCAATAATCAGCTAAACTGAACTAACAGTTATTGATCTTCTGTTTCAGACGGCGGCCTGAAGACGGACGGTTTCAGCATCGAGTCCTGCAGGAGCATGGTGGCTGTCATGGACGTATCCTTCACTAACACAACACAGTACTACTGAGACTGAGCACGACAGCATGTCAGTCGTATTCAAAGTAGTAGTGCAAGAAGCAGCATGCATCTTATTAGTTGTACCAGTTGTGGTGGAAGCAGCAGTTTTGGAAGTAGAGGTAGCAGCAGCATTAATAGCAGTAGTACTAGCAGTGGTAGAAGTATTATCAGTACTATCAGTGTTGGCTGCAGTAGAAGTAAAGGTAAGAAATGCAGTTACAGCTTCAGCAGTAGGAGCAGGAACAGCTGGACTAGTGGCAGAAACAGTAGCAGTAGTTGTTGTCTAATTGACATGGTAAGTAATGGAGTAATTATATTATTAACAGTAGTAGTCTCAGTATTAGCACTAGTAGTAATAATAGCAGTAGTAGTAGCAGTGGTAGCAAAAACAGCTGTCCTAGTATTAATGTTGCAGTACGAGAGAACGAGCAGTAAAAGTACCAGTAACAGTTTGAAGGAGTAATGGTAGCAATAACTGCAGTAGAGGTAGAAGATGTAGAAGTACTAACAGTTGATGTTTTGGGTGGAGATTTTGTAGCAGTAATAGTAGGTAGTAATAGCAGTCTTAGTAGTAGCTTGGTAGCACTAATCATCAAGTTTAAATTTGCACCACCTCCATACAGCCACTACTCAACGTTGCAGTGTTGTAAGCTACTGGATGCCTAAATGTCCCTCATAAAAGTTTCTGTCTGTCTGTCTATCTAGTAGTGGTCTTAGTAGTAGTAGTGGTGACAGCAGTTTTAGAAGTAGCTTGTTGGTAGTAGCATTAGTCGTAGCAGCAGCCTTGGTTGTAGGTAGTAACAGCAGTCTTAGAATTAGCTTGGTAGTAGAAGCTGTAGTAGTAACTGTAGTAACAGTAGTAACCGTAGTTACAGTAGTAACCGTAGTAACAGTAGTAACCGTAGTAACACTAGTAGCTGAAGTAGTAGCAGTTTAGCAACAACAGTAGTTTTATGGGTAGTAGTAGTAGTAGTCTATTCAATTAACTAGTTGTCGTAGTTTTAATCCGACAGATATAAAACTATGACAAAGTATTGTGTGGGTTCTCATGTACTCAGCTCTGGTTTCTGAGTTTGACCTTTGACCCTGCCCCCTTCAGAGTGACAGCACAGGTAAACTGGGCTTCCATGAGTTCAAATACCTCTGGAACAACATCAAGAGATGGCAGGTCAGTTCAATGACTCAATGAAAAACACCTTAAATTTACTGTATATACACACACATTAAGTCAGTGTGTGTGGCTGGTGGACAGCTCAAACATACTCTGTGACATAAACAGATGTTTGTGTGCGTAGGCTCTGTTCTGTAGTTTATTTGTTGTGTGTTCGTTGTCTGCAGGGGATCTACCTGTCCCAAGATACGGACCGCTCAGGTGTGATCTGCTCTAGTGAGCTGCCGAAAGCCTTCAAGGCTGCAGGTGAGAAACACTGCCCTATGTGTGTGCATGCGTGCGTGTAAAGTAATTGCAGTGTGAACAGGGTGCAAAGTTTCAAACTAATTGTGTGTGTGTGTGTGTGTGTGTGTGTGTGTGTGTGTGTGTGCAGGTTTCCCTCTGAATGAGCAGCTCTACAAGTTGATTATCCGTCGCTACAGCGATGAGCACGGCGACATGGACTTTGACAATTACATTGGCTGCCTGGTGCGACTGGACGCCATGTGCAGTGAGTGTCTCTCCCTCCTCACCCTCCCCCCCTCTGTTTAGGTCTGATACACTGACACTCATATAATCAAAGTGACGCAGGTGAATACAGTAATTTAGACTCTCTTTTAAGCCATCAACTCAGGTTTTCCATTAAAATCCTTGTAGTAAGACTTTACTTTGCTCTTTTCAAAGCCACCAGACTCCATTGATGAAAATGGTAATTTCACCTTGCAGAACACAGGTGTTGCCGGTCTTCTGCTGCCTCAATCTGTTAGTTTGTTGTGTTATATATGATACAAAAATATTCAAACTAATCATTTAAAACACTAAAGTAACACAATTAAACAAACAAACCAACCGATCGACTACCAGAAACTTCTGTATTCTGCATGGTAAAATCTGCGTTTTTGTGAATGGAGTCTGGTGGCATTGAAGAGCGCGATGTCACAGCCGTTTCTGCTTGAAAGTGTGATTTTATGTTAACAGCAAAAAGGTGTTTCTCTGTATGAATCCTTCTCATTATGTTTTCTGACACTTAGAATAGCAACCCCCTTATGAGCAGATTTTTTTGTCAAATTATGCAATATAAAATTTTTGCTGCTTACAGTATAAAAAATGTTTGTATATGCTCATCACTGCAGGACATGATATATCTAGATTTGCTTAGAACCAATGTATACATGTTTTATACAAAAGGTAGCCTGGCTGTAATTTTAACTGCTAAAATATAGTTTTTAATTGTCCCAATTTAATATGTTTAAGTCTGTAAAAAAAAATTGAGCCAAAGTTCTGCAACAGTTTCTGTTCCTCTGTAAACATCATCCCTCCTCCTTTTTAATCTCTTCTGTGCGATAAGGATGTTACATTCCTCTCCAGATGGCTACGTCCTCATTTTGCATCAAAATACAACGATATTCATTTTATGTCATCGAGAGATAATAGGAATACAATCAGTGGAGTTGTAGCTTTCTTTTAAAAATATGACTATGTTTTCACAACAAGCTACTCTTAAATATATAATCAACATAATCAGTGTTTACTTGTGTGCGAGCGGGGTAAATGATTTATGTGTGTGTGTGTGTGCTTCAGGAGCCTTTAAGACTCTGGACAAGGACAACAGCGGCTCCATCGACCTCGACATCAAGGAGGTAAAACACTTTAGTTCAATTAAATTGTATCCAAAGAATAAAAGTGTAGATTTTGAAACACAATATAAAGTAGGAACAATTCATGATTCAATTTGGTATTGTCCTTTCCATAACAACAGTTTTAAAATCAACAAAAGTAATGCAACACAAGCCTCTGTATATTAATCATATTTAAATTGTTTCCTTTATAAATACCTACTACACATAACTGGAGATTTAAGATTATTTTTACCTAAAAAAACATGGATCGAAAGGCTTTTTTCAGCCCTGAATGATGTCTTCAGGTTTGTTTTCAGGCTGCATATATACAGCCCCACCAACCTTCTCCAATAAAGGAGGGTTTTTGAAAGGAGAGAGTAATTTCTGTTTCACGTAGATTTAACCACTGCCTTGCAACTAAAGGAGACTACCATTAGGTCCTGAGTAGATTTAATCAAATGTCACAAGTGAAAATGGGCATCCTGACACTAAACTGGTATTTTTCTGACAGGCAAATCAAGAGAAATTTAAATTCTGTCTCAGCTGCTCAGAAATGTCTTCTCTCGGTTGATGCTGAAGCGACCGAGCTGCAGACGTCTCTTTCCAACTAGATTAACAGAAATATAAAGCGAATTAAAAGAATAGCTGCAGACCACGACTACTTAGGGGACAGGAAGTGTGTTACGTTTCTCATCATTTGCACAGCCTTAATCTGTGGCAGGGCAGCCTGCATGCATCCTGAGAGACAAAACCCAGGGAGAGAAACAGCTGCTGCTTTTTTTTTTAGCTTGACTGTAAAGGGAACGAACAATGTTCAGACAGAGTTAAGAGGAAAATAAATCTGAAACAGACCACAGTAGGATTTTGAAAGTTTAACATACGTGTTCTGTTTGCGTCTTCCAGTGGCTTCAGCTGACGATGTATTCGTAAAGACACGGAGGAAAGCTGCTCCACCACCAAAAACCTTCTTCTCCTCCTTCATCTCGTTCCTCTTGTGTGTGCTTTCGGATGTGCAATAGAGTTTGAAACCCCTCCGTCGTCATGGTAACAGGACCAAAAACGCCAGCGTAGAGCTAAAGTAACAACTCAACTGGGACCAAAGTGGAGCTGATGCTGCCGTTGCACTGTCCTGCTGCTGCCATGAGGCGGCGCTACAACATCCCCATGTTACAGATTTCTATGTTTTATGACAAATTATAACAGTTGGTGGTTTTTATCAGGCTGAAACTGTTTTTTTTAATTTGACTCTGAATGTTTAAAAGAATAAAGAGACACAATTGACTTTTAAGTGCTGCTGTGGATTGTTTTTCAAAATCATTTAATGACCTCATACTAACAGTCTGGAACTTTCTCAGGTTATTTCAGACTCAACAGGATCCGCTCAGAAGGTGATGAAAAGAGCTACCAGTCATCGAGTGTTAGGAAAAAAGCTGTAAAACATCAGAGCACCTGTGTATTAGACGAGAGAATGTCTTCATATTTCACGATAAGACTAAGTTTACTGTATTTACACCGTACATGTCCACGGAATTTATAAAAGGAGGCAGGATTAAAAGGAGAAGTGAAAATTAGGTTGAAAGTTTGAGGTACTTCTGTCAACATTTCGTCATGAACGTTACCTTCTTTAAATCTCCTTAAACAATCTGGGACCGGGAACGCTGATTGAAAATTAAAACTTATTTTATGAGTGTCCTTGCCAGGTTTTCACTCTAACACAGGAACATAGAAGATTTCGGGGGTACACCTTGCACCTTGTTTTTTAGAAACACTGAAGTTTTTTAAACCAGCGCCAAAAAGTAAAACAAAAAACATTATTTACATGTTTCTGTCGGTTAGTCCCACACAGGATTTATACCTGCAGTGAGGCTCTGTATCCGGTTTAATGTCAGGTTCAAAGGTGAATGGTATCAGCTCAGATTCACTGTCCATGTTGCCTTAACTTGATGAGTCAGAATTCATTCAGTTCATTTTTGTGGATTTTTCTTGAATCTTTTTTTTTTAGCGTCAAATTTTTACAGATGTAAAGATTGTAGATTGTATTTCGATGCCTCAAAGATGAACGTGAATGAATACATACAAATTAGTGTGATTTTCTGATACGTCAGGACAACTTATTTTGGACGTTACATGAAATCTTTATATTACATTACATTAAAAAAAATGTTAGTTTCTTTAACTGTAATAATGCCAATAGTATGTAGCCTACAGGGTTTATATAGCTAGTCTATAACATCTATAAAAAGTAATTTTTTTTATGTCATACTTAAAACACTCTTAGGTATAAGATTATTATTCATAATTATTTTATTATATTGTATCTTTTTGGTGATCATGGGTCTTTTGATGACCTTATACAATTTGTAAAATCGCACTTTGCGTTTACTTTTATCGTGTTGACTCGGGTGTGTGTTTGTTGACGGGCGGGGCGGTGCCGGAGTGGATCAGAGGGGCGGGGCCGAGGAGAGATGCTGAGGAGAGACGACGAAAGAGAAACAACAGGCTTCCACCGCAAACTGCTGAAGGTTTAAAGCGGAAAATCTACACAACAACTGAGAGAGAGGCTATAGAGGAGCTGATGAAAGGTAGGAGGAATGATTTATACATTTCTAACGAATATCTGAGCTGAATTTATTCTTTAAAAAAACAAACAAACATCCGTCTGCCTGTGTTTCAGTTCATCTGAACTCAAAACAAGTTTGATTTGATAAATATCGTCGTTGTAGTTTCATCATTTACGTGAGAAGTTTAAACTTTAAAGCAGCAGAACAACACTGATGTAAAGTTGAGCGGTGTAAACAAGAAATGAAACGATTTTCAACTAAAGCGTTAAATTCTCCTAAAGTTTGGAATCTGCACATTTGATCATTTGGAATAAACAAGAATATTGCAGAATAAATTTGTCTGTATGTTAATAAGATAAAATGAACATATTAAAGTATAAAATGTAAAGTAAAAGTAGCTTAGAGTTGTCTCAAAGTCAAGTGTTTCAGGCTCTCTTTACATGATCAGCAGTACAAGCTCGGTCAGCTGTAAGTTCAGTTACACAGCAGTGCAGAGGCAAAGTGTGGGTGGTGAACGAGGTTACGTCACGTGCAGCAGGTGGCAGGAAGGCTTCATCACTTGGTGGTGCTTAGCCTCTGTTGGTAGCTCTGCTGACTGTGTACATTGTGCCATGCTGAGTCCTATTTTTGCTAAGAGGCTATTTAAGCAGATCCAAGTGCAAAAGAACGCTCTGCTACTGCCTCGATCAGGCTTTTCAGGGGGATGCTAATTGCCAAAATTAGCATCCCAATTAATATGACAGTTACCATGAATTTTGGATGCACCTAAACTTCCATCCATCCTTTGTCTATACCGCTTATCCTGTTCTGGGTCGCAGGGGGCTGGAGCCTATCCCAGCTGTCATTGGGTGAGAGGCGGGATTACACCTGGACTAATCGGCAGTCAATAACAGGGCTGACACACAGAGACAATCAACCTTTCACGCTCACATTCACACCTGCGGGCAATTTAGAGTCACCGATGAACCTAACGAGCATGTCTGTGGACTGTGGGAGGAAGCCGGAGTACATGCACGGGGAGAACATGCAAACGTCACACAGAAAGGCCCACTACAACTGAACTGGGATTAGAATCAGGAACCTTCTAGCTGTGAGGCTTCAGAGCTAACCACTGCACCACCGTGCAGCCACACCTTATACAGCTAACTTTTAAGCGATTGCTAACCCCTCCTTCCTCTCCAACTCCGCCCAAAAAACAAGATGGCTATGGCAAAAATTCCTGACTCAAAGCTTCAAACTCGTAGTCCACAAACCAGTGGGTGACATCAAGCAGCTACATCCTCTTCTTACATCCAGTCAGTGTGTTTAACTTCGACTCGTGAAGTGAAACATTTTCAGATTTAGTTTTTTCTTTTTTTCTGCTTATTGCTTCATTCTTCACCCAAACTTTGATTTTCTGCCCCGTTTTCATAAGCAAGCAAAACTTAAGCAACGTTGAGAAGTCTGCAGAAGGTCAAAGGTCACCTTTAACAAAATTTAGCAAAATTAACATCCATGCATGAGTCTGCAAAAGTCTACAAGTGACTTCATGTGTGTTTAAGCAATTTGATTAATTAATAAGTTAAACCGATTTACAAGTTTTAAACCCGATTAATTGTTAGTGGCAGTCATTTGCTGGTTAGAATTTTGATGACTTTCTATACACAGAATACAATACTGCATTTACCTGGTAACTGAGAAGGGAATGTTTTGCTTTGTACATTTTATAGACTAAATGATGAGGCAGTTGTAAAGCCTATTTTAGTTCCAGTATCTTTGTTACGTTTGATTCCAGTTTGCACCAGGGAACATCAAGAGTGTCTCTTCTTTCAGTCCTCTCTGTTGCTCCTCCTTCCTCGTCTTTATTCCAGCAGGTGGTGATTCGTGGTTAGTGCTAATTATGAAGCTGCATTCTGATAACACAATGTCTGAAGAGAAAAGTGTGTGTGTGGAGGGGGAGTGTTTCTGTGAGCACCCAACACCTGGATGGACGTCTGATCATCTGATTAGAGAGGAGAGAGGACATCCTTCTCTTTGAATAAACTTTGCTGCTGATTTGGCTTCAATTGGTACAAAAGAGAAATAAGAAATCTAGTATCGAGTTTTTGTCCGTTTAAAATCAACGACAGTTTAGCATGCACAACTCGCAGCAGAGATAGTAAGGATCTGAGATCTCTCACCCCTCAGCACCTCAGCTTGGGAAAACTATGTTACATCCACACGCAGCATGAAAAACACGCAGAAATAATGTAACCGACTAATTACATTTGTTGGCAACTAATTTTATCATCGATTTTTGCTGAACATGTTGACTAATTGTTGCACCCCTGATTGTTTCAGTGCGAGACTGAACTGAAGTGAAAGTTGATGGTCAAACTCCACACTCTGTTTTAGAACCAGTCATTGTTTCCCACTGAGTTAAAGGTTGTTCTTTAAACCAATCACAAGCGTCCTGTCCAGAATCAGAATCAGTGCAGTGTGCAGGAGGCTCCTGTTTTGGTCAACATTTGGGGTTAAGATTTCTAAATTCTTCATAAACATAAAGATAGAAGACATAAAGTCGAATTTTATTCATGATCCAAATCTTCGTCCAAGTGTAGCGTGTAGGTTGCTCGCTCTGAGTCTGGTGTTGTTTTGCATTGAGCAGGCCAACATGCACAATCTACTGTATACCCTGTGCGTCAGCTAAAGTGGACTGCACTTATAAAGCGCTTTTCAAGTTTTCCAACCACTCAAAGCGATTAAACACTGCATGTCACATTCACACATTCATACAGTGATGGCAGAGGCTACTCTGCAAAGTGCAAAGCTGCCCATCAGGATCATAAAGTGATGACCCACTCTACCACTGAGCCACAGCCACCCCAATTAACTGTGAACATCTGTGCATGATTGAGCCTGCGTTCATGTGCGCGGTGAAAGCTGTCGAGAAAACATTAACAAAGAAGATCAGAACAGATCAGATCAGGTCACTCTACTGGGACAGCAAATAACGGTTAATTCTCATTACCAGGTTAGGAGTTACATGTGGGCAAAACAGTAAAAGTTTCTGAAACTCAACCTAGTATTTCCCTATTAGTAGTAGTTAGTTAGTAGTATTAGTAGTAGTAGTAGTAGTAGTAGTAGTTTCCTAGTATTATCCTCCACGTTTAGCTAATATGGTGTTTAGATGTTTAGCTAATACGGTGTGAAGATGTTTAGCTAATACGTTGTTTAGATGTTTAGCTAATACGTTGTTTAGATGTTTAGCTAATATGGTGTGAAGATGTTTAGCTAATACGGAGTCAAGATGTTTAGCTAATACGGAGTCAAGATGTTTAGCTAATACGGTGTGAAGATGTTTAGCTAATACGGAGTCAAGATGTTTAGCTAATACGGTGTCAAGATGTTTAGCTAATACGTTGTTTAGATGTTTAGCTAATACGGAGTCAAGATGTTTAGCTTAGATGTTTAGCTAATACGTTGTTTAGATGTTTAGCTAATATGGTGTCAAGATGTTTAGCTAATACGTTGTCAAGATGTTTAGCTAACACGTTGTCAAGATGTTTAGCTAATACGGAGTCAAGATGTTTAGCTTAGATGTTTAGCTAATACGTTGTTTAGATGTTTAGCTAATATGGTGTCAAGATGTTTAGCTTATACGTTGTCAAGATGTTTAGCTAATACAGTGCCAATGAAAATTGACAAGTTGTGTACCAAGATGTTTTTTGACTTTCCTACTTTTTCTCAGCGGGAAACACCACCTAAATTTAGGCTAAACCCAGACTAATAAATGTATAATAACTCAAATAATGATGTTATCCCGAAGCTGAAGAACTGATCTGCTAAGTGAAAAGAATAACGAGACACAATGGACTTTTAAGTGCTGCTGTGGATTGTGGAAGTGCTGAAAGAGACAGAATTTAAACTCAGCATTCAAAAGAAGTGTTGAACCACCAGATATTTGCTCGTTAAGCTCACAGAGGTTAAACAGCCGTGTTACTCAGAGTGAGTGCAGAGCGACGAGTTGAAATGTTCAAATTAGACCTCTTTAAGTAACGACTGCTTCAGCTAACAGCTAACTAAATAACTGGCACTTCTGCTGCTAACTGGATGGTTGTCAGGAGAACCAGCTTCTGGAAGCAACGATTACTGACATGATGACTGATGCTGCAGCTCTGATGAGAGTGCATTAATGTGTCCAATTACATGAACATTTTTAGAGAGCCATAATCGAGGCACAGATGATAAATTGTTACTTTATTCTTTACGATTACCATTGTGCATTCTCTGTAACACAAGATTTTACAGGGAGAATTTGATCACAAGATAAATGTTTCATGAACTTGACACACATGAATACAAGAAAATAAAACATGAGAAGTGATTGCACTTGATCAAAACCTCTTACTTTGAAAATCTCTCTTTCAAAGTAATAGTCCTGTCATCTTTGGTTTTCAGTTAATCTGGTTGAAACTATTTAAACTTAAACTTCTGTTTCCATGGTAATGAAATCGCTGTAGCAAGGAATGCTGCGTTCAAGAGCAGCCTGCAGTTTCATGATGCTGCTATCTGGAAACAGCTGGACAGATCATTGTGAACAAATGAAACATTAAATGTGCACTCTCAAACACTAAGTGGATTATCGTGGCTAAATAAATCAAACTGAATTAAAATGAACTGTTTTTATGCAGATGAGAATCTCTCTGTCAGCTCGTCTCTGTTATTGATCCTATTGTCAGTCATTATAAATAATCATGGTGTCACTGTGCTCTCCAGGTGCCAAAACCACCTGATGCTGCAGCCTAATCTGGTCGCCTGGGACTGAACACACACACACACACACACACACACACACACACACACACGCAGACAAACGCACACGCACACTCAGGGGGCCAACATGGCGTCAGACCCGCCCATCCTGACAGAGCAGGAGGAGCTGCAGAGGAGAGCCAATCATGTCACAGATGAGGTAATTCATGGATTTTTTCCCACAACTTTTAAGTTCTCTTCACTTCCCAGGTTATTTTTGTTTTACATAAAAGCTTTGTTAAATATTAAAAATATTGAAAATTGCGTAATTATGAGCAAACGTGTTTTAAAAGGTTTAACCAGTTAGGATTGTTGAGGTTGTGTTGGATAAACACTGCCTTTGTTTGTGACCAATTAATCAATTCAGTAATCTGAAGCTGTGTTAATGAATATTTGAAAAATCTCCTGGTAAACAAATGTTTAAAAAATGGTTAAAAAAGTGCTTCCAAGAGCTAATTCCTTTAACTGGAGAAGCTTGAACCTGAGAAGATTACATTTTGTCCTGCATTATTAAGGACGCAAGTTCAAAGGTTTGTTGGTTATCAAAATTGTCAAAAAAAAATTTCTCTGTTGACTATTTATATTTTATAAATATATTATTGTTTCAGTTCTATAGAAGCGAATTACATCTATTGTTTTTATCGTCTGCAGTTATTCAGCTAGCTGTAAGACTGTTGGCACCAGAGATGAACATCTTTTTTCATTTTAATTCTGCCTAGCAACAGCACACCTGTTGAAACAATGAAAGGTTGTGCACTTTTTGATGTCCTAGTCATTTAAATCTTACTACCTTTGGCTGCCTCATGTGTAGCATTTTTTTTTTTAGAGTAAAACCTGCTTTTTTAAATTCAGGCTATGAGAAGTCATTTTGAGAGGCTGTAGTTAAAGTAGCAGAGGATGAACATAAGTTTAGTTTATGAGATGTTTGCTCATTCGGTTCACCTTTAGAACTACTGTGTAAAACATTTCACAGGTTACCAATAAACCAGGACAAAATAGACCTTCAGGTTTTACCAGGGTCTTCAGAGAGCAGCACAAGCTGTACAGGTGCAAGAAAAATGTGTCTGTGACACAAAATGTGTCTGACCGACAAAATTCTTAAAACAAGGTTTCAAAAAGAGGAACAGACACTACACGAAAAGATCAAAATGTAAAACACCTACGAGAGAGGGTTTTTGTTACTAACGAGCTGCCTGAGGGGAGTGTCCCTTTACGCGCACCTGGCTTACCTGGTTACCATAGTGACAACTGGTCTCCCATTGCAACAATTTTCAGAGAAACACTGGGCACATGAGCTCATTCTCTCAGTGTGGGGCGGAGCTACACACACACACACTCCCTGTGGTGTAAAGGCTACTTTAGGTCAAAGCCATTTGTCACCTCATCATCCCCTCGGTGGGGAAGTCCCCGGGGGTGGATGTGATATTTAAACAGCACACACACACACACACACACACACACACACACACACACACAGCATGTGACGGAAAGACTGGGAGATCCGTGTGTGACTGACAACGCAGTGTAAACGCAGGTCATCATGTCGGCTGTGTGCTGACTGTGTAAAGGTTCAGGGCAGATCGGCTGTTAAAGGTTAATTCTATGTATTTTAATCTATTGACTTCTATGTAAGATGCACATCTATTTACATTTGCATTTACACACACAAAAGTGTCGTATATTAACCTGTTGTGCAAGTATTTTTTGTGGGCCTACTGTAACCTCCGCATCATGTCCCGATGCTGTGGTTTGCATCATATCATATGAAAGGTTATGCTAAATTCTCCATGCTAAACAGATGCCTGTTTAGTGTCTGTTTAGAGGTACCCATTAGCATCTCTTTAACGTTACACTTTAGCATCAGTTAAAGGTAGTACTATGCATCTGTTTAAGTTGCTACATTTTTATTCTTTATGAATTTAAATGTATATTGAAGCAGCCTTTTTTGTATCTTGCAGTCGCTGGAGAGCACGCGGCGGATGATGCAGCTGGTCGAGGAGGTACGTACACACACATAAACACACGCAGGTAAATATAATCAGATCTATGCAGCAAGATTAAATACTCTTTTCGAAGGGTCAACATCGTCATGAAGTTCATCCTCATAATCATGGTATCAAAGTTATCTGAGCCCTGTGTTTCCAAATGCCCGAAGATGTCTCATTGATCATGGGCTCAGAAATATTGTAAGTAAACATGGATGAGACCAGACCCATTTGCCCAAAATAAAAAGATGTCAATTTTTACATTATTGCTGACTGATGTCAAAAGCACGAGTCATCCAAACATCATGCAGGTAGCCACTGGCTTCAGCTCATTTCCATAAAAATCGATCTGAACTTGCTGCAGAAAACTATTTATAACATTTATCTCATTTGGTAATCGACTGTTTTTACATTTCTGGTGGAAATTTTGGATTTGTAAATGTTGCTATGACTTATGTAAATCTGTAATTCTGTACGTTTTCTGTGCTCCTTCTTGTAGAGTAAAGATGCCGGGATCAGAGCTTTGGTGATGCTGGATGAACAAGGAGGTAATCGCTTAAATCTGACCTCAACTGTGAAGTAGATATTGCGTCAATCATATCTGCTTAATGATGGATTCCTTCTCTAAATTTCTTCTCATTCAACAAAAATATATCAAAATAATAAGCAATGCAAGAAACCACACATAAATAAATAGGATACATTATAATCTGATTGTGTTTTTAGAGTCATAGAGTCGTTTGCCAACCTGCTATATACCAACAACCGAAACAACCGAACACATCCGTCCTGATGGTTTTGACAAAACTAAAAATCTTTTGGAGGATTTATATGAAATATAACATCCCGTGTTAACCCTGAAACACAGATTCAACACAAATGATGCTCTTAAACAACATGATTTACAGGTTCAAATGTGTCTTACCCTTTCCCCTTGCCTCATGGTCGGCCATATTTGCTGAAAAGTGGGCGTGGCTCTTAGGCAGGCCATTTAAGATGATGTGGGATGCTGTGATTGGTCGATATGCATCTAATGGAAAGTTTGTGTGTTTGGGTCTATTGGAAGATTATTGATTAGAATGGAAGTGTGCAGTAATATCACGTGTTTGCTTATACTGAACCATTTAGGAAGTAAAGGTAAAGATTTATAAGGCTGTTTAGTTACATGCACTGATTGTATGAAATATAAGTGCTCTGTTTGAAGACGTGTTTATGAGCATTGTCAGCATGGTGCTTATATGTAGGTCAGCACTTCCCCCTGACCAATCAGACCCGTCGGTTGAAACCATCTGTTGCACACTGTCCATCTCTGTTACTGCACCATAAACCGTCCACCATAAACCTGCTGTTCCTCACAGAGCAGCTGGAGCGTATTGAGGAAGGCATGGACTCCATCAACAGGGACATGAGAGAGGCAGAGAAGAATCTGACAGACATGGCCCGGTGCTGTGGTCTGTGTATCTGGCCAATCAGGAAGTAGGTCTGGTGTCCAGGACGAACACCTGCACCTGTCTGGTGGCCTAAGAAACCACTACTGGTGCCCAGTTCCATTAAATGAGCTTAAAATAAGGATTTTATTGCAGTTTTATTCCACAATAAGGAAATGAGGATATATTTACTCATTTACTTATTTAATTTATTTGTCCAACAATTTTCAATGCCAGATCAAATGTACCCAATCAAAGGTCGTCCACTAAAAGTTCTTGTTGTTTCCACTGACAGGCTCAGATTGTTCTTCTAAGTGTGTGACAACATGACAGAAAGGATCCCTACAGAGATAGACCTTTTTGTTACAGAGGAAGATGATTGTTTTAACCACACACAGACGTTACATCGCTCTCTGCGAACACACCAGACTCCATTGAAAAAAACACAAATTTAACTCCACTGAAAAAGGCAGTTGCTTATCTACCTTTTTTTCAATCAGATGTAATTGTGTGTTAAGCAGATATTGTGTTCTTAAAATTTAGGTTAATCAATCATCAAAGACACACAATAACGTAAACAAACCAACTGATCAATACAGACGTAGAGCAGCAACTCCCGTGATCTGCAGAGTTTGTTTTTCAGTGGAGTCTGGTTGTTCACGGCTGCAGGCTGAAGCAATCGACAGGAACAATTCCAACACTTCTTGTACCTCAAAATATGTCAGAAATCAAAAGTTATTGTTATTTTAACAACCTTTAATTATTGGCTAATTCATTGATGTGACAGTACTGAGTACAATTTAACCAACCAAGATTATAGCTATTTTTAACATTGTCAAAGTTTCTAAACAGGTTTAAAATAGTTCAAAGTATCTTTAAAAGTCCCTCATATTTCCCTTATTGCAAATACTGGTGAGATAACATTCTTCAAACAAACGTTATACCCCACCCCCATTCCAACTCAACCACAGTCTGAGTGAGGCAACATAATGGAACTGGGCACGGAGGCCAGAGTGTAGACAACCATCATATCATCGACAGCCCCATATGTGCCCGTCCTGCAGAGCAGTAGTTAGTGCACAGTGGTGTTATTTATGATTTGTGAGTGCTTTATTGGGTTTTCAGTTTGGGGCGTCTCGTGTTCAGCAGCTGGTGGCCGGTTTTTCAGTTCAGGCTGAAACAGTGGGTGATTTTTGTTGCCTTTTTCCTCCGCTCCCCTCCACCATCCTCTCCTTCCATTCTTTCTATCATCCTCTCTCCTCTTTACCTGCTGGATCTTTTCCCCTTCACCTTCCTCCTTTTAACTCCTTACTTCCCACACATCCACCTCCTTCCTTTGCCCCCTTCGTCCTGCCTTCTTCTCCGTCCCCCCACCTCCTCCTCGTTCTCCTCTCATAGAGCAGTTGGAGCGTATAGAGGAGGGCTTGGATCAGATCAACTCTGATATGAAGGAGGCCGAGAAAAACCTGACCGACCTGGGCAAGTGCTGTGGCCTCTGCTCCTGTGATAAGTAGGTGGAGGGCTGTGTGTGTGCGTGTGTGTGTGTTTGTCTGGTGCACATTACTCTGAGGTAAGTAGATGGTGATGAACAGAAGGTAGCAGTCAATTTCCTGTTGAAATAGTGATTTAGGGTCAAAACATCGATTATTTCCATCACAGTATTCTCGGTTTGTTTGATTTCCTTTGTGCAGAACATCAGGAAGTGCTCGTGGATATTATAGTTGAGAAAAACGTGCTTTCATGTGTCAGATTTTGCAGCTTTCTTTTGTTGCATGCTTGCTTTGTTGTTGTGCGCACTTTATTAAGCTGTTTACATTTCATCTTACAACATGTTTATTGTCCCTGCTGTGTAATGAACCACTACTGTGCCCATATTTGAACGGCACCATGCATGCATTAGCAATCAGACACTTTACACTCACAACTAGTGTTGGGGAAGCTTCTCTAGAAGCGTTGCAATATCTTCAAAATGGAAGAAATGAAGCTATAAGGGAGGTTTCCAGTTTGGTAAACTAAAGGTGGTTCAGGATACTTTGTAGAAAACACGATCCGCCTTGCAATTTACTCGTGCTCAGAGGGCGTGTCTATAGTGCATGATTGATTCTTCTTCAGGATGAGATTGGGCAGGTTTATCTGGTGCTTTTTGTTATGCTACCTTTAGCATCCTAGTGTCCTCTCCCCTCCCTTCCTTTCCCATCCACCTTAATCTTTCAATCCCTTAAATGCACCTCAAGGAGACACAGACAGAGCAAAGAGGAGGATACACCTGTGTTTTCTCGCTCTAAGCTCCTCCAAGCTTAGAGCGAGAAAACACAGGTGTATCCTACTCATAAGTCTTTTACTTTGTGGCAAGACTTCTCAATGCTGCACCTCCACAGTTTTATGTCACTAAAGATGTTTGGAGCTTTGCTTCTCATCCTTGCATCTCTTTGGAATCCTCACTGGGAGGAGCTAAAACGAGAGGAAGAAATGCAAGAGAAGGAAGCGAGGAGACACGTTGCTATAATGAAAAGCACTCCAGTTCATGACATGGTTCAGTTGCCAAAAACTTAATTACTTTAATTACTATGCAAGTATGAATGTAGTGAAACCAGCAAGCTTAAAAAAAATGTAGGTACACGTATAGTTTAATTACATGTAGTTTAAAACGTCCAAACACTGTGAACAGGCACATTTGTTGGGGAGAATTTGGAAAAACAACTACAAAGCCTGTATCCACATAAAAAACGATCTGTACTGTAACTGTAGGACCAGTATGGGTGCAGTGTGGCTTTTGTGCGTCACATTTTACTCACTGAATTCAATAAAAACACATTCATAAGGTCACACTCTCTCTGTCAGACTGAAGGCCTTCGAGGAGAGCGGGGCGTACAAGGCAGTTTGGGGCGGAGGTCAGGATGGCGTCGTGTCCAACCAGCCGCCGTCGTCTCGAGTCGTCGATGAGAGGGAGCAAATGATCATGAGCGGAGGACACGTACGGAGGTACACAGAGAGTTTAATGATGTTTGTTATTGTAGGTTGTAAAAGGAGAGGCAGCTGAGGTGTGTGTTTGCTCTTCTTCAGAACAGACTGCCATGTAATACCACCCGTCATCTGTCATACAGGCAGCTGGTCAAACACAGGACATCATCACACACACGCGCTTTGTTCCTCTTTCTCTCAGGGTGACTAACGACGCCCGAGAGGACGAGATGGAGGAGAACCTGGCTCACGTCGGCAGCATCATCGGGAACCTGAAGAGTATGGCTCTGGATATGGGCAACGAGATAGACACACAGAACGTCCAGATCGAACGCATACAGGGCAAGGTACAGCTGTCACCTGTCAACGCTCATTTCATGAGGCAACAATCACAAACGTCAGAAAATATACAACAAAAACCTGCATATCACTGATTGCACCTAAATGCAGGTTAATTTGTGTCTCCTGTTTCCACTGACAGGCTCAGATTGTTATTGTAAGAGTCTGACAACATCACAGAAAGGATCCCTACAGAGATAGACCTTTTTGTTACAGAGGAAGATGATTGTTTTAACCAGAAACAGCCATTACATCGCTGTCTTACAACTCCACCAGACCCCATTGACGAAAACTGCAATTTTACCTTTCAGAACACAGGAGTTGCTGGTTTAATCGGTTAGTTCTTTTGTGCTATAGTGTGTTATACAAATGTTATTTTGGATCCAAACTGACCAGTTAAAACACCATGTCATGCATTAAAACAAACAAACTTATCAATGGAGGCAGCAGTAGACCAGCAGCTCCTGTGTTCTGCAAGGTAAAATTGCTGTTTTTGTTAATGGGGTCTGGTGGCTTGGAAGAGAGCGACCTAACGGCAGTTTCTGTTTGTTTGTTGTAAAGAATCTCACTTTAGCAACAAGGTCTATCTCTGTATTATCATTTAATAACAGAGCACAACTCTATGTGAGTTGGCTCCTGCTGCTGAATGCCTTGCTCAAAGGCATTGCTGCAAACTGCAGGATCTCAGTCAACACCATTCTGCTTCTGTGCAGCAGCATAATAAGAGATGCATAAAGACCATATTTTCCTTGTATAGTATAGATAGATCTCCAACAGAGGACACATATGTAAAAAAGTTTGTTGAAATTAACCAGTTTTAACAGTTTAATACTAGACTATGTAGCAATATCTCACCATTGTCTCTCTGGATTATTATTTGTAGGCTTGTACAATCAGCTATGTGAAGAATGTTTTTAATCAGCCATCGCAGTAAAGAAAACCCGCCTTTGAAAGATAACCACAGAGCTCCAGTGGTTGTGGTTATGTCCTCGTAATCATTCTCATAAACACTTCCTGTTTCTTTTTCCTGTCTCTCTCTGCAGGCTATTCTCAACGTGTCTCGCATCGATGCCGCCAACCAGAAAGCCAACAACCTCATGAAACGATAGAACGAGCGCTCTTCCATTTCACTCTTTTCGCTGTACTTTTTCATGCTGTGCCAAAGTGTCGCTGCTGTTGTTCTCTAGTAGTGAAGTTTCATCATTCAGACTTCCTGTGATGTTACTGCTCTGACATTCAAACAGGGTCTCCTTGATTATTTGTAGTGAGGAGTAGTCTCGTATCTCGTGCTTTAGTATTTAAATTTGTGCTCATGATACGCTCATAGAGCTTTTCTGCGATAATAACATAACATAACCCTTTTGAAATATGTCATGGCATTATAATTTCTCATTTTCCGTGGGTCACAGCGAGGTATTTTCACTCACTACTACCCCTCAAGGTGGCCTCTACGCTCACTCAGCAGAGAGTGAGATCATAGGAGGCTTTAATGATCCCTGTGGGGAAACTGGGTCACTGCAGCAGCACCGTCACCACCAGGAGCAGCAGCAGAGAGCACAATCAGAGAAACATATAAAACAAGAATTTATTTCAGAATGGGTTAACATGTGGAGCACAGCGAAGAGCAGCTGCTTGGGACAGAGCGTGCACGTTCTGACAATAAGTGGCTTGTTCTCTTCTACCGGACAGATAATTAAAAGGAAGAATGTGCAGAAGATGTGTCCAAATTTCCTAAATACAAAAAACAAACACCCTTATCAGCAACCACTGTATTTCCACATGTAAACATCATTGTGTAACACACACCCCTACCCCTTTCTCTACACTGAAATGTGGCACAGAGGGTGAAACACGTGCATGAGGGCGCCCTCTGCAGGCGTAACCGGGTATTGCCCAGAGGTAGCAAACACGCATTTGTCCCCGTAGGAGGATCTCTGGCGACACCAAGCGGACAAACATGGAACCTGCTCTTCCTGACCTCTCCATCTTCTTCCCCCTACATGTTGATATAAAATGGTGGTGAAATGACGATGATGAATCTTATTCCATCACTTGGAGAGGACTCTGATCTCAGCAAGGTTTTGCTGATACTATCAAAACTCGCATTAATCATTGTTGAGAAGGAAATGCAAATATTTTGTGCTTTTTTTGTGTGTGTTTTTCATAATAGTCAATTACATTTTTTTGGTTGACAATGTCTTATTAGCTGCTATGATTGATGTGTTGATTATTATTGTTAACAATAAGCCAGACTTAACTGTAAATTCTATAGTCACGGCCATTGTTGTGGTGTGAGGTAATGCATGTATTCAGGTGCTTTTGTTTGTGTAGAATAATGTAGTAATTAGTACAATAAAGCTGATGACCTTTCCTGACCTAAAAAGGCCTCCATGCCTGTCACACTGCAGGTTCATGCCACTACTAAGACAGCATGGCGCACCTAGAGCGCATGTTTTTTGTATCCACTGTGCTGTAATGTTACAATATGACCGTTATGAATAAAAGATCTGCGCAAAATATGGCGTAGCTGGCCTTGGACTAATTAATTGTGTCAACAGTGGGGGGAGGTGCTGTCTGGGGGATGTATCAACATCGTTGGGAGGTTTAAGCGTCAGTTTCTGTCATGAAATATTAAATATGAGTTATTGCGTAGAATTCTTGAGTTTTGTGTTTGATAGATTTGGTAATGGGACTGATTGGTGCACAGTGTATGTAGGGCAGCTGGGGGCGCGCTGAGAGCTGAAAACGTTGCGCGTGCAAGGGAGAAAAAAATTCTCTCGCGCTGCGGAGTCTGCGCAGTTACGTTGTTCTCGTCACTCCGAACTTTCGGGAGAACCACGGAGGAAGAAGAGGAGGGAGAGAACAACGCCATTTTATACTGGTAATCATTTTCAACATAATCAGCTTTTTACACCGCACATCGTTATAAACACTCGATAACGCACAAGACGCGCGCCGAGTTAACGTTGAAATACGCGTGTAGCTACAATGCGATAAAAGAGCGTAGCGTCGTTGCTAGCAGACATTTCGTCCTCTATCTCGACCACAGAGAGTCACGTAGCTGCACTCGCTCCGCGAAGCAAACCAGCGCACGAGTATAGTACGCTGCATTGTTACCGCACGTTACACACCCACGATAAATCCAAGTATCAGCGCTGAAATTCGCAGTAAGTTTTGGTTCCGCCGTTTTAACGTAGCGTTGTTCCAGCTGAACGGAGCTGGCAGAGATGGCGGAATCAGTGGGCAGCTCCCTGTGTGAGCCGCAAGGCACGAGCAGCAGCAGGAGGAGAGGCAGGCACGAGCTCAACAAAGACACAGGAAGATAAGCTCTGATTGGCTCAGACGGGTCACATGACCAGCAATGTTATTTTTTTATGATTTTACAATGAGAAGTTCTTCTCAAAAGTGTTGTATTAAAGTTATAATACATTCGGACCGTACGTATTAACACTGGCGTACTGTAGTAAAAAAGACACTTTAAAAATACATCTACATATACCTGAGATAGTTGACTACTAAAAATATGTTTCGACCAATATGGAGTTGGTGTGTGTTTCTTTTATATATTTTATGGGGTGTGTCAATTTTACATATACATGGGCTGGTGTGAAGAAATTGAATTATTAGAACATAGTGTGCACATTGAAAGTGGATGAATAAGGACTTTGGTGAAAAGGTGAACCACTAAATAAAGTAAAAGAAGGAAAAAACCCATTATTAATCATTCCTTAGTTGCAATCCTTCACCAACGCATTTCTTATCTTACAATCCAGCCAGCAGGGGGCAGTGTAGGGCCACAAGCTCAAGAAAAACAAGATGTTCTCGGTCTACGCCCGTGGAAACAATTCCAGTCATGCTCTATAGAAGCATTTTGATCACATGTGTATTCTTACATCTATTTCTTCATTTTTTTCCAACATCATTGTTTTATAATTCTCTTTGTAAATGTTCCACTGCCGACATGCCGTCTGTCTCCCTTGTGTTTATTTATAGTGTCCTCAAAATGGAAACCGATTATAAAGCTACTGGCTCAAGATCGGCTGTAATGTTCAGCTGTGGTGTTAGAACTGGACTCTTAGGTATATCGGTGCACAGAGTGTGGAGCTGCTTCAATTGATCAGCTGTGACTCAGCAGGAAATATATCAAGCATCTGAGATCTAAATCTGTACGTCCATTTCTAGTTGCCTTCAGCCTTCAGTCATACTTAATGTCTAGTTTGAGCCTAGAAGTCATCCCAGACAGATATTCTAATGTTTGATTAATTGATTTTACGAAGTCTGGAGATGATTTTTTTGAGTACATCAATTTGTGACATTATGAAATCATGACCTGCAGGTTTAACTAGTCAAAGTGCAGTTGAACAAGTGTACTTTCTACGTCTGTGGTTGAGCAGTTTTGTTGTTAAGAAGAAAACAACAACAGAATATTCCACCTGCAAACTGTCCCATACTGCCACAAGTGTTGCACAGGATAAGCCACACCACCTGTTTTTATTTAAATGTCCTTTTGCTTAGATAAAGCAGATTATTTCACAGGTAAGCAGCCAAAAGGGTTGACAAAGTAGGGTACTAGATTATTCGCATTTGTTCACATGTAGAAAGACTGGTACATGTCGAGAAAGCATGAAACTAACGATTTGTTTTGATAGTAGCTGTCTAAACCTGTGAAGATTGTTTAGTGCTGATTAAGAGATGTGTCAAAAAAATACAAATATAAGCTTCAGGGCTTCAAACTCATCAAACACAGTGACATCTTGTGGCTAGCCAAACTTACAGCAGCCCTTCATGAGTGACGCAGATAGTAACAGGCATAGTTTAAGTCTCATGTGAAAAATAAAAGAAGCCTTCCTTTCATGCGTGCCTTTTTATTCAGGGATAATGTGTTAGAAATGTTGTGGTGCAATATGCGTTCAAATAATTAGTACGAACAAACCTAGATATATGGTCATTTATCTGCGCCACTCATGAAGGGCCGCTCTAAGTAAAGTAATCCTCTCACGTTGTGTTTATTCTTTGCCTCTCTTTCTTCTCTTCTCTTCGTCCTTTGCAGGACAGGCAAGTGTCTTTGGCTCAGACTGGCAGGTGGATCAGAACCAGACAATCCCAGCGGTGTGGTGAAATTAGCTGTTGAGGCGTGATCAGGTGAAGGAGGAGGTGTGGACGAGAAGGAGGTGGAGCTATGTCGGCCCCGTGGCGTGAAGACGAGGAGGACTTCCGGCTGGAAGGAGTAAAAGGAGGGGCGTTGAAATCCAAACCGAGGTTCTCCTTCCATGAGGTCAAAGTGCTGCTGGAGGCGGTGAAGAGGAACAGATACATCATCCTCAGTGAGTAGGACTGTGTGTGTGTGTGTGTGTGTGTGTGTGTGTGTGTGTGTGTGTGTGTGTTGGCTTTTGGAATGAGATTATGTTCTTATTGTTTGGTTGGATCTTTGGGATTCATCGTTCCTCCAATCAGTTGCTAAACCTGGAATCTGAAAGTGAACTGATTTAAACGTCTGCATGCAGGATCATTACAGGCAGTGGAGTGGATGAATTTCAGAGTGATGCTCTTTCTGAGTCGTAGACTTTTTATGTTAATGGACCTGTTGTGACTTTAATGGTTTGTAAAAGAACCTGATATTCTATAGTGCCAGTTCATCTTAAGCCTCTTTCCCACTGGTCAAGAAACCCGCTAACACCCGGCTTTCTAGCTCAGTGTGAAAGGCTACAATCTGCATTCAGACCCGGGTCACATGACCCTGCAGTAGACCCGGGTAATTATCGCCTCGGCTCCGATCGGCACTGATGGGAACACAAATCTCCGCCCCTTTCCGGAGCAATGCTGTAACGCACAGCTGCAAATTCCGCCAGTCTCCGTCCAAACAGCGCTCGAACATCGAGTTTGATACACAGACTGAATCAGTAATAGATACACCGTAACATCTTCACTGGTTACTAACCCTGTCTCCAGCGCATTTGTGACGTCAGACGGTGATGCAGCAGAAAAGAGACAGGAGTATACTTCACTGGCAATGGGAAAAGAGACAATCGGCATCTATATAAGCTCTGATAACGCTGCATTTGTCAGTCACCGAATGTTGTTTATTTCGATGAATGAAGGCCATTTCTTGAAGGAAAGTTTGAAAGGAATAGAAAGTTAACGGGGGCAGGTAGCTGTGGATCTTACCAGCAGCAAAGTGAAACTGAAGTATTCTGATTATAGTGACCAGCTGTTCTTGTATTGAGGATACCGTCATTGTTCTAAAGCCAGCACTGAACTCTTGCATCACATCTCCCTCCCTGTAGGGAAATTCAACCAAGGTGTGTCGGCTGAAACCAAGAAACAGACGTGGACTGAGATCACCAATCAGGTCAACGGTCTGGGAGAGAATCACAGAGAGGTTTGTCTTTGTCATCACTTCTTTTGTTATGTAATTAACCCAGAAAAATACGCTTTCTGTAAAGATTACGCCGGAGATGTCCAACCTTTGACTTGTGTCGTCTTCAGAGATTTGTCTTTGCTTGATAATTGCTACTCTCTACTTGTCTAACCTCCGATTAAAAGCATCAGTAAACATGGAAAGGATAAGGGATACATGATATGCTATCTGCTGATTATGGCTTGAAAATGACAAATCAGCATCGGCAGACATTTTTTTGCTGATATTTTCTGCGGATAAAACGATGCTTTAATTCTGCCTAAATGTACATACTAAATGTAAACATATAAAGACTAAACAGTCACAGAAACTCGAGCCAATGATAAGAAGTTAAGCAACTTTCACAACTCTTAACTAGCTAACAGTTAGCTCACATTCTCGTCATTTTACCGACTTAACATCAAACATGCCGAAAATACACTCAAAGCCGACGCTAACAGAGAGTAACATAAACATCAGTGCAAAACTAACTCACATATTCATGGACGCACACACGATAAAAAGAGTCCGTCAGTGATTACTGATGTCTCCGTAGTAGCTGCAGTAAACAAGTCCGGGCATGTCTCCCTCACTGCCGTGTTTCTGGGGGATGCTGCATTCAGGTGCGCTCAGAAACATGAGTGATCAGACACGTGACCTTTTGTACGCCTCTATCAAGCGTGAAGAAGGGTGCAAGATGCCTGCAAATTGGCAGTTTTTGGCCTCTACAATAAGAGTAGGCATGATATCAACTCCACTCCAGAGACTTGATGTTCTCTGCAGTTAGCTGGAAAAAAACATGAGCGTAATATATCGATATCGAAATCGGCAAAAAGGGTTGGAAAATATCGGCATGTTGGTTATAATCAATCGTGCATCCCTAGAGAGGATGTATTTGGTTGAAACAGAAGACTGTTTAAAGGAGGTTTTCTTTCCTCACAGGTGCGTCAGATCATGAAGAAATGGGCGGACCTCAAATGTGACGGGAAGCGACGCATCATAGCCCACCGAGCGCCAAACAACCCAAACACTAGGAAGAAGAACATGGGCCCTGTGGAGAGGATGGTTCATAAGATACTGATGATGAGTCCCAGAGGAAGTGAGGAGACAGAAGGACATATAGGATTAGAGTAAGGCATGGTAGTGTAAGGCAGGTTAGCCCCTGAAATAACCATTTTTTTCTTCTGTTGGTTCTCAGACGGCGACAGTGATCTGGACTTATGCGAAGATGAAGATTTTAAGGTGTACAGCAAAGCCCCGCCCCCTAACCCTGCCCCTTACTCCTACCTCAGCATGACAGACAGTAATCACTCTGTGCCGGAGAGATTCTCCTTCGACATGTCTCCTCTCTCCTCACCAGAGAAAGATCTCAGTGGTAAGTGGAGCTGCATGTGATGAAACTTAATCAACCTGCAGCAATAACAGAGGAAAATTCAAGATCATTGTGTACCAAGTGTGACAAGCAACCTGAACACGCATACAGACGCTGATGTCAGGGTTTACACTTCAAACTGTGTCGCTCATGAAAGGGCGTCATAAAGAACCCAGCGATAGATGCATGAAAATATTTCCTCACATTGGTGTCAGAAGTTTGATTTTATAGATGTTCCTTTAATTTATTCTCTAAAATAAATCCAGTTAGAGGTTATTTTAGCATGTCCATGGTGATGACGTGACGCTGCCGTGTTTTTTGCAGGCGATCCTTTCCATTCCTCCTCTGAGTTTGACTTAGACCTGGCTGAGGATGGAGGTAAGAGTGTAGTTTATAGAGATAGTTGAAGGGCATGCGCTTAAATGAATTTATATTCTTAATAAACAAGCATGCAAGATGTGTTTGTCGGTGCCGAGACCGTACGGGATTAGACGTGATTACAGTTTTATGTTGGGCTGAACCCGAATCAGATTTGGCCGTTCAATACGAAGATTCGACTATTCGTTCTTTTTTTTTTCATGTAGACTATCTGCCAATCAGAGCATCCATTGGCATAAGTTCAAGTGATTATTTCAACTACATTAAATAGTCAAATGCCACAGAGTCATGGGAGCACACACTGCCTGGCCAAAGAAAAGTCACCGCCTGGATTTAACTAAGCAAATAGTTCAGAGCCTTCCATCTGAAAATGACTGCAGTGATTAAAACAAGTTATCTAACCCTCACTGATGCAGCGAGGAGCTTCTCATGTCTCAAACAACCATGTCGGGAGACACGAAGGTCGTGGACAAAGACTCAGAAGGGTGAAATTGTTGGCCTGCATCAAGCAAAGAAACCAACTCCTGAAACTGGGTGAAGAACTGTCACGCATTATTAAAACCTGCAAGGATAGAGGTGAACCATCATCTTCAAGGAAGAAATGTGGTCGGAAATCACTGATACTTTTTGTAAAGGTAAAAAATCAACAGTAGAACTCACGGCTATGTTTAATAATGAAAGTCAGAGCATTTCCACACGATGAGAAGAGGACTCAAAGGATTGGGACTAAACAGCCGAGTAGCCTTAAGAAAATCACTCATCAGAGGCAGATGAAGTGATGCACCCATCATGCCTAGTGCCTACCGTACAAGCCTGTGGGGGCAGTGTTATGATCTGGGGTTGCTTCAGTTGGTCAGGTCGAGGTTCAGCAACGTCATGTGTGTGCTGTAATCAAAGCTAAAGGCGGTCCAACGGAATATTAGAGCGCGTGACTTTTGTTTTGGCCACGCAGTGTAGCAATAAATATCAATAAATGACAGCTGCATATAATGCAGGATTTGAATTGCGGCCTAATTGAATTGCTGACATATGTCGGGCTACCAAATGGATTTAGCAGAATATCGAGAGGCAGCACACGCTCTGATGGTGTGGACGTGGAGGGGATGCAGAGGACACGTTTGGCTGCTGTAGATAGCCTTGGATTGTGGTCCTCCTTTCTTCTCCACCAGTTCAGTGTCCCCGCATCAACTCTTGTTTGATCCTGCAAGTATGTCTTCATTTCGTTCTGAATCTGTGACAGTACCTCTTCTTCTTGTTCTTCATCTGTTCATCATCATCAGCATGGTCATCTCTTTCTCCTCATCATCCTTTTTCGTTTTTGGAGGAGGCTCCGTGCTTCTCTCCTCCCGTTCCATTTGTTTTGAGACGCACTCTCGGCCAGCTTTGCCACCGTTTTATATCCCTCGTCGCGTTGAACATCCTCTAAGAATGAGAGTTTGAGAACTGCTTTCAAGTCTCCCCGTCAGCTCCCACCTCCTGTCAAATTCTGCAGTGAGCTTGCCCTTCAGTGCTTTTGTTTTTTTTAGTTGAAAACCAAAAAACGACGGCTAGACAATCGTTGGAAGAATTTCAAGCAGACTTGGGGGTCACCGACAGATGATTCGGCTCGTTGGCTTTCAGGGGGCGGCCCTCACAGATGTAATCATGCTCAGGCTTAAAACGTTGGTGAGTAAAGTAAAGCATGAAAAAGGGGGATGTGAAGTTACAGCGTCATTTTCCTAAAATCAGATCCACGGTGGTTTGGTCTGCAGCAGAGTTAGAATGCGTGTTCCCAAACAAACAGGACTTTCAGGGTTAAGTCTGAATGTCTGGACCAAAGCTGTCAGGTCTGAATGCACCATAAGAGAGAGATGTAACTCCTGTTAGCATCTTAGCAAGCCTGTCTCTAAAAGCCAGCTAAATCTGAGCCTGTCGGTAGCAAAAACTAGGACTTCTAGTGGACGTACTTTGATCGGGCGCATTTGCCCCTAAGGATTATGTTGTCTGTAAAAATATGGCCCAGGTTTTAGAGAACATAAATTCCGTTTACGTATGAAAAAGAGCAAAGAAGTGATCTCTGCGACGATGAGTGTGAAATGTTTTGTTTCACTTTTCCCACCAGAACACTCCATGGACTTCGACGACAACGACGACTCCATGTTCTCCTCCAACCCTTCCTCTCTCCCCCCGCCCTCCTCCACCCCGCTGGACCAGGACCCCGTCCCTGATAACACCCTGCTGAGGATCAAGCCGGTCTTCACCTACTCCCGAAACAGCAGCCAGAACAACAACGGCGTTCAGAACCACACCTCCTCCAAACCTCAGCCAGGACCCTCGTCTTCCTCCTCTGTGGCCTCCACCTCCTCTGCTCTCCCCTCAGTGTCTGATTCAGACGCTGCGTCGTCTTCTACTGCGCATCCTCCACAGCAATCCACCATAAGCTCCAACATCACTGCCTCCTCTTCCTCCTCCTCATTCGTTCCACCTCTTCCTCCCCCCTCCTTCTCTACATCTGTTACAGCCAATGACACTACCTCTCAACCTGCGCCCTCCTCTTCCGCCATCCCACCTCCTCCTTCCTCCGCTGCTGCACCCTCCTCCTCTGCTGCTTCCACTGCAACCTCTGCTCCCTCCTCTTCCAACTCTCATCAACCTTCTCCCTCCTCCTCCTCAGTCCTCCCACCTAATCACTCTCCCTCCACCCGAAGCTCATGTGACCCTCTCCCGGCCGGAGCGTCCTCCCGCCGGACCCGGGACCAGGTGGCCCAGATGTCTTCTCAGAGCCTCCAGCAGCAGCGTGCCAGCAGGATGCTCCTGACGTCGGTGTCTCAGTCTCTGGAGGTGCTGGCTCAGTCGGTGCAGCTGCTGGTGGAGAGCCAGCAGGAGTTCGTGCAGGAGTCTCTGCTGCTGCAGAGGGAGACCGTGGACGTCCTGAGGGATTTCTCCAACACGGCGCTCACGATGCTGAGAGACAAAACCAACAGCGGACAGCAGCCGACACGTCATCACCATCCCGCTTCACACTTCTAAAAAACAGGACAAACTAGGTTTTTAACAGAGACGACACAAGCCAAGTACAGACACCTGATAGTGGGAGTCTGCAGTTACACATCTATCCTGCTGCTGCACAGAAAAGTCTCTTTGCTTTCCTGAAACGGGACAAAACGTTTGCTGAAAGGCACTCCGGTGCCACAAACACATGCAGTTTTAGGCCATGATATCATGGCCTCTTAAGTTATTGCCTGATTTTTTTCCTCCTGTATGAACTGTTGGCTTGTGGCAGGCTCGTGTGTTTTCCTCACTTTGAAGGTCCTGTGTCAGGTCAACACAGACGGGCTGCTTGGATTCTGCTGATTGAGATACACTACAGGATGCAAAGACAGCGTTTTATTCAAGGACATTACTTGTTAACTGAACTGGGACACTTGATTTTAACTAAGAACTATAAGAAAAACTAACATTCAGTCAACAGAGTATAAAAGTACCTTCCCAGCAGTGACCCCTGCACCTCTCCACCCACCATCATCTATGTTTCCAGCTCTGTTAGACTCCATCTCTCTGTATCTCACCCGGAGTCACATCTGGTTTGTTTGTTTACTAAAGGGCAGAGCGTGGTAACGGCAGTTACCGCTGACCTAACCACAACCACATCCCGTGTGATCACAAAGACAAGACCACAAACACTTCTGTGAGTTAGAGATGATACTTTCTTTTTTTTTGAGGTTACTGCTGAATTAAGGGCTTTTGATGAGTTTGATGAGTCAAATTATTCTCTCTTGTACCAATCTGCTTGCCGTCATGTTTGTCCTCAGTTACATGGATTATTAGAATCAGATGTTTTCTTTGACTTATTTAGTTTTCTGTTCCCAGAACATTACTTGAAAGAGAGCAGACTTTAATGACCCGACTACTCGCTTCAGACTCTGTGTTACCACCTGTAGATTTGGGTGTTTGAGTTTTCTTCCTTAAAACCTTCATGATGTGTGATTTTATCTCCTAGTTTTTCTCAAAAGTAAGCGGAGAAACTGATCACAAAATAAGCAAAGTTATGGGCTGATGCAAATTAGATTCTTTAGAAAGATGCCACCCTCACTGTAAAAGCGTTTTCCCACTGGTCAAAAAACCCGCTAACACCCGGCTTTTTTGCTTAGTGGGAAAGGTCACAATCAGCATTCAGACCCGGGTAATTATCGCCTCGGCTCCGATCGGCATTGATGGGAACACAAAACCTGTGTCGCCGTGCTAATCTCCGCCCCCTCTCCGGCGCGGTGCTATGCTCCGTCTGTAACTTCTGCGACTCCTCGTCATCTCAGCTACAAATTCCGCCCGTCTCCGTCCGAGCAGCGCTCGAACATCGTTCCAAATGTGTCGGCGCCGAGTTTGATAAACAGACTGAATGAGTGATAGATACAATAAAGACCTAACCACGGTAACATCTTCACTGGTTACTAACCCTGTCTCCTGCGCGTTTGTGACGTCAGACGGTGACGCAGCAGAAAAGAGACCGGCAGGAGGATACTTCACTGGCAATGGGAAAAGAGATGATCGACATCTATAAGCGGGTATTCCCGGGTCTGAAAAATGTCATAATACTGTCCATCCCCAAATCAGGATTTCGATCTACATTTCAGATGTCACATTCCAGAGGAAAACACTGAAATATTAAGGTTTAAGGTTTCTGAGCGTAAAGTTACTCAGAAGTATAGTTCGGACATTTTCTGGTGAATGTGTTTGAATATTTACGTTGTGTAAGTATAAGAGAAAAAGAGAATGCAGTAAAGTAAAACATTTCAAGCTGTTAATGGAGAGCTCAGTCGTGAGCCTCTGTGGCCTGCTCAGAAGCAAGGAGAATTCTATAACGTAGAGCTAACTCCCGACCCCATCATCACATGAACTAACACCACGTTTTAATCAGGAGCGTTTGTGGAAATACACCAGGACAGATATAACAGTTCTGTTCAGCTACAAGTTAGTATTTCAGATAGTTCAGATATAAATGTCTTTGGAGCTCTTGATCTTTGACCCTCTGTTATGGCTTCCTTTGTGTTCAGTCCAGCTAATAGCATTATATTGTAAACATACAGACGACTGAATGGGAGATGCAGTTGGTTCTCTGACTGACAGACCAACTGACTTGTAACTGTATCTGCTATAACACCAGGCTGTGATGTTTCCTACAACCAAACCTGAGAATAAAGATTTTATTATTAAAATGAGACAAATCAGCTTGAAGAGTATTCTGTACAATGTGATAAAGGCGGTGTTGGATTTACCTGGGCCCTGTTCCAAATGACAGCTACAAAACGTTTGGAGTTGCTCCAGTAGATTGTTAAAATAATGTTTTGATTGGTTGAGACAATACAAAAGAAATGATCCCTACAAAGACAGACCTTTTTGTGAAAGAGTAACATCCTTTTTTTAACCAGAAACAGCTGTTACAGCACACTCTCTAAGGCCACCAGACTCCATTGACAAAAATGTTAATTGTACCTCTCAGAACACAGTCGCTTCTACCCTACAGCTGCCTTGAGAGGTCGTTATTCATGTCATTGGTGCTTTAAATTGTGAGTTCAGATCAAAGTATTTGTGTAACAAAAAATATCAAACAAAGCCAACTGATGGATGCAGAAGTAGACCAGCAAGTCCTGTGTTCTGCGAGGTAAAAATAGTGTTTTTGTCAATGGAGTCTGGTGGCTTTGAAAAGAGCGACGTAACAGCTGTTTCTGGTTTTATAGCAAGCAACAACTCAATTATTTTGACTCAGTCCAACATACACCTTCTTGCTGCCCTGAATATTCACTGGACTAGAGCACTTCTGTACGTGTTGGTTCATCCACTGCTGAAAATAGTCCCCAACAAATGCACCTTTTCCTCCTGTTAGAGCTACATTTGATGAAAACTACCAAAGCAGCTGTGAAAGGAAAAAGCAAGCCTCTTAAAGCAAACAGACTTCACTTCATAAAAAGTGTAAAATCCTTATTGGTACAAGAACATTAAAACATGTTGACGATTCTTTGTGTGTGTGTTTTATCGATGAATCACCGTCCTGTCACCAGACTTCCAGTGAAATGAAAAAAAAACCGCGTCGGCATGAACACCATCTTTGTGATCTGCTCTCATGCTTAATACCAGCAGCTGTACCTCATGCTGCATCTGATCTTGTAGTGATACTGTTGCTCAATTCGAAAGTTCAGATGAATATCACGGAGAAAAACAAACTTGAGGCTTTATGATAGCTTTGGACTTTTCACCCTGCAGCTAAAATGAGCTTTCACTCCACTTTGTGTAACTAAAAGGTGGAGAACAAATTCCCGTTGGATAACCTCTAAAGACCGTTTATTCCTCTCTTGGACAGGATAAGAGGATTCATGTATTTCTAATGATCAAAAGGTACACAAAAGTGTCATAACTCCATTAGATAACTTGTAACCGCTGCAGCATTATGCTGGGGGGCAAATGTGCCCAATCAAAATACATCTTCTAAAAGTGAAGGCACTTATTTTCAAACCCAACCACCAGAAGCCATTGATAAAACAGTAGTTTTACCTTGCAGGACGCATAATTGCTTGTATACCTGTGCCTTGTTTGGCAAGTTCTTTTTTGTTGGAGTAATTCAGAAAAGTATAATGTTGGGTCTGAACTAAGCTTTTAAAACACAAGAGTCGCACAACATCACAATCAAAGTAACAGATCGAGACAGCGGTAAACCAGCAACTCAATCCACCTGTCATAGGTAAAATTACTGTTTTTGTCAATGGAGTCTGGTGGCTTTGACGAGAGCGATGTAACGTCTGTTTGCGGTTAAAAAAAATCCTCTTCCTCTGTAACAAAAAGGTCCATCTCTGTAGATGACACTTAGAATTACAATCTAAGCCTGTCAGTGGAAACAACAAGAACTTTGAGTGGAGGGACAAGGATGACGTCTGTCTCACTGCGGCTGGCTGAAGCAGTTTACTGGAGACATTCTCTTTGTGTTTGATCAGAACACACCTGCAGCAGGTTGGTATCCAATATTTCCTTCTAAAAGAGCAAATATCTGAAAAAAATGTCATCATTGTTATCATTTTGTGTAACAGAGCATTTCTTTTTCTTCCTGATCTTTTCAATCATCTTATGACCCTTCATATTTATCTTATAATGATTAGGTAAATACATGAGTAAACTGTATGAATATTGTCCATCATTACAGTATTACCAAATAAATCAGGCCACAGGTAGCCTAATTTTCAATACATAAATCCTGACTAAAGCTTACCAGCTATATGCACGTAAAAATAAGTTTTAAATACATTATGCTTTTACATCAAATTTGTGGGGAGGAAATAATAATATTAATAATAATGTCTCTCTGAGTATAAATGAAGTTGGATTTGAACATATTTCAGCCACAGATAGAGATAGCAGCACACAGCGGTGTTACTAACCAAAGTGTGTGGCAACCAGGAAAAAAGCAGAGATCACCCAGAGGGCGGGACCGAACGTATCACCTGATAAAGAGCAGAGACAGCAGAAGGAGGGGACACAGTGAGTGACAGGCTGCTGGAGAATACGCACTGATGGATCACAGAGTGCTGATCGTGTCTCTGTCGCTCTGGAGCTCAGGTGGGACTCTCAGACTTGTAGCATTACCTGTCAGGATGTTTGTGTGCGTTAAGTTAAAGACTGTGTGTGTGCAGCTATATTTTAAAATCTGCTTCCTGAAGCTTGACATTTTGTGTATTTAAAGCTATTATAATAAAGATACAAACTAAAGTTTGCTTTGTATAATTCAACCCTAACACATATAGTGCATTCTCTTTTTGTAAACTTTGGCTCAGTAACACGACACACCTGCTGCTGCTTTCATGACAAAAGTATTATTGGCATGTTTAGATTTGACATGAAGGCTCGCAGTTATTTTGTGTGCAAACAAATATGGAATTTAATTTAAAAAATACACACATACATTTTGTATTATTGCACTTTCTTCCCCAGTTTGCTCCCAAACTTTGTGTTATGGTACAGGCTGTTCAGCATTTCATGTTGAGTACTGTGTTGTTTTTGCCACCTAGTGGTTTTAATATGGAAATGCAGCTGTGTGTTTCCTTGCTGGCGTATCGTTTAGCATTTGCACAGTATTTTACAATAAAAAAAACAGGACTATGCAGCATTAACATATTACTGCTGATTCAAGGTAATTCAGGCTGCACACAATCATCATTTTTCTGGAAAGTTTTATGATGAAAAAGATAAGTGTAAGTCTGAAGTTGGGTCTTTCAAAAACACAATAATAATGCTTGTTTTCCTTTTTTTATATACATATTTTCTGCTCAGGGCTCTGGGCTGAAGTCCCGCACAGTTCAACAGGTGAAGGAGAAATCAATACAAATGATCTTTGTAACTTTGCTTCACGTACTGATTCATTTTGCGTCTGTTCAGGAGTACCTGCAGATGTGAGGTTGGTGGGAGGAGCCAGCCGCTGTGCTGGGAGCCTGGAGATGAGACAGAAAGGAGACTGGGAAGCAGTGGATGACCAGTTCTATCACTGGAACCTGACGTCAGCGGCTGCGGTGTGCAGACAGCTCGACTGTGGCTCTGTCGTGTCATTACGAAGGACAAAGAAGTCCGCGGTTGAAGTGATTAATGTAGAAGAGTTTTTTGACAGGGATATAGATTGGGTCTTAACTCCAAATTTCTCTTCTTTAAAGGTTGAGATCACCTGCTCAGGTCAGTTTGTAATGAATGTTCTTTCTTTTTCAGCTTGGTGAAGGAAAGATATGAACCATGTGTGCGTAGCTAATGAAGTAATGAAGGACTTTAAGCGGAATTTCTTTATTTCTTAACCTAGGTGTTTATTGTGACATATTTTGTGGTCTAAATGCGTTTCGAAATTCCTGTAGCTTCAGCCTGCAGCCTTGAAACAGGCTGTAATGGCTGCAACGTTATTCCTGCAGGCAAAAGCGCGTCCATTAGAAGTTCTTGTTGTTTCCACTGACAGGCTCAGATTGTTATTCTAAGTGTGTGACAACATTACAGGAAGGATCCTACAGAGATAGACCTTTTTGTTACAGAGGAAGATGATTGTTTTAACCACACACAGACGTTACATCGCTCTCTGCAAACACACCAGACTCCATTGAGAAATGTAGTAATTGTACCTTGCAAATGTGTGAATGGATGCCTGAATTGGTTCGTGTTTTTTGTGTGTTATTGTGCGTTACATAAATATTGTGCTGGATACAAAGTAACTTTTTCAAACACCAAAGTCAACATCTACACAAACAAACTAATCAATCAAGGCGGTGATAAACAAGCAACTACCTTCTGCTGCAAGATAAAATTACTGTTTTTGTCAATGGAGTCTGGTGGCTTTGAAAAGAGCGATGTCATGGCTGTTTCTGGTTTGAAAAAGCTCTTCCTCTGTAGGGATCCTTTATGAAATGTGTGTGGTGGTAAACACAAGCCCTTTTATGTGACGTACGTTGACAGCGTTGCAGCCACTAAAGCCCCCATTTTATAGAACACATTTCATTGAAAGGATAAATAATTTAAGAAGGCACCTGTAAAATCAGAAAGCAAAAGGTAAACAGACTCAACAGTTCATGCTTCTTCTTCCTTTCCAGAGTCCGTCAGGCTGGTGAATGGGGCCAGTCTGTGCTCAGGTAGAATGGAGGTGAGGTCTAACCAGTCTAACCAGTTGTGGTCATCAGTGTGTGAAGAAGACTTTGACCTTCGGGATGCAGAGGTGGTCTGCAGGGAGCTGGGATGTGGGGCTCCTTCTGTGCTGCGGGGGGAGCTGTATGGAGAAGTGGAGGCTCCAGTGTGGAGCAAAGAGTTTGAGTGTGAGGGCAAAGAGTCTGCTCTCCGGGACTGTGTCCGCTCAGTCACAAACACCTGCTCCTCTGGGAAAGCTGTTTCACTCTCCTGCTCAGGTAGAAGAAAACATGATACACATGATAACGACAAAAGGAAGTTCTTTTGACCATTTAAAAAAATGAAATACTTTTGTTGAAATAAAACCCATGGCTATTGTTGTCCTGATGTGACCCTCTTTGAGACTGTTGCACTTCTGATCCTAACATTACAGATGAATTTATTTATTTTTGATGAAGACTGACCCTTTTTTTTATAAAGTTTCTGTCTTGGCTCTCCCCAGAACCTGCTGACATCAGGCTGGTTGGGGGAGCCAGCCGGTGTGGCGGCACGCTGGAGGTTAAACAACGGGGCGAATGGAAGCCAGTGAGGGTGAAGGACTGGAAGCTGAGCTTAGCAGACGCAGTGTGTGGACTGCTGGACTGTGGCTCTGCTGTGTCAATGAGAGCGAGAAAGAAGTCTTCATATTTATATGTTTGGGGATTCAAACCGAGCTGTGATGCCTCTTCACTGATGGAATGTTTTACAACTCCTGTGTATTCATCTGCCATCCTAAAGATTGCCTGCTCAGGTAACAACATCAAAGAGGCTTCCTAGTCATTTTTATTCTGTCTTCATCTCTCAGTTGAAACAAGACTATTGTCCAGGTTAATGACCACATCGACGATATCGACGTATGTTTGTTATTGTTAGCGACTGCCTTAAAATACTGATGCTTCTTCTTAAGTCTACTGAACGACGGCCCTGCACAAAAGGAATTTACTAAATTTCACAGTTGCAGTTTTCCAGTGTCAGGATGAATTATGAGGGTTTTTCTTTATGTGCCGCTGTCATGACGATCGTTCGATGTCACATAGTATCTGTCTACAGATATCTGAAAATGAATGCACAATCTGTAGGCAAGGAACAAGGTCTCATTTCTGTTTATAGTACAACTAGTACTGACCAGTCTCATTTGAGAGGGTTGCAGGAAGACAGTCCGTGAAGAGAGCTAAAGAGGACAAATACATTGGCCAAAATGATTTCCTGGAACCCACCGGCTATAACTGAACCACAGTTTAGCTTTTTATAAATCTCTACAAACACATATCTGCACATAAGTGCTAATAACAATCCAGTAGTAGATGTTGTCACTTCACTACAGCTCTATTCCCACTTCACAAGTTTCTAGTTGGACTGTAAACAATGACCAGCCCATGGAAAAGGATGTCTTGGTCGAATATCCTTCACACTTCTGTTGATGAGCGCTGGCTACACTTAAAGCCCTGTTCATAATACCTGATCAGTTCAGAGATTGGGTTAAACGTGACTATAAAACTCTGTCCAGCTCTGTCCAACATATTTCAAAATTTGAAGAAAATAGACATTGAAAGAGGGCTAATAGCTTGTAATGCTAACCTAGCTAACATTACAGCTGCAATCACCATAGGTAACACGCCGCTGCACACAGTAGGGCAGCTTTAACCATCAAAGTACGAAATCAAAGTTTAAGTTTTCCTTATTTGCACAATGCTTCCACACAATGTCCCCAAAGCTGCAAAAGTTTTATCCTCAAGTTCTTCTGTTTCTCTCTCCAGATGCCGTCAGGCTGGTGAATGGGACTAATCTGTGTTCAGGCAGGCTTCAGGTTAAGTCAACACAGGGATGGTCCTCGGTATGTGAAGATGACTTCGACCTGCAGGACGCAGCGGTGGTCTGTAGGGAGCTCAGATGTGGGGCTCCTTCAATCTTCAAAGGGGGAGTCTATGGAGGAGTGGACGCTGCTTTGTGGACAAAGAACTTCCAGTGTTATGGCCACGAGTCTGCTCTCCTGGACTGTGAATACTCAGGGTTTGCTAGAAACTTCTGCCCACCTGGAAAAGCTGTTGGACTCACCTGCTCAGGTAGAGTTATAGCGTTGCTTGTATAGCCCTTTTTTAATCAATCCACCAATGACTCTTATTTAGAGGACTCAAACGTATAACATCTAAAAGACTGTTTGAGAGACGGGGATGACTGGATGATCCCAGAATACACTGAATTCCAATAATCAAGCTGGCATTAGATGAAAGCGTAGTATGAGAGTAAGGCTTTTAATTTAGAATTGGTTAGAAGCTGAAAAAATGTACTTCTTTCATCAGAGTCAAATATCACCCCAAGGTTCTCAGAACAGGGTGTAAGGTAGGTAGACAGTTGACCTACGCTGTTAGAGAACAGTTTGATGGAATCTGGTGGGAAAAACGAACAGCCTCAGTTTTGCCTTCATAGCTTCATGCAGCTTTTATTATCTTTCAAGCAGTCATTGGAAGTTGGGAACTAATTGATCATTTGGTTTTGTGCGGAGATAGAGCTGAGTGTTGTCAGCATAACAGTGGTAGGAGATGTTGTGCTTTGGGATAACTGAGAAGAGAAGGGGGCCTAGGTGGAGCTTTGTGGGACCCCACAGGCTGATAAGGAGGCGAGGTAAGTCCCTTTCCTTCTTTCCTTAACTATACACTTGTCTTTGTTCAGACCCTGACGATGTCCGGTTGGTGGGAGGACCCAGCCATTGCTCTGGTAGACTAGAGTTGAAACACCATGGAGAGTGGAAAGCAGTGGATAACCAGGACAATGTCTGGGACCTGAAGAAAACAGCTGTGTTATGTCGATGGCTGGACTGTGGCTCCTCTGTTTCAACAATAAAGAAACAGGAGTCCTCAGAACGATCTGTGTGGTGGATAAACTCTAACTGTCTTCAGTCTAAATCTGTTCTGAAGGAATGTGTGGCAACATGGGATAAGTACAGTGATTACAGCCTGGAAATCACCTGCTCAGGTAACAATATTAAACCACACCTATTGTAATTGTCTCGCTAATTGCTTTGGTTGCAAATACAAGAAAGGATGTAGGCCTTATCTTTTTCCAAGTTACCTCAAATAACTTTCATGTTTCTTTCAATGTTTTCCGACATTCCACTTTCCTCCAATTATCTGGGGTTGGGTCGCGGTGGCAGCAGGCTTAGCAAGTGAGCCCAGACGTCCCTCTCCCTAGCAACATTTTCCAGCTCCTCCTGGGGGCTCCCGAGGGATTCCCAGGCAAGGTGGGATATATGATCCCTCCAGCGGGCTTTGTGTCTGCCCCGGTGTCTCCTCCTAGTTGAACCCAGAAAACCCCTACAGGGAGGCGCCCGGGAGGCATCCTAAACAGTTGCCCGAACCACCTCAACTGACTCCTTACGATGCAAAGGAGTAGCAGCTCTACTCCAAGCTCCCTTCAGATGTCTGAGCTCCTTATCCTATCTCTAAGGATGAGCCCAGACACCCTGCAGAGGAAACTCATTTCGGCCGTTTGTATCTGCAAACTCATTCTTTCGGTCACGACCCAAAAACCATGACCACAGGTGAGGGTTGGAACGTAGAGCGACTGGTAAATTGAGAGCTTCGCCTTATGGGTCAGCTCCTTCTTCACCACGATGGTCCTGTACAGTGCCCGCAAAACTGCTGAAGCTGCACCAACCGGTCTTTCACTTCCATGATCCATTTTACCCTCACTCGTGAACAAGACCATGAGATACTTGAACTTGTTTGCTTGAAGCAGTACATTGCAGTGTCCAATGATTTATTGGTCTCTCAACAGCACATCTCTCCCATGTGTCCATATCCCTGCTCTTCAATTTTCCCGTATGCCCTTAGACCACATAAGACCTACCCTCTCTAAACTGACAAATGACCATGCTATGACCTTAAGCCAAAACAATATAAGAGAACAAGTGGTCCAAATTTGTTTCCTTCAGAGGTTGGTTGGACTGACTTGAAGCAATGTGAACTGCTTTACTTGATAATATGTGTTAGGAGTCGGTTTAAGATGAAGACGATAAGGCAGCGTTCCTCAGCCTGTTGCCACCATGACTGCGACCCAGATAAGCTGGATCAGGGTAACCAGACCTCTAAAAACGTTCTCTGTCTCCTGCCACAGAATCTGTCAGGCTGGTGAATGGAACTGGTCTGTGTTCAGGACGATTGGAGGTGAAGTCTAACCACAAGTGGTCCTCGGTATGTGAAGATGACTTTGACCTGCAAGATGCAGAGGTGGTCTGTAGGGAGATTGGTTGTGGAGCTCCATTGGTCATTAAGGGGGCAATGTATGGAGAAGTGGAGGCTCAAGTGTGGACCAAAGGCTTCCAGTGTAAAGGCAATGAGTCTGCTCTTCTGGACTGTGGAGGATCCGGCTCAGCTGGAAGTAACTGCTCACCTGGCAAAGCTGTTGGACTCACCTGCTCAAGTAAGATAGGAGCTGTAGCTTTGATTTGCTTACTGGCTTACTTACTCAGCTCAATATCTTCCTGTGTTTGTTCAGATGCAGATTATATCAGGTTGGTGGGAGAACCGAGCCGGTGTGCAGGAACACTAGAGATGAGGAGCCAGGGAGAGTGGAGGCCGGTGTCGGACTGGGATTCTGACTGGGACCAGAAGTCTGCAGCAACAGTTTGTAGACTGCTGAAATGTGGTTCTTCTGTTTCAACTACGGTGACAGATGTTGAAGATGACAGACCTGTGTGGTGGATCAGTGTTTCCTGTGTCCAGTCAGCATCTGCACTGTTGGAGTGTGTACTGCCCAAAACTCTTGACAATTTTTCTGGCCTGGAGGTGATATGCTTAGGTAAAATGGAAGATTGGATGATGTCATGGGGGCTACGTCCACTTCTTTCAGACCTTGCCCCAAAAATTTGCGCTGGTTGTTGCACTTGTGCCATCAAAATAGGGCCTTTCATCTCTCCGTGTCTCCCTTTGTGTTAACAGATTTGCTCGCTCAGCCAAACATCTCCCCTTCTCCCTCCACTCACGGGGTCTTCAAAGGCAATAAGCAGGGGCTTCAGGTCCTCATGGGCACTAGCTTCACTATCATTTGCTCAATCAGACCACAGTACCAAGGAGGATTCTTCCAGCTTATCTTCACCACCTCCAACACAACACAGAACTACACCCTGCCAGCTGTCAATCACTCTGCCCATTTCCTGTTCCCACCGGCAGACCGCACCCACCGAGGGGAGTACACCTGTGCTTATCATATCAATGTATTCTCCCATAACTTCTCCTCTGAGAGCCAGACACTCTCCCTCACTGTCTCAGGTAACTTTTTAGGTGAACGTTTTTATTACACAGTAGCTGTTTATCAACCTTTATGTGTGCGTAAAACTTCATAAATATTGATTTAACTTTTATTTAATGGTTTGAAGATACTTGAAGCGGCTTTATCTTGAGTTGATATTATTCATGTGATCAGATGTGATGCTTTTAATCTGTTTCAGCCCCTCTAACAGAGTTCATCATCAGATTTGTTGTCTTGCTGGGTATGATGTTGCTCGTCACTGCCCTCTGCTGTCACTGCACGGTACTGCACCTATGAATGTTCCATTTCTAGAATAAAACATTAGTAAGAAGAGAAGAGGTATTTTACTGATAAGACATGCTCTCTCTTATGTCTTTCCAGGCCAGCAGAAGCCAAACACAAAGGGACTACTGACTGTGTTCGTGGTTAGGTGAAGAGGCTGGAGCCAGGGCCGTTTGTATTATTTGAGGACATCGTGGGCTTACCTGGGACATCTGTCGGGGCCACCAGGGGATCCTTTCACACACATATTATGTTGTATTTAAGACTTTATCAAACATTGCAATTTTGGACTTCTAATCCCGATGTTAACAACATTTAACCTAAAGACTGCCTTATACTATTATGGGCTCTCGTCACGTTTGAACTCTGTGCATCTTCATACCTCTCTCCTCTCTCCTCCTCTCCTGGCTGTGAGATGGAAATCGATCTAAGAGCGCCATCTATAGGCCCCCTAATTCCTAAAATTCATCTTTAGGATGAGAAGAAAGTGACAGTGGAGGCTTGGCGGAGGATCTATGAGCGAGGATGCACAGGTGTACCCTTTGCTGAATTCTTTTCGGAACCTGTGACAGTATGAAAGACGCTCGACACACTGCTGGAAAAAACAATGCATACACACAAAAATATAAGTTGCAATGAACGCTGTTACGCTCCAACAGAGATACAAAAAACATCTCTTCCTCTCCACCTTGGCTCTGGTGTAAGGAAACAAGAAGCTGGGAGAGGAGGCGAGGAAAGGAATCAAGGATGTAACAACTATTTCTGTTTGACTCTTTCATTACGAATGTGACCAAGCGTTGATTTTCAAAGGTTGACGAGTGCAGCTTTATTCAGTCTCGCCTCAGACACACACACAGTGACACATCAGAATGTGTTTTCTATGTTAAGAAGCCTCGTTGTCACTTCACTGTTTGCGAAGTTGAGATCCTGATAGAAGTGTTGTCAGGCGTCTGCTTGACAGGTGATGCAGGTAAAAGTGCAGAACCAAACTATTTAAAGCCGATATTGTTTCAAAGGAAAAAGACGTCCAACATTATCCAGGGACCGAGCTAAATATTGGAAACTCTTTGTAAAACATCAAAGTGTGCGTCTCAAAGTCGAAGATGAGCTTTTCTTACTCTTGACAGGTGACATTTTGGAGATGTTTCTGTCTGTCATCATTTTTCATCACTTTAAGTTCTCATATATAAACATATATCCACTGTCTAACTATGACAAGGCAGTTCATCCCTCTGAAGGACCTGCAGTCAAAGCTCTGATGTACTGTACATGTTATATTAACACTTTTACTGGCTCAGAATAAAAGCTGAAAGCATGAGGTTCAAAAATACTCTCCCTGGCACCTCTAGTTAAACAATTAACACGCTGGCTCTTCTGTAATTGGTGCACGAATAGAAAGGAGCCATTTTCTGTTCTGTCAATGTGTTTAATCGTATTTACACCTCTGTGTATGTATTTATAGGAGTGTAGTGTCATCAAGCTCAGGTGTGTTGCTGCTAGGTGTGAGAAGCATGCAGGTTTTCACTCTACTTATGCTGCGACATGCCTCACATTTTTATTTATGCACAATTTCCTGCTTGTTTTGTGTAGTAGTCTGGTTGAGCAAGTGTTGTGTGAGGACGATGTCATGGATTACGCTGGAACCACTGACACCTGCAGCAACACACAAAGGCTAATATGACATATGCATGATACAAATAGTGTAGTGCATGCATGCATTAAAGTATGCATGAAACAATATTCAGGCACTTTGTAGATCCATGTACAAATAACACAAAGTCCTTTACTGCAGCGTCATAACTATCTTACATATAAGCAATTTACAGCTTCAGAAAATAAATAATAAGACAGCAAATGATCCCTGTATAACTATTTGTCAGGTACATTAAACACTCAGATGTAAGCTAACACATCATCAGCAACAACAGGTAGGGGGTAAATAAAGCTTACCTTTCAGAAATGATGGTGTCAGTAGGGGAGGCTGCCATTGGCTCCTCAGAGATGGGGGCGGGACATGGCTGCAGCAGCTGCTCTTGGTTACTCCGTCACTTTTGCTCATGAATAATTTGCCCACATTCCACTGCCAGACACAAAGTGCTGTCTTAGGTCATTGCCGAGTCGGGGTGGGAATCGCAGGGTAACTCATGTTACGATGCACGATACGTGGCCCACGATAACGATAATATCACGATACAGCGATTCTGTGATTAACTGAAGAATATAAAATAACAAAATAAATAAAAACGTGCAGAATAAATTTTATTCACTGCGATTTGAATTTGACACAAATGGAGATAAACAAAGATGTAACTGAAACTAGCAGGGATATCTGTTAAAATGAAAGCAGCAGCGATACGATAATCGTATCACACCGGTCGGGACCACGATATATTGGAGTATTGATATTTTGTCCCACCGTTATTGCCGAGTTAACCTGCATGGATGCAGGCTGGACCAGCATGTGGTGAGCTGTAAAGACCCCTTTAAAAAGTCTGACTCAAAACTGGGATTTCATTAGATTATTATTATTCTTGCAGTAATAAATATTTTCAAGTAACCAAAAGGCAAAACAAACATTTGCTATGCAGTGAAAAAAAAGTGGTCTACATCAGGAAAACATTTAGTTCGGATCGCTCGCATGACTTCATAAAGACGACACATCCTCGTTATCCAAGAAAAATACCTTTTTATTTCATTATAAATCCACATAATTGTATCTATGAAAGCATAAAATCCCCGTTTCGCATGTTGTCGTGTTTTTTCTCCTTATTGTGGTCACTTGTTCCGTTATATTCAAAGTAAATCATGGGTATCAAACCATCGAAGACTGTAAGGTGTATGTCACATACAAACACAGACACTGTCAAACGGCAAAGGGGGAGCAAAGGGGGGAGGGAGGAGGGGACGGGACAGCGCGAGTTCTGCTGGCCATCTTTTAAAATCCGCGAAATACATTTAACGTTCTCGAAAGCCAGCTTGTAGTAATAGGAACACTTATGGTAAGTTCACCATTGTTTCGTACGGGTACAGTTGCTTTCCTTAGTTCACCATCGAATGTAGAGTCGGACGTCTGTGCTTTAAGTTTGGCTGTGAGTAAATCCTGGCTGGCGTTCCTCAAAGCTCCGTTCTCGGGAAACCAAGGTTTTTTTAATACTCCGACACAGAGAGAACCAATCCACCATGGACGCAAACACACTGATTATTTCAACATTTTCTAAGTCATTCAGAGCCAGAAGACTGGTAATACTGGAGAGTATACTATTCAGTTGTTCATGAAAATGAGAGAGCGAGAGAGAGAGAGAAAGAGAGATGGACAGAGAAAGAGAGAGGAGGGGAAGAGATGAAAACATACGACTAAAGTGCCAGAGAAGTTCACCGTTCAGTTTGACAGTTTAAGATTGATGCTTTGAGACAAGACGTTGACAATGTGCTCGTATTTTCACTCCAAGGCCCAACATGAATTTTCTCTTTGACTGCTGAGAGATAATAGAGAGGTGTGCTTTTTTGAAGTCTGCATATTCTCCCGTTATTGACGTAATGCTGTCATAATACTGTAGTAATCCTTTGGCATGTGACTGTATGCTGGGGAAGGAGAGGAGCGGTGCCACTGATTATAGACAAACCACAGCATCCTGGAAAAATGTCACAAAATTGGTTTGCCAAAAATCCAAAGTAATCCGTTCACAATATTCCCAGAGCGGCATGTATGTGTCCGCGTGGATTCCAACTGTCAAATGCAGAGACTAAATCCATTTGACACCCTTTAAAGCCCCGTCAGATCAGCGGATGCTTCCTTCAGAAAAGAAGAAGTGATTCCAAAACTGTGTTCACTCTAAATCCTCTGATCCAAGGTTTGTCAAGCACCACACATGAGCAGGGTCCAAAGCCCGGAGTCCTGTATCCAACATACCTAATCCCAGCAAAGTCAACAGGTAGGCTGTTTCTCCTCCTCTGGATGCCCACCGGATGTTTCCATCACAGCCCGCCTGGTTCTGGTACGAGGTGGCGTCAGAAGGTAGGGTGTGTCACTGGGTCGATTACCTGATCATCGGGGCTCAGTAGATGGATGTCACCATGCAACCCAGGGGGGCAACTGAAGGAGACGAGAGAGGGAGACAGAAAGAGGTTGATTGATTACAGAAGTTGAAGTTACATTACTGAGGAATTCAAGTATAGTAAACCTACGCCATTTTTTTACCCCATATTTTGAGGTCTGAATGATTTTTTAAAACCAAAAACAGGTGTTTTGTTGCTTTCCTCAAAGCCACCAGACTCCAGTTTTTCTCCTTTTCTTTTATAGGCTGATATCCCCTATTATAGTGCAGTGAACTTTCAGTTTGAGTGACAGTTGAGTGACTGAGGTGCTGATTCTGGGGATGTGTGATACTGTGAAAAAAGCGGCGCCCCCGGTGGATGGAAAGAAAAGTTGCCCTTGTGAGTGTTTAATTGTTGTATTTCTCAAGTTTCTTTTACAATTACAATTACTACAGCTTTTATCATTACTCTGCTTCTCGCACAAATTTATTTTTTGCTAATTTTCACACTAGTGTACCACTATTATTTGCATTGTAACCATAAGTATGTATTACCTGTTGTTGTTGTTGTAACAAGAACATATGTTGTTGTTGCTCTCTTTGCCTGTCTCTATCTTGCATCTCCTTCTATCCCATGTTCGGCCCATCAAGTCTCTTCAGATGTTCAACATGAGTCTGGTTCTGCTCGAGGTTTCTGCCTGTTAAAGGAAGTTTTTCTGCCAAGGTGCCAAATATTGCTAAGTGCTACTCATGGTGATTCATGTTGGGCCTCTCTTTAAATAACTTAACAAAGAGTCGGTCTAGACCTGCTCTTTCTGTAAAGTGTCTCGAGATAACTCTGGTTATGATTTGGCGCTATACAAATAAAATGTGATTGATTGAAGTTAAAGTGTAATATTAACCTCTTATTTTGAGTGTAAAAGACGTATAAAATAACTTAGACTTCTTCACATGACGTTGAAAAACCAATTTGGGCTACTTCATTGGATATTTATGTAAACTTTTTCGTGTGTGGGTTCATTGAGTTTGCTTATATTTTGTTTTTGAACCTACTCACTTGAGACAGATATCGTCTCCCACCTCGTCCGCTGATGACTCAGTGACAGCTGAGCCAACTCCTGCACATTTCAGCTTTAAAATCCGAACTGCACACCGCTTTGGAAACTACCTCCTTCACACCCACAAACTCTTTAGCACGAGTACTTGAAAAACAGACCGTGGGCAAAGAATCGGAAACACTGTACTTTGTCTGGTACGTCCAGCAGATGGTAAAGCTGTGCTGTGATGCGTGGGGAGATACTTTTAACAAGCGGAGAGGAAAGTGATGTTTCACTCCAGCAGGGGGCTCCCTAAGTGCAGTAAATATAAACACGTAATCAAGCATATGTAAAGTCATACAAAAGTAAGTATTTATTTATGGAAACATAATTTAAATTCCTTTTAAAACATGACTTTAAAAGGATTTAGGACTACATCTGAACCGGGATTCAAACCACGAACCTTCTAGCTGTGAGGCGACAGCGCTAACCACTGCACCACCGTGCAGGAAGTTAGAAAAAGTTGCGACTTTAATAATGTGTGTGCATCGTTCAAAGTCCCGTTGAGCAACCAAATATTGTTGGGACAATATTTAGTCACACAGAAAAGCCCTCCAGACAACTGAAGACGTCTGAAATCAGCAATGATGAGAGAAAAGAGGAGAGGAGAGAGACCAGGTGTATGAGGAGACAAGACAAGGTGGGAAAGACAGAAGGTGACAAGAGAAGAGCAGGAGTGAGAAAAAGAGGGGAAGAAAACAGAGAGAAAAGGGGCAAAGGGAGGGTAAAAGGAGACTAAAGAAGAGGACGGAGGAGAACAAATCAAGAAGCAGGAGAAAAGGAGGTCAGAGGAGGAATGAAAGGGGAAAAGAAAACATGTTGAGGATGAGAATAAGGGAGGAGAGGTGAAAAAGAGAAGAGAAAAGGAGGTGAAAAGAGGAGAAGATAGAGAAGAGCAAGCAGAGGATAAGTTGAGGTGGGGACAAGAAAGAAGAGAAAAAAGAAAGAGGAGTAAATGGAGCAGAAGGAAAAGATATGAGAGAAAGAGAGGATGGAAAAGACAAAAGGAGAAGAGAAGAAAATTAAAGATGCAGTAAGAGAGGAAGAAGTACACGGAGAGGAAAAGAGGAGGAAGGAAGGAAGGAAGGAAGATAGAGAAAGTCATAAGGTGTTTAAAAGATGAGAGCGATAGAGCGAAGAAAAGAGGAGGAGTGGAGGACAGAGTTACATAATGGCAGAGAAAGCTTACATAATGGAGCGACACCAATCTGCATACTGTGGGGGATCAGGCCATTATATAATGGCCAATAAAGAGGAGTAATGTTGTTTACTAAGGCAGGCAGATATTTACAGAGCACTTAGAGGCAGACTGACTCCTGCAGGCCGGATAATGGCTGCTGCTCTCTCTCTCCTCCTCATCCCCCTCTCTCTGTGTCTCTGTTAAAGTATGCCGGCATGTTTCCATCCCTCTCTCCCTCAGCATGTTTTATTCAAGCTACTCCTGTGGAACAATGCCCACTCACCTTTGTGTATAGTATGTGTGTGCACTGTATAGTGTGTGTTTGATCTCTCACCTCGTCGTCCTCCAGCGCTGTGAAGCTGAATGTAAAAAAATCTGAAAAATACACAAAAGAGAAGAAGAAGATGAAGATGGAATTAGAGCACAGAAATACAAAGATAGATCCTTCGGGCACCGCTAGAGCTCAGTACAATCACTGACAATAATCAGTACAAAAATGAAGTGTAAAAAAGACGGCTCGTTGTTTTACAGGGTTATGTGCCAAACTATCTGAGAAGGGTCGGTCTGCAGTCGTGTGAGGCCCCCAGCTTTGTAACATAAAAAGTAGGGTTTCATATAAAGTAGGCGACAGAAACTTTTTTATTTAATCTCCAACAAAATCAGTTTATTAAAAAACATTGAGCGAAAAATCCAGTAGCAGAATCTCCACTGACATAAGATCTACAAGGTCATACTGAAGATGATGTTCTGACTTGGGTAAGGCAGCTTTCTTGAACATCTTCAAGCTCCAGAGCCTCTGCTAGACCGACACAACGAGACAAGTCCAGGTCCCGGTCAGACAGAGTGCGTTCTAGCAGCTGCAGCGGCTTTTTGTAGTTGTTTTTTGCCTTCTGTGGGGGAGACGACATCGAGTGATCGCTGTGATCTTTCCTTTTTCTGAGGGTCTCATGTACCCACACAGATCTCTGTCCCTGTGTTTAATGTGTTTGGGAACAGCCTCACACCCTCCATCAAAGCCAGAGCGAGCGCCCTCCACCTGTCCATTTTTTTATGCAGATAAAACTCCTCTACTGAACACAGAGTTCAGTAATGATTCGGTGGTTTCCTGCTCTGTCTGATCGGGACCTTAGCCTGCGGTTTAATGCATTCAGGCCCAGGTAAGTCATTAGCCGCTAGCATCTAACTTTCCATCTAATGCAGATCAAATACACTTTCAATGAGTGATCAGCAACCAAATTTATAACTTAACCACCAAACTGCTTTCTTTCTTATTTTCCTCATCCTCATCCTTATTATGTTTTGTCATTGTGCAGGTACATACAACAAACTGATGTTGACCTGCCTGAGTAGAGCACAAATAGAATAACATACTTAATATAAATAAAATTAAAATCACACGCACACACACAAGTTCAAAACATAAATACACAGCACCTGTGTGCAAAAGGCTGAAGGACTAAGCAGATGTATGGACATTGAGCTTTAACCTGTTGCTATAGGCAACAGCCTTTTTGCACACGGTTCGTAGAGAAGGGCAGTTAGTTGATTCCACACGTATGAGCTAATGTGTGTATTGCAAAGAATTTCTGTTTGCAATGTAAACTGTAATATTGTCTTAAGTAAGTTTACCAGCTGTTTTTGTTCCAATTTACAAGCTAGTTTGTGTTAAGTATCTTTTATCCGTCTCGTATGACGCCTGAGAAGCATGTCTGTTGTAGATTATAATCTTTATTCCCTGTTTCACTCTGTTTATTTCCTGTCATTGTAGAAAGTTGTTGGTCCATCTTGTGAGGTTTAATTGTAGAGGTGGCATAGCCTAAACAGCTAACATGGATGTCTTTAGTTTCCCTTTATTTAGAACCACACTCCAGCGTCATAGCATAAACAGAACAGTGTCTGTGCATCGGTGCACCGATAATTTAGTCCACAATCAACTCTCAAAGGATATCGCTGCCTCCCGTGTCCTCACTAGACACCCCACATCGCTGACTAGAGTTTCTAACCACCAGAGCTTCATCACAACCTACGTATACACAGACACAGGAATATCGTGTAATAATAAGAACATTGCATCATACACTGTTAGATATCTTGCAGGGTATGTCTGAGGTCATGTAGTCATGCTTTCACTGACTGTGCATGTATTGCATCATATTCTGCATGAATGAATGATTTAGTACATATTTCATTGACACCATCAGAGGAGGACTGTACCTGTGAAAGAGGGGCCTGAGGAGAGAGGCCTTTGCTGCTGCAGTGGGACCCTGCAGACGCAAAACGCAGCTAGTCCCACTGAGACGATCTGTGCCACTGAAGCATTTGATCCTGATAGTACAGATTTGTTTGCTGGACTCCAGACAGGATTTTGTTTGGTAGAACTGTTATTTACCACCTGGCTCTGCTGGCCTTCATTTGGTTGCACTGATTGGTTGTTGTCTGTCCAATGCGTCCATACGCATAATGGTCCGTGCCTGTTGATAATCTCCTCAGCAAATGAAAAATTCCAGACTCCTTCACATTAATGAAGAAGTCTAACGAGCTTCCTGCAGTCTGCTCGTGACTGTCCCTTTCACACAGCCTCCATTAAAGAGAGCAGAGCAGCCTGAGAGGCGGAACCATAGACTGTATAAAAAGATGGCCGACATGACAGCTCCCTAATAGTGAAGCCAAACCCTCTCTATCGCCCCCTGCTGACTGGCTGCAGTATAGCTCATAAAGCCCGCCTCCTCCATGTTAACAGATGGGACATGAGTCAAACTATAAAATCAAAATATAGATCAAACACATTTTTCTCCAACATGGTTTCTGTCATTATAGTTAGTTCTTATCATGCTGATTTATGTCCAAGTGAATTTTCTCACAAGTTTACTTTTAATTAGTTATTTGATGCTGTAAAAAGGGGGCGTGGCCTCATGATTGACAGCTCTGTTGACATATGGGGCTCCTACGTAACTAACACTAACACTACAGTCATTGAACTTTCCTTAGATAGATAGATAGATAGATAGATAGATAGATATTCTCGCTCTGTCCTTTCACAGTAAGCTGTAAATCTGGCCTTCAGCTTTCTATTTGCAGACTTCTCCTCGTCCTCTTCGTGTCCAATCTCCTCCCGATCCCTCTCTCCGTCCCTCCTCCACCTCCCCCTTATCCCTGAATTTTCATTATCTCTCCATCTCTCTTTATCCCTCCATCTTTTCTTGTCAATAACTGTGTCTTGGGGCTCAGTGACTCATCTGTACTTCTCTCTGTTTGGTTTTCTGTTTTCGCTCCTTTCTCTGTCTCTCTAACTAAATATAAGTCCATAATCCTCTCTTCTGTCTGTCACTCTTTGTCTTTCTGTGCTGTCTCTCTCCTTCACCAGCTATAAACCCACAATCTGTCCGTCCGTTCCTCTTCTACTGTCTTTCTTCTTCCTGTCCTCGTACACTCACATCTTTTTAAGGGAGATTAAAATGACTTTGTTTTATTTTAGTCAAAGGTTTAAGAAGCCACCGGCGATGTTTGCTGCTTATTATATTCAAAGGCCTCCTTTAAAAATAGACGTGAGGAAACAGCAGAGCTGAGTTCACTGCATTCACAGGATTTATTTAGAATACACAGGAAAGAGAGAAACTAAACTGTCTCTAACCGTAAAGAAAAGTTAATTCCTTTGATCTTAAAGTGTGCTATTTACGCTCTTTTGAACGGCAGGTTTGAGGCTCATTTTGGGGCTTTTATATGAGCCATGGCGGTGCAAACAGTTCGGCTCCAGCTGTCAAAAGGCTAACTGCAGTAGCGACATTTACTGATCGAAGTTCTGTTATAAATGAAGCATAATTTCTTGATATCTGTCTGATCTTGTGACACAGTTTCTTGTTGTTGAGATGGCAAAACACACTTTCCACATCACAAAGGTAAAATAAGCGTTGGAAAATAAGACCCTAAAGGCATCGTGTATCAAGTTACCCTACAACAATCATACAGTTATGTATGCGGCTTACCTGTGGCAGAGACAGAGAGGGGCTTTAATTAATGTTATATCTTAATTCCACTGTGCTTCATTCTCCACCACGTTTAGTGTTTGTTCACAGAACTACTTTTCTCACCTTGCTTCTCCTGAGTTATTTCTTTCACACCTGCACCTCTGTCTGTCTGCCCCGCCTCTTTCTGTGTCTCTCTTTCTGTATGTGTCTGATCTGTTGACATTCATCATGAGCTGCACGATTTACAAAGTCGCCCAAATTACACAACTTGTGTTTACCGTTTTCACAGCAGCAGGTGAGCCACGTGTGAAGGAGGCTTGTCGGTAAAGATGCTGTGTGTTAAACACGCCGGCTGTTTTTTCGGTAAATTCAGACCATGTCTACACGTACACGGGTATTATTGAAAACTAAGTTTTTGCCTCCTACGTTTCCAAAACAAATCCCGTCCTCACAAGCACGGTTATAAAAAATCCCTGTCCAAACAAAAACGCTGTCATGAGAATGCCACACCAACATGCGGCGATATAACCTGGTCATGTAAAGAAGAAGAAGAAGAATCAATCGTGGCCAATTAAAAGTCCGGAAAATTCTGCAGTAAACGAGTAACTGTACATATATGTGTAAACATGTAAAAAGTCCTGTTAAGCATCACTGTTTTTGTCACCTCCGTCATTTTGCAAGGAATGCCGTCTCATTAGTGACGCGTCACCATGGAGATAACGACGCACAGTCTGACGTCACGAGCCCAAAACTCTGTTTACCCCGTCTACACGTCTCTGCCGAAACAAAGTCTTCACCCTGGCCGGAGTTTTACAAAACATCCGTTTTCAGTGACCTAAAACGGCGTTTTTGTGGACGAAAGGCCAAAATTAAGAGAAAAAGCTACGTTTTAAAAAAATACCCGTGTACGTGTGGACATGGCCTAAGTGTGTGTTTTAGTTAGCAGAAGTGGCTACGGCGGCGCCAACCGCCGATCTCTACTGTGCAGATTCTGGCTCCATTTGACGTCACCATCGCAACACAGCAGCGCCCGTCACAGGGGCTATTTTGGCATCAATTCCGTACAATGAGAGCAGATGGAGACGCGTCATCCATCTATATATACAGTCATTGGTCGAAACGATCAAAGTCAACGTGGTGAAGAATGACATCGCCACTACACAGCGGCAGTTAAAATCTTTTAAAACAGCGTCTTAACAAGGTCCATCTTTAACATGTGCATTTAGAGGAGGGATATACTAGAAGTCATCTGTGTGTGTGTGTGTGTGTGTGTGCGTGTGTGTTTCTCTACAGGTAGGAGGGGCAGAGTGCGAGGGGAGGATGTTCAGTGATTAAGGGTGGATAATAAAATCAGAAACATGATAGAATTTGTTGCTAAATACACCTGAACTCAGTGTGTGGACATGCTGGAGATATTTGATTCACAGCTGTGTGGATGCATGAATGTGGATGACCGTGTTCTTCTACTTTCCCTGGATACATGAGGGTAAAAATAAAAGCCTGTGCCTCTCTATGTTGTGACCACCAGGTGTCACTGTGCCTCTGTGCAGCGCCTCTGCCTGCCGGCCTCAGTGGACGCTCTGTGGCAGTCGCTAACAGTTTAGTCAGTGTGCCGTCCTGGTGCTCGGTGCCAGGCTCGGAGGATGAAAGCACACAGAACGAGGCCCTGATGCCTCGTGGCTTTACAGAGCGCTGTGATGCTATCTGCCTGCCACCGTCTATCTACCCCCCCTCTCTGCCTTTCTGAGGTAATCGCTGGGGTGGGATGGTGGGAGCCGGCCTGTGTTGAATAAATGTGTGTGTAGCTTGTGTTCATGTGTCTGAAACTTTATGTCTCCAAAAAGATCAACTGTGTTCAAAAATCCAGCTCGCTGGATGACAAACTTTTATTTGTAACAATGCCTCCTCTCAAAGCCTTCATACTCTGAACTCCATTTCCCACAGTGCTTTGGTGCATCTGCCTTTCATTGTGTGTATCATACAGCTGCTGGCCCTGGTGCACGCCAAGGAGGATTTTACCTCCTTTATCTAGTCTTCTTACAATAAGTAAGGCTGTTTTTACATACTGTGGGTCTTGGTATCTGATAGGTACAACAACATTTGGAATTACACCAGTAGATTCTGTAAGCTGTCAGCCAAATGCACTGAACATACGTCCACTAAAAGTTCTTGTTGTTTCCACTGACAGGCTCAGATTGTTCTTCTAAGTGTGTGACAACATGACAGAAAGGATCCCTACAGAGATAGACCTTTTTGCTACAGAGGAAGATGATTGTTTTAACCACAAACTGACGTTACATCGCTCTCTGCAAACAAACCAGACTCCATTGACAAAAACAGGTATTTTACCAGAACACCTGAGTTGCTGGTCTACTGCTCCTTCAGCTAGTTTGTTTGTATGATTGTGTGTTAAACATAAATTCTGTTAGATTGGACATTACCATTTAAATCACTAAGGTCACACAATAACAAAAGCAAACTCATTGATTGAGGCAATGGAAGAACAGTGATTCCTCCTCTGCAACGTAAAATTACTGTTTTTGTCAATGGAGTCTGGTGTGTTTGCAGAGAGCGATGTAACGTCTGTGTGTGGTTAAAACAATCATCTTCCTCTGTAACAAAAAGGTCTATCTCTGAAGGGATCCTTTCTGTAATGTTGTCACCACACCCCAGGATTATGTTGCAGCCATTACAGCCTGTTTTAGAAATTTAGACCCCAAAATGTTTAAAAAAACATTGAATTCGTCTTTAAGTTAAAGTTGTAATAAAATGAAATGCAAGAAACGAAACCGGTGGGCAGGCAACTAGAAGTATTTGTAGATCTGGTGTGCGTGCGTGTGTGTGTGTGTGTGTGTGTGTGTGTGTGTGTGTGTGTGTGTGTGTGTAGTGGGAGAGGGTACTGATGGCATTTAAAGGAGCGATGAGTCAGGCTGACCAACAAACAGCAGCCCAGTTCTTATGGATCGGAGAGAGAGCGGGCGTGTTGAGATTGCCTCTCTATGTGAGTGTGTTGTGTTTGTGTGTGTGTGTGTGTGTGTGTGTTTTATACTGGGGGTGTGTGGTGGATATTAAACCCACAACAAATGGCCCAAGGGCCAGCGGGGGCCGCTGAGATTGCTTCCATAAGAAAAAAAATCAAGTGCTTCTACATGTGTGTGTGTGTGTGTGTGTGTGTGTGTGTGTGTGTGTGTGTGTGTGTGTATGCATGCATGACAAACTGTGTGTTCGTAGATGGGAGGTGTATTATTACAGGAAGAAGAGGAGAGACAGTATGATGAGTAGATAAAAAGAGGATGTTGGGGGATAGTGGGATGTGGATGATGAATGAGAGGAGAAACAAATGACCAAAAGCAGAAAAGGAGGAGAAGGAGAAAGAAGAAGGAGAAGAGCAGGGAGAGTAATGGCAGAGAGAGGAGTTAGATCTTAAGGTTTAATATTAAATGAGGGATCATGGAGGGTTGATAAAAAAAAAGAAAATGGAACAAGTGAAGAGTGAAATAAGAAAAAGAAAAGGAGACACTCTCCTAAATCTAACATATCAGTTTATCAGAATGTGCAAAGACTGGGTATCTCGCAGGGTAACTGTTTACAAAACTACAACTAGATTCCTGGTGAGATTATTTCCCATCATGCTCCTGGTGGAAACGTACAAGAAGATGAACTATGGAGCAGAAACAGAAGCAGGGGTCAAAGAGATCCATGTGTGCAGTATAAAAACAACAACCTGCGTATCTGTTTAAAAAGAGCTGAACTCTGTAGAAAGTGTGTTAAAAAGGTCAAAGCAGAAGGAAACACAAAATATCATTGTTAAACGCTTTTAGAGAAACAACAATATTAAAATCTGATCGTTTAGTTATTTAGGAAATAGCTGCTCAGACCGACGTCCACTGAACGATACAGCACCAATATTTCACTTCACACAGAGATAAGAAGAAACAGCCATAAATCGTGTGAAGCCGAGAAAATCCCCTCCGAGCTTTAGGAGAAACCTCAGGACTGATACGTCTCAATTTGGGAGGGAAACTGGGAGCAGAAACATTACAAGATAAAGAGGAAATTTATGGCGGAGGATAAAAGAAACACAAAATGACCTTGAAGTCAGGAATGAAAGGAAGAGAAGGAAGGCGTCAAAACAAAAGAAAACAAGGCATTAAAAGCAAATGAGTACAGGGAGGGAGGGAGAGACGAAGAGGGGGAGGACAACAGGAAGTAGAAAAGATGCTTGTTTTCAGTCCAGCATCACACCGAACTCCTACATCAGCCGACATGAGTCTCATGTTTTACCTGCACGTTCATCAGAGGTTTCTTTAAGCGCGGGCTCAGCAGAATCGTTTTCTATTGTTTCAACTCTCTTCACATTTCAAACTATGTCTTTGTACAGGACGGAGGACTACAGAGAAACAACCTGTACTCAATCCAGCTCGGTTTGGTTGTCCTGATTTGATGAGAGTAGACCTTCATGTTTCACTTTCCTTCTCTTACATTCATCATTTATCATTTTAGGAACGCGGCCGCAAAAACGGAGGTGATGAAAATGTGAATTGAAAAATAGAGATAAATTATCAAGTGATCAATACAGCCAACATTTATCACATGAAAGCATGACATTTTTGTTACCTTCGCCTTAAAAAAAAAAAATATATATATATATATATAAAAAGGACAAGGCCACTCAGCGAATCGCTAGACTTGATTTGAAATTTTATTTCAAACATTTAAAAAAAGAGACTCTGCAGCTTTTCTGTCTGTAGTAACTCCTGCCTTCGCCACCCTCGGAACGTAGGATGACTTCTCTCTTGATCTGCTGTCGCCATGTCAACATAAAATGTTCAGAGAGGCTGGGACCTCAGAGGATAACTCAGCTTTAAAGCTCATGAAAGATGAACACCTATCTAACCTTAAACAGTCACATAGAAACAAGCTAGCAGCAGCCCGGCACGCAGGCCGCGCCCACAGACGAGCGCTGCAGGAACACAGATCTTTAACATTGTTTGTTTGACACGAATGAGAAAAATGGATTCTGTTGTTCTTTAACTTACACACTACTGTTACAAATACTGTTGTAAAAGACTGAATAAGATGAAGCGAAGTTTTGTAGAAAACCAAACTGACTAACAACCTGTAAAAACACAGTTTGTCAGAGATTAAGCTGAACTAATGAAAACGAATGTCTGTAACAAAAACATATGCTGATGTTACGTTACACAGGAGCCTCCTGTGTTTCCATTCTGAGGAAACGTGAGGATATGATTATTAAAAACAGGGATGAATACCTCTGGCACCGGCAGCTTTCTGCACTTCACAACTCAACCATCAAAGCATGTTCATCATTTCTGCTGGCTGAAGCAATCTGCTTAGAAAACCAACCAATCGAGGCAGCTGGAGACCAACACCTCCTGTGCTCTGCAAGGTAAAATAGCTGCTTTTGTCAATGGAGTCTGGTGGCTTTGAAGAGAGCGATGTAACGACGAAGTGTTTGACAACATTACAGAAAGGATCCCGACAGAGATAGACCTTTTGTTCAAGAGGAAGAGGATTTTTTTAAACCACAAACAGACGTTACATCGCTCTCTTGTAAGACACCAGACTCCATTGACAAAAGCAGTACGTTTACGTTGCAGAGGAGGAGCAACTGTTCTTCAGTTGCATCAATCAATAAGTTTGTTATTGTGTGACCTTGGTGATTTAAATGGTAATGCCAAATCCAACACAATTTTTGTGTAACACAATCATACAAACAAATGAACTAACCGACGGAGGCAGTGGTAGACTAGCAACTAAGGTGTGCTGGTAAAATACCTGTTTTTTTTCAATGGAGTCTGGTGGCTTTGAAGAGAGCGATGTAACGTCTGTGTGTGATTAGAAATAAATCATCTTCCTCTGTAACAAAAAAGGTCTATCTCTGTAGGGATCCTTTCTGTAATGTTGTCACACACTTAGAAGAACAATCTGAGCCTGTCAGTGGAAACAACAAGAACTTTGAGTGGACTGAATCTGATCAGGGATGTAATTATGTTGCTGTCATACAGCCTGCTGTAGGGCTGCAAGCTGAAGAAATCTACTCAAGCTTTAAAAAAACGTTTTGTATCTTTTAGTCATTTAGACCCCAAAATGTGTAAAGAAATAGTTCCCACGTTTCCAAAAGGCCGTGATTCTCCTTTAAGTTGTTGAACACTTTGTACCTGTGGTGCTTTAAGCAGTGACTACATGAAACGCAGTTGTTGGCAATGATTTTTACAGTCTGTATTAACATGAAACAAATCCAACTGGTGACGCTACCAGCTCAATCTGTTTACAGTGTGTGTGTGTGTGTGTGTGTGTGTGTGTGTGTGTTTTAAAGGCTCTTTGAACAGTGTGATTTAATGGTGAGTGCCCTTTCCTTTCAGCCTGAGGTAGCAGCACACTGCGTACCTGCGACACCCAGTGCGTGTGTGTGTGTGTGTGTGTGTGTGCCTCCTCCAGGTGAGTGACTGTTCATTAAAGTGTATTTTTAATGGCTCAGCGTTCAGTCGGTGCTCAGTCATGCAGGTTGAATGAACTTTGTCCGCATGGTTTACTAAAGCAGCTCACAGCTCGTCGTCTCTGTCACTTTCTCTCTCAGCGCCTGTCGGTCACACATTTCAATTTCAAACAGACTTCACATAAAACTCTCTCTCTCTCTCTCTCTCTCTCTCTCTCTCTCTCTCTCTCTCTCTGTGTCTGTCTCTCTGTGTCTGTCTCTCTGTGCCTGTCTCTCTGTGTCTGTCTCTCTCTCTGTGTCTGTGTCTCTCTGTGTCTGTCTCTCTGCGTCTGTCTCTCTCTCTCTCTCTCTGCATGTCTCTCTCTGTGTCCCTCTCTCTGTGTCTGTCTCTCTCTGTGTCTGTCTCTCTCTCTGTGTCTGTCTCTCTCTGTGTCTGTCTCTCTCTCTGTGTCTGTCTCTCTCTGTCTGTCTCTTTCTCTGCCTGTCTCTCTGTGTCTGTCTCTCTCTGTGTCTGTGCCCACGGGCTGCAGCCTCCGGAGGAGGCGGTGTACGGGGGATGCTCCATTCGTAGCCTGCGAGATGTTAAAGCCGAACTGAAATAGGACGGTCTGGTCTGCGGAGCATTTCCTGTTTGTGTCGCCAGCCGTTCCCGCCCTTAACCTTGCATCACCAAACGCGGCTCCTGTCGCCTAGCAACGGGTAGCTAGCGGGCTAACTAGCTAGCATAACTAACATCACGTAACTTAACCTGTCATTTTAAAGATCATTTGTTCCAAAGCCCCTTTCATTTCACATGTGTAACACTAGTTCTTTGACTGAGTTGAAACCAAATACTTTACATTTAATTTGAATTGGCCTGAAATTCATCTCGGGATATGTTGAGCCACGAAGGATGAACCCGGTGGATCCTTCGTGGCCCGGGAAGCGGAGGACGTATTTGTCGGCCGCATCTGAAGGAGCCTTCGAATTGGGACATGCTTCTGTGACGCAATCGGCCTTCAGATACAGCCTTCGAAGGATGCAGCCCCTGGATTGGGACACAGCTGCTATTAAGCTACCACATGACCTTTAGTGGTCACATACATTAGGCACCCAGATAGGCTGACAGGCACTACAAAGGCAGGTGTTAACCTTCGAAACATCCAAATAAACAATAACATAATTCATTCATTGTGCTGGTGGCTCTTATATTTTTCTTTTTCAGAGTTCAGCGTCCTCTGCGCAGAAACGCCCTCGCCATCAGCTGTTTCTTGTCGCTGGAGGAGAAGCAGGTGTAGAGCGGCTGCTGATGCCAGGACACGATTCCTTCGGTAGTTTCTACATTCCTTTGTAAAACTTCTTTCAAAGCAAATATTAAACATACAGAGCAATTTAACACAGACTACGGTCACTACCGAGGGAAGCGGAAGTGCTGCCACACAGCATTGGTAACCTAGCAACAGTAAGCGCCCGTGAGAAGCGCTCTGAAATTGAGATTGTGGGGCGAATTTAAATTTTTATGCCCCTGAACTGTTTAGAACAGTGGTTCTCAACTGGTGGGTCGGAACCCAAAAGTGGGTCGCGGAAGTGTACTTGAAAAAAAACGTTGTGGCAAAAAGTCTATGCTGTGCTTTTATTTTGAAGGGGTTTCCTATGACGTGCGTGCAGAAGTGTAGTTTACTCCACTGATTGGGGAATCCCAGCTACAGTTACATTTACATTCTAGAAACTTGATGAGCTGACAGTTGTTGCCTTTATTTTGCACTTTTTTAGTTTATTTCTGCTAAAAGAAGGCTGCTAACTGAATGAATTGTAGAGGGAATATGTTCTTCTAACGCAATCTGCACAAGTTTGAATTAAATAAACAGCCACACCTGCCATCACAGAGCTCGTCAACAGATCGGTGTGTGTACACATACAGGTGTGCTTTCCATCATTTCAAATATTCTCACCTGAAAAAGATGTGAGTATGATCAGCGTCATCATTTAGTATGATTTGTGGCACGGAGTCAGCGTGCTGGTGCTGCTCACCTACATATAATCTGTAACTATTCATTACGTCTAGTCTTTGTCGCCCCCTCCTCCTGTCTTTGATGGACAGCAGCTACTCACCAATGATAGGAGTGGCTCCTCGGCGTAGAGTGGAGTTTGGCTCCAGGCACCAGCAACAAATAAAAAAAAGGGGGAGGGAGGTGGAGTATTGGTTTGGGTCTCAGAGATTGGTGGGTTGTGGGTTTGATTGACAGTTTCTTGTGTGTTATTGGGAGATGGCGTCATCGTCATGGGTGGGGTTTAAATCCACTACAGTCGTCCCTCGAAGAGAAGCTCCTCCCATCCCCTCTGCTGACGACGACGGCTGGGAGTTTTTATTAGCGCCTCCACCTGCGAGACAACAGGATGGAGTCAGATTAGGAGGAGCAGAAGACAAAATAGGAGTCACATGTTTCCTGCTGTCTGTTCTGTTACCCTGCCCTGCAGAGGAGGAGGACGGAGGCAGAGCGAGGACCGTGGCCCCGCCTCCTCCCCCTCCGTTGGTCTGGGAGCAGACGTTGGCTTGGCGAGCGGCGGCTTTCTGTTTGTAGTGGTTACTGTGCAGCTTGTACTTCATGAGGAGGATGAAGATGAAGACGAGGACGGAGGCCACGATGATCCCCCCGATGATGATGATCATGGTTCCTCCCAGGAACTGCAGACACAGATCAGACACAGCAGACGGTCAGCCTGGTGTGCACACTTGATTTATACGCTGAACTTTGTGTCTGACCTCTGCTTCACAGGTTTTCTTTATATAAAAAATGTCCCCTTTACTGAAAGCATTGACGCTTGTTAAGTACTCAAGTTTTACAGTTAATTCTTGACCTTGATGAAAAACCTTCAAGTCAACCTGAGAAAGAAGTCTTTAAGTGCTGAGAAAAGCTGACCAAGTCCATTTGACGAGGACAGTATCCAACAATGTCAGCTGCTCCATGAAGCCTTCACAATTTGTTCCTTCTTTTCAGTTCAGCAAGTTATTTCTGAGAACCAAGAAACCCTGAGGCCTGTGAAATAAAACTGCTACAGGTGCTACACACTGACCTGGTCTCGTATAGAGTGACAGCGACCGTACTCCGTCTCCGTGCTGAAGGACACGCAGCCCACCAGCTTGGTGCCCGTCAGGGCGGTGATGCCGTCATCGTAGACGGCCAAAACACACAGCTCGTAGTCTCGCGACGACGCCAGGTCGCTCAGCAGGAAGTACTTGTGGTTGGCTGGGATCATCCTGGGAGAGACAAAGAAACTGCATTTTACGTTGTCCTGGTTGGTCGACGGTTTGAAATGATTCTGACACCATCTCACATTTAGAGACATTTAAGTCACAAAGATTTTGCAAAGACTGGGTCTCTTTTTAAAAACTACAACTGTTGAAATAATTTCCCATCATGCTCCTGGTGCAACTTAACAAGAAGAAAAACAAACCACGGAGCAGAAACAAACAGCTACTCTGCTATGTGCAGTGGTTTGTGTTGTCTGCAGTGATTGAGGCCTTAACGTTAGCAGGGTTAGCATTACGAGCTAGCAGGTTCAAACTTTCATGTGCAGAGGAATCAACGTCCAGCTGAAGAATAAAATCCCATAAAAGTTAATCGTATTAAGGCTGGCGGCGGTTTTGAGACACATTGTCACATATTTTGGTGCTTTTTTTTGGGGTGCCAAAGTTCCTTATTGTCATTTGTCAGAGAAACAATTTAATTTGTCTGTAATTTTCTGCCCAAAATTCCTTTAAAGTCTCAAATTAATGACAGTAATTACAGAGAATGACAGAGCTGCATTACTGGGCCAGACAGGAGCAATTTGATTTTCACTGTGACTCTGCTGGAGGAGGCGACGAGCGGGGACGGACAGTAAAAAGGTTTACGGTTTTATTTAGAAGCAGACAAAAAGAAGGAAACGAATCTGTGAGGCTGATATTGAATTCTGTCTGTCACCACAAAATATGTTTTCTTGCACATGCAGTCAGTTTAAGAAGAACTGGGGGAAACTAATTTAACACAACTGTTTGCCTCTTTATTCTTGTGCTGGATTCTTTTCTTTATCCGAGCTATAAGAAAATACCACGATAAGGTTTTCACTGTTACTGTCTGAAGTGAATCTGTGCTGAGAACAAGCGGGGAGCTGTGATCAAATCTGCAGACAAACTCGTGAAGCAGGATTAGTACATGTATAGCTGTACATGTGAACATCGTCCACGTGTGTTTTCTATTACAAACATGCTTCACACACATCGGCCCGAAACACACACATGCACAAACAGGACCCTGTGGACATGCATTAAAGGAGAGATGTCAGAGTGAGGGGGGCGGCACATGGACACCTCGACAGTGCCCAGGAAAGGAACTGGCACCTCTCATACTTTAATCGGCCACGTCCCAACAGACCGAGCAACTGTCGAGCCCTAACTTTCTAAAGAAGTCAACATTGACAACACCAGGCGAGAGGACAGCATCCAGAGATGATGCTAAAGGGACACTAGATCATCATATTTTAAAGCGCAGGGCCACTGATCAAACTGTGGTGGGAATACTTGTGAATTAGAGCAGGTTTGCGTGTCATTAGCCGAACCAAAGAGCCTGAGGTAGGCGATGTGATTATACGTCTCAGTAACGTGGCGATGTTTCCATCACGCTGTTGTTGTGAGGACGAAAACAGCCTTGCCTTTAATTTCCCCGCGCATGCATATTTTTACACTCAGTTCTGTTTCTTCTTATCATGACTCAAAGGAATTGTCTTCACACATTGCTTTTTTCATCAGTTACAGTTCATTTCAAATGAATATCCAGCATCATCTCTATCAGATCCAGTTTGGCTGGTAAATCTTATTAGTCTCAGTCTAACCTTTAAACTGAATGTGCTCCTGCAGAGTGAAGACCTGTTCCTTCTCTTTCAGTCGTAGTCCATCTCTATCTAATCATAGCCTGTCCGTCCTCATGCACACAAGCTTTTGTATTCATACTGCAGCTTTGCTCTAAGTGATGACTTTGGTTCCAGTTGTGATGCAGAGAAACAGAAGCATAGATCAAACACAATGTCCTGGTAAAGGAAAGAGCAGAGGAGTTTTCCTATAATGCAAAAGATTGAAGCTGGAGTAGAAAATTGAAGTGGAGCGAAAATACACAGAAAAGACAGACGGAGAAAAAGAAAAGAGGGAAGGAAGAGCGATGTAGCAATTTCAATTTTCAACCTGAAAATCAAAGGGTACAAGTGAGAGTGAGATTAAAGACAGACGAGGAAGACGGCAGCGAGAAGGGGAAAGAAGAATGTGTGGTAGAGAGAAAACAGACACAGAAGAAGAGCAGAAGTGATGAGAGAGAGCAGACAAGGTGAGACAGACAAGAGAAAGATGGAGAAGGAGGAGAGGGAGTGAGAAAAAGGAAGTGTCACAGTGGAGGACGCAGAGAAATGAGGGGAAGACGGGAACACAGAGAGAAATCACAGAAACAAGAAAGGAGACGTTTATTCAGAGACACGAGGAGAGATGGAAACAGAACGGAGCAGAGAGGAGAGTATAGGAACATCTTCAGGTGTGACAGTGATGGAAATATAAGGACCTTAAGCATTATAGTCCATATTATAGACATTATAGAGCATCCCTGAAACTAAGCAGTGACTTCTTATAACTGCTTTTTTCTGGAAGACAACTTCTCATCAAATATGTATGATGAATACATTTAATTATAAATGGAGCAAAATGTCAGTGAACAGCTCTTCCACCTCCTGAGTTCTGGTGGTTAAGCCACGCCCCGTTCTAACAGACGCATGAAGTTTGGCACCAGGAGATCTCCATAGACAAACATGTAGCACGTAGAATGGGTCTAAAAGAGCTCAGTGACTTTAAAGTTCTGATGTCGAAGATTTCAGTTCTTGTGCTCATGGACACCACCTACTGGCAATAATATGTGATTACAGGAGCACTTCCCAATTTAACCAGACGTCTGCAGCTGGCTCCCTTTGTTATGGCTGTAACTCTTGATTTTCCTGGCTGACGGTCGCTTTCCTTTTCAGACTGTTTGCTTCATCTGAGCGTTGAGTTTGTTTCTTCTTCTTTGGATTTTCACTTCTTGTTGAAGTTGTATCTGTAGTCATCCATCTTTTCTTTGTTTGTTCAGCCATAGTAGATTACTGTTTACTCGCAACACTTGCAGAGAGCGGAAAAGCAGCCGCTTAGCTCCGCCTACCCTCTCTGGCAGACCAACCACTGCTGGCTGATGGAAAACGCGTCACTAACTGGGCGCCGCCACAGACACCCAGTCCATAATAATACTTTATACTGCAAATGCAAAGGCTTTCATCAGTGGGCCATAGGCTCATTCACCATTGTGTTACCTCATTCGGCAATAGATAGAGACTTACAGACATTTATTTACATGAAAAAGTTGGAGATTGTTACTTTAAATAAGGGAACGACATATATGTCACCTTAACAAGAAGCCAGTTCATGAAACTTCTGCAGTTCTAGATCTTCTCCAGTATACTGTAAGGACTTTTATTGTGAAGGGGAAGCAACAATAACCAATAACAGCTCAGCTATTAGGAGCAAGTTCACTATGCAAAATCACAGAGGGACTTGAGGAGTGTTTCCAACTCTGCAGCAGGTTTGTGAAGGCCCAAGTGGTGCCAGCCTGACTGTGGACAAAGAGAGCTCCACAAAGTGCAATTTGGAACTAGACTTCCTGCCCTGAGCCCTGACCTCACCCCGACCTCAACCCGACTGACGTAGAATGAAGATTGTGAGTCAGGCCTCCTCGTCCAACATCAGCACCTGACCGCATCAATAGTCTTTACTTTTGAAGGGACAATAAGACTCCAAAAACATGTGGAAAGCCTCCTGGAAAATTGGCGGCAATTGTCATGAACATATTGATGCCCATGCTGTTAGAATCAGACGTCCAACAAGCTCAGGTGAGGTTGTCAGGTGTGCACTGACTTCTGGTAATCCAGTGTAAAGTCCTCGTCACGGAAAACTGGACCGCTGTCAATGAAACATCATTTACTGAACCTCACACACATTTCATTATCCATTCATTACCCATAATGCTTATCCTGTTCAGGGTCGCGGTTTGGAAGGCGGAAGAAGGAAGTCCAAACTGGGATGAACAGACAGAGTGGAAAGAGATTCACTGAACAGACACTTCCCTCACTGTCAGAGAACATGATGACAATGCAACTTCGACTCTTCCATTGTTTCACTCTTAACCAAAACAGGAAGTGACATTTTCCCTTTCCTGAGACAACGCTGCTGTGAGGTAGTAAAGTGGACTTTCAGACACAAAAGCAGCAGTAAGAGAATTCCAACTGTGCCACCCTTAAGATAATGAAGAGCCCGAGCTGTGATTCCTTTAACTAATCTGAGTACAGATAGTGATGGATGAGACACGAGAGAGCGGCTGGTAGAAAGAACGGAGAGAAAAAAGGAACAAAGAGGGAGAATTCTGGGCTGCAGAGAGACGAGATGTTATCGACTGAATGATAATCGAGCAGAGGAACATGGGAGCGGTGAACTGGGCCACCCTCTGAAACACTGAGCTTACTGCCAGCGCTGGACCGACTCATCCCCTCTGTTACACACACTCACACACGGTGACACACACACTCACACTATAGGACCAACACAAACATGCAGGAGTAGAGCCAGACATAAAGACATACGCACTCTTTTTAGAGCTAAATGAGTTTAAGAATCTCTTTTGAAGCTCTAATAATACTTTATTATTAACACAAACTCAAATGATACAGGTTCCTTCAAAGAGAACCCACAGAGAATGAGCTCTTTTCATTTTAGGCCTCTTTTAGCTCCTTTTTTCAACCTCTACCGTCTGTTTTACTGCGTTAGTGTTTCCAAAAGCAGGCCGCATACAAACTCTAATAAACACGCTTTGAGTTGTCGCCTCCTTTTCTGACAGCTGGTGTAAAAAAGTGGAACATCTAGCAGGTAAAAAGAAGCCCCTCACACACATGCGCTGCACTCCCAACTCTGTCCGGCTTGGCGAGTAAAATGTCTGCGTGAAGTCGGGCCGAGCCGATGTGTGAATGCAGCAGATAATACTCAGGAGGCCAGCGAGTGGGCGGGGGGATGACGTTTATATCATTTGACACGAGCGAAACCAGAAGAGCGACACAGAACAGGACGATTAAAAACATCCGAGCTTAAAGAAGAAGGATCGTTTACAAGACGACAGCAGAGACGTCCGCAGAGAGGAAGACATTCAGGAGCTTCTGGCTGTGGCAGCGTACGTTTTACATCATGTCCTGCCTAATGACACCCCAGCACCTGTCCCCAATGGAAAATCTGCCGCTGTGAAAAGATGTGTGAAAAGGGTTTTACTGATATTTGTTTGTTTCAACATGTAAATTAACATCGAACACAAAAATTGTGTCACACACAAGCTGCAACCTCCGGTGTTGAAAAATGAAGCCAATGCAGAAGTGCAAAAAAACTGCAGTTTCTCGAGTGGCCACTAGAGGCTCCAGAAGCCAAGAAATAACATTACAGCAGATGGGATATGCCCATTTTCCCAGCGGAAGTAAACATGTTTACAGCCTGGTACAAGAAACGGTTTTGTTATAAATAGCTGATTTTACTGTTCAAGATAAACTGTACGGGCTGCTCAGTGTTTATCACACACTTATGTAATCCTGGGCCAGTAAATAAGAGTCAGAAGTTGTTGCTTTTCCCCAGAGAGGTTATGACGGGCCGTAGTGATGAGAAGATTATTTATTTTAAGTTTCCTGTTACGTGTCGTTCACCTGCCGCTCTCTCACCGGGCGACTCTGATCAATAAACACCTGCAGTCAAGTCACCACCACAAAAAGACAACCACACCGCCACAAACAGAACCTCCTCCTGGGAGAGTTAAACCAGCTCATTCACCAGCTGATGGATCAGCCACAGACTGTTTAGCTTTGATAACTTGGCGTTTGCTAACTCCTCACTCCTCTCCAGCGCCGCCCTCTCATCCAAATATGGTCACTTCAGGCTCCAGTAAACCAACACGGCGGTGAGCACATTACGGCTTCATTTACAAAGTCAGGAAACCAGTGGGGGACGTCACAGTGGTCCATTACTACGTCCGTTATTGATACAGTCTATGGTCACACACAATAACAAACTGAGTGATCGAGGCAGTGGTGAACCAGCGAGTCAGCCACGACTTCTTCTACTTACAGTGTCCGCCGCGCTCAGCTGTGACAGAGTGTGAGCATGTTTGTATTTGTGTTGGTACCAATGTTTACAACTCTCCTGTATGTGTTCCTGTAGATGCACGTGTCCTTTGTCTGTGTGTACATGTGGGTCTGTGTATGTCCTCTGTGTGTGTGTGTGTGTGTGTGTGTGTGTGTGTGTGTCCTATATATTATTCAGGTGTCAGGCGGTGCAGGGCAGTGCCTATTTATCAACACTGGAGCGAAGGTGACGAGACAAGGAATCGAATTATAAAGCCTAGGCTGACCTGCGGGGCAGTGTGTGTGTGTGTGTGTGTGTGTGTGTGGGTGTGCGCGTGTGTTCTAGAGAGAGACATTATAGAAGTCTGGTCTATAAGTGCTGCAGCGTTTTGTGTCAGACTGATGGTTGAATGAGCACCTAAGGCTCTCTTTTTTTAAAGACTCAGACACACACACACGCACGCACACACACACACACACACACACACACACACACACGCACACACACGCACACACACACACACACACACGCACACACACGCACACACACACACACACGCACACACACACACACACGCACACACACACACACACACACGCACACACACACACACACACACACACACACACACACGCACACACACGCACACACACACACACACACACACGCACACACACACACACACGCACACACACACACACACACACACGCACACACACACACACACACACACACACACACACACACACACACTACAGCTACTGTTGTTGCCCGTGGCCTTGTTGTTGCTGAAGGGAGGTCACGTTTCAGCCTCGGGCTTCCATATAAAACTTTGTGCAGCAAATACAGGAAGTCAAGGTTGGCTGTTCTATTTCCTGTGGGGCTCAAAGGTCAGAGGTCAGAGGAAGGTTTTAACTCTACTGTACTGCGGGGAAAAAGAACAAATTGAATGTGTTTTACATGTTAAGATGACAAGCTCGTCCACCAATTTCATTTATTTATGAATTCATTTATTTTCTACTGAAGTTTTTAAACACCAGGGCTGTCTGTAAAAAGAGAGATCTTCTATTCTCAAGAGGACTCACCTGTTAATAAAGGTTGAATAAGCTGGAGTTCTTAGTTTCACCAGCAGATATCAACTGGGCCCATTTTTCACACGGACACGCCCCTTTTTTTAAATGATAAAAACAGCATATGCACACTAGCATCTGTGCAATATTCACTGATTAAAAGGTCACTCAAGGTCAGTTATACTATCATGTTTATTAAAGTGGTTCTTTAAAAATATGAGTACAGAGACTTGCTCAGTAAAGCTGTATGTTATAAAGATGCTGTTATAAGGCTGGTAAAACGACTGTATAATTTCCCCTGTGAAGGAGATTTCTCAGGTCAGAAAAAATAACCCCGATGATGTCATCATGATGTCATCAGGGTTACCTCAAACTGGGCTTGTGGGTGACAAATGTACAACGGAAAGACTGTTAACCTGAGGTTTGGACGTTTTGAGACATGGACATCTAGCAGGCAAGAAGAGTCTAAAGGAATATACAATCAAGTTGCATTGTGGGAAATGTAGGAGCACAGTTTTGGGATCTTGCCAAATTCTAGAGGTTTGTTTATCGAGGATATCTCTGCCTGCTGCTCTGATGTGGACTCATCATCTGAACCTTCTCAGTGAATGTTGTAGGAGCTGCATTTTAGTTTATTTTTATTCACATCATTAATATATGCTTTTGTTTTTCTGTGTTTTCATCATGAGAGAAGACGGGTCACAGCCGATACCATCACTGACCGCAGGCTCAGCAGATTTGATTAGCATCCTCAAAATTATAGTTAAAATGATTGACATTAAAGCCTATGCATATTGTTATGTTTTATCTATGTTTATTTCTGCAATAAAATGTAAAGTAAGTGTGAAGGCTCAGCTCATTCTCACTGTAAATATCTGTAAACTCCACAGTTCTTCTTCTTGGTGTCTTTGAAAGCAGGTTCTGATGAAGTGAGCAGCTCCAGTAGAGAAGAGCCGCTGCCGGTTATTCTTTATTTAAAGCTCTTTATCCCACGTTCCCCTCGCCTTGGGCCCGGAACAACTTAAGAATGCTGCATAATGAAAACCAGCAAAGATCCAAGATAATTGCAGTTTCGATATGTCAGCATGCCAGCGTGTGCTGTATCATTTAAGGCTATGAATAATGCAAAGCTCATAATGACATGTAATATATTAAATGCCATACAGAGGGAGGCGTGACCTCAAGTGTTGCCTGTGTCTGCTCATGACAGCTCTGTGAATAATGCAGCGTGTGAAATAGAACCACTCAGGATTCATCGGAGGCACGACACTAAATCCAAGGCATCACCGGGGTTACATTTCATTTCAGCCCTCCATGTTCACATTCTGTATGTATGAAATGGCTGTAAGCTTCCATTCCTTTTATGCTCCATTATTAAACGACACAGTGCTCAGCTGAGAGGAATGGGGCTCAACTGCCTCTGGAAACACCCACATACATCTTTTATTTTCTTTACAGTGAAGGTCGCTGATTTGATTCCTGTACAGTCTGCACTGTACATCCTGTTAGACTGTAACTGTACAAGACAGCGTCCCTGCATCACTCTGGATTGGACCAATAACTTTAATGTCTGATCAAGGTGATCACTATCGTCTATTTGATCTGTTCCTCTAATAAAAAACAACAAGGTGCTCAGTGCCCTAACACTGGAAACAGATCCCCAGAGGAAGGCTGGAAGGCTGCAGGGATCGTTTGTCACATCATCTTGTTTAAACTGCTCTTAAATAAAAACTAGAACAGCTTTCATTCCTTTTGCAGCGGAAAAATAAGGCAGCGACACAGCAGGTGTCGAGTGTGTTCTTGCCGTGAGATATTGTAGTTTTAATTGATGTTAAATAAAAACTATAATAGCTACAGGAATAACTTAAATACATTTTACAACATGGATGCTGGGGCTGCACGTGGTTAGCACCGTCACCTCACAGCTAGAAGGTTCCAGATTCAAACGTAAGGGGCCTTTCATGCTCTCCCTGTGCATGCGTGGGTTTCCCTCCAGGTCGTAAACAACAGTCAAAACCACGTGGAAGCGTTTGATCATAGGTGGTAGCAAAGAAAACCAAAGTGAGATCTTCATCATTTCTTCTTGAAACCACAAAGCCAACAACAATAAGAAGCAAGAAAACAGCTTCTTTTCACCATGATTATCAGAGTAATCTGGCTGGGAGATAAACTGTTCAAGTCTCTCTGTAGGTTTGTTGTTCCCAATTAAGTTCTTAATTGTAACAATTTCTCTATTCTTCCGCTTCATTATGAGTAATGATTTTGCAAATGCATGACAAATAGAGATGCATATAAATGAACAGAAAGTTGTAGTGAAAGTTTGACACATTTAACTTCTCAAAGGAGCAGTGAGCCTCATCCAGCAGGGAGGGCGCACAACAGCTCCACTCACCCTCCCCATCCCTCGGCTGATATAAAGAAGGGAACCAAAGCACAATGAGGGCTGCACGGTGGTGCAGTGCTTAGCACAGTTGCCTCACAGCTAGAAGGTTCCTGGTTCAAATCCCTTTTCAGACGTAGTGGGCCTGCGTGGTTCCCTCCGGCTTCCTCCCACAGTCCAAAGACATGCTCGTTAGGTTCATTGGTGACTCTAAATTTCCCATAGGTGTGAATGTGAGCATGAAAGGTTGTCTGTCTGCATGTGTCAGCCCTGTGATTGACTGGTGATCAGTCCAGGTGTAACTCCGCCTCTCGGCCAATGACAGCTGGAATCGGCTCCAGCCCCCCCCTTGATGCTTAGATACAGACATAACACGGAGATGTATTTTAACCAAACCCATTATCTTTGTCCTAACTTGATCGAATAGTCTCTGTGGCTACAACCTAACCCAACTGCGACCATTTCACTACGTTAACCACACGTTCCTTGTGTTTGTCTGGTGCATATGTGTAGGTAAACAAATATAACCCCAGCTAAAGACGCACCAGATTACTTTCAAACAGTAACACACATTTTCAAAGACAAACATGTCAAAGACAACATGCTAAAAGCAGAGGACGCAGCAAAACATCCTGTGAGCTGTCCAGCACTTTTCCACGGGGTGAGGTTTAACCACAGAGGCATGATGCGAGCACGCCAGGAACAACTTTTTAAATGAAGGGGTATTAATAAAAAACCCTCCAGCAGGTGAGAGCGAGCCACCAGGCTGAGTGTGTCATTGGCAGCAGTGAGTCAGAGCTGCTACACAATTAGTAAACCTGTGAGAAGCACCTGGCAGGCTGTCAGCCGTGTGAGGACACTGAGCCGAGGGAAGCGGAGAGAAAAGCTCACAAATAATCCAATAATCCAACAGCAGGAAGAATGTGACATCGATGCTTTCATGGAACATGGAGCTTGATTTTTCAAAGCCCTCTTTTATGCGGGGACCAAAACAAACTGAGAATTACTTGTGAAATGAATCAACAGCATCAACAAAACGGTTTTTATATCAGTTTTGATTTGTTTCCATTCCCTAAAAGGTGACTTTATGATGATTCCCGGGACACTGAAGGTATAAAATACACGCGGATAATTCCCTACCCGAGACACAAGGTCAGGGTGAGAGTTTCTCTGCATATCCTCAGTTTCATCGCCTCTCATGCTCTGAATATCAATCAGGAAAGAAAGAGAGCAGAGAAGAGACACCAGAAGAGAAACGGAGAGAGTGTGGGAGAGGAGTGGGGAGGGGAATAAATGAAGGAGGCGAGGAGGATGAGCAGAAGAAGAACAAGCGTCCTTGTGTTGATAGAAAATAAGCATGAAACCTGTCCAGGCACACGTGTTTATTACCACGGCTCATTCACAACTCAGGGTGTTTGGTAGCACACAGATGGTGCAAATGAAAGCAGCAACAGCAGCAGCTGATGAAAGTGAATATCTGTTTGTGCTAAGCTAATTACAGTCAGTCATAGAAACACAAACATCAGCAACACAATAACAAAACAAAACTCTGCTTCCTGTTTGCAGCTTGCTGAAGATTCTAACTCAGGAATGTAGTTCTGGTAGCTGTTGGGATGTCTGCGGCTAAGAGTCATCACATCACCTCAGCACAATGCAGCATTTACAGGTGCAACTGTCATCCGTTCCTGTTCACCTGAGCGAGCCTCTGTTTTGCAAAAGGTGCATTGTAGAAAGATATCTGCAGTCATGACTCCCCTAAAATATAGTTTTTACAGAAATGGCCGCAGTGCTCCAGGCTGCAGTGCGTCTTTCTCATCGCCCAACACGACCACACGTTGATTCATCTCACTTTGATCATGTAGGCGACCCTCCTCTATAGAGTGTAGGCTATAACATATAAAAGAGTGTGTCTATAGTATTTAGTCAGACTACAGAGTAGTATAGATCCAAGAGGAAACAAAAGAAGGGTGAGAAAAAGGCACACAAATACCATCTGCTGCTTCAGCACCACGGACAGCACCATGGCTCTAACAATGCATAAAACCTTTAGGCTGCTGATGTAAGGCCATGGTGGGGCCATTAAACTAACTTGCACCAACCTCAATGAGATAAAGGATCAATATGCCAGGCAGAGCAGACCAAAATGTTCAACTAAAGTAATTCTCAGGCGAGCTGGTCAAGGAAGCAAGCTTTGTAAGGAGACGCAGCGTTATCTGTCCTTTCGGTGGCACTGATGACTGTGCTAAAGAAAAACAAAGTATTCTCACTTTTCTGTAGAGTTAATAAAAAGAAGAATGGATGTTTGGAAGCACAGAAAGACACAAGGCTCAATTCAGTTTCACCTTCAAAGGAGACTGAGTGTGGACTAGTCCTTAAAAAACCTGCATATACAAGGCTTAGGATCAATTATTCAGATGTTTCTCCTTATTTTTATTTTTTTTGCATCTACAATTCAGTCTGCTCACTGATGAATGAACCAGTCGTGCTGATGTTTACATACAACATAAATAAATAAAGAGCTTAAATGTTTTAATAAAGGACTTGCTTTGGATTTATACAGAGACAGAGAGACGCAGAGAGAGTGAGTCAGACAGAGAGACGGAGAGCAGATAAAAAGAGAGACAGCTGGCAGAGAGAGAGTGGGCATCATTAGTGGGAAAAGGTCAGCGTGGCCTCAGCCTGGCTCTACTGAAGGAACTCATTACACACATGCAGGCATGTGGGTGTGTTCAAGAAGCACTGTTAGCTTCATGGCAGGGCTGCTGCAGTGTTTGGTGAAGAGTTGTGTGAATGAGTGACAGTCAGGTCAAGAGATAATGGTGTCAGATATAGATCAGATTATTTTGTACTTATGAGTGCAGAAGATTGCTTCAGTGAAACAGCTTGATCAAATAAAGTCGAGTAAAAGTTCTTGTTGTTTCCACTGACAGGCTCAGATTGTTGCTGTAAGTGTCTGACAACATTACAGAGAGGATTCCCACTGAGAGAGACCTTTTTGTTACAGAGGAAGATGCTTTGCTGAAACTAGAATTAGCCGTAACGTCGCTCTCTTTAAAGACACCAGACTCCATTGACAAAAACATTAATTTTACCTAGCAGAACACGGGAGTTCTGCAAGGTGTCTGCAAGAGTCTACTGCTGCTTCCATCGGTAACTTAGTTTGTTCAGATTCAACATAATATTTCAGTAACACACAATAGCACAAAAAACAAATCGATCAAGAGTGTGGTAAAGCAGCAGCTTAAGTGTTCGGAGAGGTAAAAGTACTGCTTTTATGAATGGAGTCTGGTGTGTTTGCAGAGAGCGATGTAACGTCAGTTTCTGGTAGGAAAAAATCATCTTCCTCTGTAACAAAAAGGTCTATCTCTGTAGGGATCCTTTCTGTCATGTTGTCACACACTTAGAACAACAATCTGAGCCTGTCAGTGGAAACAACAAGAACTTTGAGTGGACGTGCTTTGAACAAGCAGATTTCCTCCAAGGATTACAATGCCACCACTGCAGCCTGTTTCATGGCTGATTGCTGAAGAAATCTAATGGAACAATTTAAAAACTTTTGAAGCTTTTAGTCGGTTAAACCCTAATCTCTCTGTTTACAGATTCTGCTTAGAAATGTAGAATCTGTGGGCAGGGATTTCCGGGACAGCAATTGTTCTGGTTTCCGTTTGTAGTACGCTTGTAGTCCGAGTAATATTAGTCAATCACGTGTCAGCAGGCTGTGGCGCATGCAGGAAAAACAGATTTACCTTCTTATTCATCTCTATAAACAGACATCTGCATGCTAACAGCTAACAGCTAACAATCTGTTGTAGATCTGAGATTAAACTTGAGATAAATTCCCTGACGCGGTGCCACGAAAGCCGTTCAGTGTCCAGATTTCCCTGACTTCCTCGAATGCATCGGAAATGATGGCTCCACCCTCGGTTCGACAAACTTGTCATGTTAAAGTAGTTTTCTTCCCCTCTCGAGGACAGACCTGACAAAGCTTCATGTTGACTTGTTCCTAATCTGCATCATGATGTTGAAATTTCGGCGAAGGCAAGAGCCGTTAATTAAAGTCAATCACAAGAAAAACAGGCCCTTCTCTGTAAACAATGCAGCACGCGGAACAGGAAGTCTGGACTGGAAGCCGTTTATCCCATGTACCCCGGCATGTTCACAGGTGTCCCCAGAGGCTACGTCGCCGTCAGACTGCAGCCGATGGGATCTAAGATTGGTAAGAATGGTTTAAAAACACAGTAATTCTGCGTCATCTGTTGGAATGACTGACTCTTAAGACTGAGGAAACATTTCCTGGTGATGTCTTTTGCCCACATGAAAACTTAAACTCTCACTGGTTCACTTCCATGGAGCTCCTAGGCTGATGTAAGTCTGACCTCCTGCAGACTGTGAGCGCTCAGCTGTGAGTTTGAGCAGGAGAGAAAAGCTTTTGATTTGATCTCAGCCTAAAAGGGCCGGCTGTCATCCCCTGCGCTGGATGTTTTCTAACCAGAGACCCGGTGGGACAAAGTGACATTTGGCTGATGGAGGGAGAGCAGAGAGAGAGAGAGAGAGAGGGCAGGAGGGATGAGACGTGCACAGAGGTGATATGATGGAGCGAGGGATGAGAAAGAAGAGAGGTGACATTAAATGACTTTGTAAAGGTCTGTGCACTGATAAAGTGATAGAAAAAGCCGTGATGAGCAAAAGGAGAGGTGTAGTCTCATCATCTCAGCAGAATATGATCAGCTGTCACTTCCTGGACCCTTCCTCTCCTTCTTCCTCCCCTCCTCCCTTCCTGTCTCCCTCCCTCACCTATCTCTTTATCAGCTGACTCGAAGAAACATCTTCACTTATTCGCAGCATCCACCCATCATTCCCTCCTCCGTCACTGCCTCCCTCCGTTTTTCTAGTATTCCATTCTGCCTCTCTCTCTTCTTTAATCTCTCCTTCGAGAGCCGGGCAGGATGGTAATTAGAAAGCCAGAACACACACACACACTTTCTCACACTGTGCTTTATAAAGCCTTTCATGTAGACACACACACACACAGACACACACACACGCACACACACGGTCCGGGACAAAAAGAAAAAGAGGAGCAGAAGAGAATATTAAAAGAGGAGAATCAATAGATTCATTTCCTGGTGCTGACAGAGGTTGATCTCTCCCTGGACTCATAATCCTTAGAGTGTGCGTGTGTGTGTGTGTGTGTGTGTGTGTGAGAGAGAGAGAGAGAGAGAGAGAAAGAGCGAGAGAGAGAGAGAGAGAGAGGTGAAGGATAAAACCAGTGAGGTTATTCTTGCCCTGGGGCAGATTTGAGAAGAAAGACGGAGTAATGTAAAAATACAACCTTTCCTCCCCCCTCCTTGATGCCTCCCCCACCTCCTCTACAGAGAGTCAAACATACACACAGAGAGGAGGGAGGAGAGAGAGGAGGAAATGTCGATCTGTTATCTCTCTGCTTCGGTTCTCGACGGTTCTTTGACTTTTGTGCCAGCGCAGCACGTTGAACTGAAACCTAAGCCTGCGAGAGATGAGGAGAAAAAGCAGCGAGGAGGAGGAGGAGGAGGAGGAGGAGGAGGTGCTGTGATAGAAAGCAGCGCGGTGGTCAAACTGCACCAAACCAGCTCTCTCTCCTCCTTTTCCCTCGCTCTGTCCTCCCCTTTACACCTCCTCTCTGTACATCTGCTCTGAGTTACTGTGTTTTACAGATTTCTGCAACTCTGTCTCCTAAAAATAATGCTCAGAAAAGCTCATTTGTTTAGCTCAATACATTTTGAAGGACCTGTAACAGGTTGATGTGCATGGAGGACTTCACTCAGGTTAGGTAGATTGTATGGGTGGCTGGACTGATCCCCAAAGTAAGAAGACAGCTGAGTCAACGTCCTGTTTAGAGAAGTGACCTCATCATTGAGGACTGGAAGACAAATCACATCCCGGGCACACGAACACTTTCTGAGCATCTCCTCTTTGTGTGCTAGCCTTTTAATAAAACACTAACCTGTGAGATCATGTCATATTTCTCTTAACAGCAAATCCCTTATCAGACATTGACCGCCCTACAACAACAACAACAACTGGCAACTGGAACCTACAAAACCCGCTCCACTGACTGTCTCATGCTTCAAGTCCCTCACGTTTACTTGGAAAAATCAGCATCTAGTTTTTGTGCTCCAAATTTGTGGAATCATAAAACACACTCTCGACACTTTCTCTCTGACACATGACGGCGATGCTCTCGAACCACTTCAGCTCGCAATCGTTGTAACTGAGCAGTGTGTTTGTTTGGTGTCTGCAGCTCGACATCATTGCAAGTGATGCAATTATTTCACATGTATTCCTCTCGGTTTAGATATTGATGATCTTACGTTTAAGTGAAATCAAATGTATCTAATAATTACCCACTGCTTCTTCGTGATGAAGTATCAATAAAGTGAACATCATTTGACTTTTCCACAAAGACGGCACATTTTTAACAACCTGTGTCGAGTGATTTGAGCGTGTTAAAATGTGTAAACATGAATCAGGCTGGAAGAGCTACAAGTGCAAACAAAAGATGTCATTATAACAGATTTAGTTTTTTTTTTAATCTAAGAGAAAGAACAGTTTGATCTTGGTGGACGTGTCTGCTGATCAGAGTGTGACAGGCTAAGATGTGCTGTTTACGTTTGGTTTAAATGTGAGGGGAAGAAACGTTGTAGTAACTGCTGACATGTTTTCTAATGGTTTAAGTTTTTCCAACAGGAGAAGCAGCTGCAGCAGCTTTAGTGCATCTAAGAGGAATCCTCACCTGCACACAGTTTGTAAATAATGTCAGCAAAAAGATGTCAGACTATTTGGGGATGGACCTGAGAGCACATCGCACCAAACACATGCTTATAAAAAGAAATGTCTTTATTCTTCAGTCTTAGTTTAGCTAGTTTCTTAGTGTTGAATGTTGAACGGTTTGCAGCCTGATGATGAACTCATGTTCTAAGAGCCGTCTGTCCTTTTCTTTCTCTGTTCATAACGCGCCTACTGTTTGCCTTCTATTATGACAGATGTTCATGTACATTTAATAGATATATTCCCCGTGCATACATTCAGTTTCCAGGACCTGGCCTTCATCTTTTCCGTGCAGCTCCGTTTGTTAATGTGAGCTGTCACTAACTGTGTTCATTCTCCTCCTGTCACTGCAGAAGCTGTTTGGGCTAATCGCTCACAATCTGTGCAGAGCGGCTCTGCCAGAGGGAAGGTAAAAATACGAGAAGTTTGGAACATCTATTTGGTGTGTAATGCATAATTTGCCGGGCTGAACTGCGCCCCCCTGCAGCATGGGCAGCAGTGATAAGCCAGTGATGGTCAGTGAACTTCAGTGAACTTCTTAAATTTCCATTGCCCCATTTGTCATGCCATTATGAGAGGGCAGCCTGCAGGGAACAGCCGGCAGCTTTCGGACTGGAAGATCAGCGGCTGGGAAAATGAATGAGTAACCCCTCCTTCCCCCCTCCATCCCTCGACAACTTCCATGATGAACCCCAGAGCTGCTGCTCCCAAACCGGCTGACTGCAGCCGCCTGGTTCACACAGTTAATGCAGTTCAGCAGGATTGGACAGCTCCCAAATGTGAATGTGAAGCAGGCCAGTGAATAACAGCGGCCGCGCTCGCTCCGCTTTCCCTGGAAAGATAGAGGTTAGAAAAAGGCCGGCACAGTTTGGGAGAGACATTTGCTGGGAGCCTGACTGCATCCAGACTGTCAGAGCGGCGGGACAGCTCATTTTAATGAGGACTAAAAAAGGCAGAGGTGTCTTTGGTTCAGTACTGGTAAGATTGAGTTGGGAATATAAGGTAGCATGTAACTACTGTACATGTTCTGCAGAGATGAACCTCGACAGAGCAGGTATCACAGGTGTGCAGGTTTAAATACTTTTGCTAACACTGCAGCTTTTAGTTCTGCGACAAACTTGACAAAACGTCTGCTGTTAGCTGTCGACTTGTCACAGCCGAGGACATACTCCCTTTGCATCGCTTGGTCGCTGCTCTGACTGTGTAAGTTTAAGATCCCCTGCAGACTGCAGAGCCCCTCGTGTGGATTTCAAAGGCTCTGCTGTGGACTCATTTCTGCAGGCTTTGATCTCCTGCTATGAAGCACACTGTTGTAAAAATAGTCAAATTTTAAGACGGGTTCTACAAACGGTCATTCAGTTCATGATGCATTGAATCTATGCAGATTCTTTTGTTGTGTTTGAACCTAAAGTGGAGCAAATCTTTAACCCATTTCTTGAGCACTGTTGACCATGAGGTCATTTGTGTTGGTTGCATTAGTTACCTGTGACTCAATAGTCCTTCTAGATACGCCTAAAAACCAAACGCTGTCGATCTGGGTTCATGACAACATCTGGAGGTGCACACAGCTGGTTAACCTCCCCTCCTCCTCCTGAGCTGTGTCTGATGAACTCTCCTGCTGCTTCCAGCTCCTTGAGGCTGACCAGTGCCCAGTGTGATGAGCTGTTAGCTCGGATCAGTACCAGGATTTCTCTGATGGACACCAACTACCGGCGTTCTGTTTCAGCTGTGGAGCGCCTGTCCATCTGTCTCCGCTGAGTGGCAGTTTCACTGTATCTAGCAAGTCAAACATCAGCTGAAATCTGTCTTACTACAGCGCAATACCCAAACTAAACAGATGTTACTGAGATTTCACTGCAATTAGTTAGAGTTAAAAGGTGTCTGAAATAAATCGACCACAATGTAGGTTGTAAAAAGTCTGAATTCATGCTTTGTCAGGTCTGTCCCTGAGCAGCTTTTAAAAACACCTTTTAAAATGTCGTTTGGATCAACCATTTGTAGATCTATCTCAGGACATCATGAGAACACTGACCGGTTTTCATAACCCAGGGTCATGCACATTCATAGCCCAATTGAACTTTTCAACTTATGTGTGTAATGCGTCTTTGCTTTAACTTTCTGTGTTCTAAAGCCAAGTGAAAAATGCACCCTGCTTTTGGCCTGAGCCTGCCTTCAGGCCTGCAGGTAGTTCAGCATCGAGTCAGGGAGAATGCATAGAAACAAATAAAACAAATGTCTTTGGTTTAGCACTCACAGATACGACGCTATAAGAATAAAGTATTGAACATTTTGAAAGTTACTGCTTTGAGGATCGACTATCACAACTGTTTTTGTCAATTTGCTGTAGCATTGTGCAGCTGTCAAAGACGACACCACAAAAAGAGACACGCTGCTTTAAAGGTTCGCAGCCTTTTTATAGCATCCAACACTTCCCCAAATATCCTCTCAGCTTTCTTCTCTCCTCTCATAATATTGCATCACTTTAGAGTTTACAATGGATGTGCCAGAAGCCCTCCAGCATGCTGGGTTTCAGTTCAACACATGAAATGGCCCATGCTGCTTCTGCTGACTAGAATCAACGGCTTGAGGAAACAAAACACACAAACTAACAGTGTGAGAAAGCAGGACAGATACACAGTTAAACATGCCCTGTCAGGTAACGTATTATACTGCCGTCCTGTCTCTTTGAAATCACGTTTATATTCTCATTTGGATGAAACGCTGCATTTTTGTACAGCAGGGATCTTGTGAAAAGATGCTTCCTGTTGGACAGTTGTTGTGCAGACTGAGGTTCACATCCTTTAAGGAGAGACGGTGGATTCAGTTAAATGTACAAGTAAAGATGACCCAATAATGTAAGCGCAAAACACAAGTACAACAAAGTTTCCCATGCTTCAGGTGTTTAAAGGGCAGTTTTGCAGATACATCCAGTGGTGCGGTGGTCAGCGCACAGCTGGACGGTTCTTAGTTGACATAGAGTCTGCATGTTCTCCCCGTGCATGTGTGGCTTCCCTCCGGGTATGCCGGAGTCCTCTCACAGTCCAAAGACATGCTCGTTAGGTTCATTGGTGACTCTGCCCGTGGGAGGGAGCATGAAAGGTTGCCTGTCTCTATGTGTCAGCCCCGTGATTGACAGGTGACCTGTCCAGTTGTAATCCCGCCTCTCACCCAATGACAGCTGGGATAGGCTCCAGCCCCCCCGCGACCCTGAACAGGATAAGCGGTGTAGATAAAGGACGGATGGATCCAGTGTAATCATTTTGCAACATGGCCGTTTACTTTAAATATTCTTTGCATCTCTTCTGTTGTTGCTAATTTTACTGCTGAGATAAAAAAATTTTTATAAAAAAACATATAATTTGGCCAATTTTTGATTATTTGTTCTAAAAAATGATTCAATTGTAGCATAAATATAATTACCACACTAAGTTATGCAACATAAATGGATTTTTGCAGCCTGCAGCTTCATGTTCTGAGAGGATAATGAATCATCTTGCTGTGCTCTCCACACCTGTAAATCATTTTAGTGTGCAATGCACTGAAGCGTCAAATACTCGAAAAGTCATTACACTTGAAATATGCTTTACATTTAACAGTCTAGACTTTGTATATCAATGCAATATAACACTCTAACTTCCTAACAGTACTCCACATCGCATAAATTTCATCCCTCACTGTGTGCATCGCCATCTTACAGAAATAACATCACATTAAGGAAGCAAACATGGCATTTCATGGCGACTGTAAGACGCCTGAGATGAAGGAGGACCGCGTGCTGCTCCGCAAATACGGGCCTGAGAGTGACAGTAATTACAACAATAGATGTGGAGTGTTGCAGAGTGCAGCGGTGCCTCAGTGTGTGATGATGAACAGCTCGGTGCTCGCTCTGTACAGCCTGCATGGGACCAGACTGCAGAGGCGGGGCAGAGAGGGCAGAGAGGGCAGAGTGGGCGTCATGAGTCTCTTCTATTACAGTGTTCATTGGAGAGGCCAATAACTCTGGCAGAGAGCTCCACTCGGGTCATAAAATGTTTTGCACTTAAAGTCAAACGTATAAGTACAGCCACCGTGGGCTAAAATGGTGCTTTTACTTGAGTCATGGATTGTAAGGGAGGTTAGAAGAGCTGCAAAAAGCTGACTGCCTGCTCGTAATGAAATTAAATTACTCTCAGTGAGAGGGTGTACGTTTGTCAGCTCAGAAAGTTTTCTGAAAGTCTGAATGTGATCAGGGTCTGAAGACCTACCAAAACTTTTATGTTTGATTTGTAAGTTTGAAAGTTTTGTCTGCTGTGTCAAGGTATCCTTAAGTTCTGTTCACCCTTCTGTGTGTGCTTCAGTCAATTTAAGGAACCCCTTAAGAAGCTCTTTAACAGAACCCTTTAGTGTCCGCTTTAAAGCAACCTGTAGCAGCTATTTCAAGGTACCCTTGCTATTTCCAGGAATTTGCCCCCTCTCCAGCTAAATGACGACCCCAAAACCGAACTATCCCTTTAATGAGCTGCTTTTCTAATGTCGCCTTTAGCATCTATTCAGAGACATCCTTAGTCTGTTTTAAGCTCCGTTTGGTGAGGTGAGGACGAGGTTAAGTTAAGGAGACACATCATGTTTGGGGTTAAAATACAACTTAACTTTTTGTTTCACAAGAGACTTGAACTCTCGTCTCCTGAGGTAAACTCCTGCATTGTTTGACCTATCCATCGCACCCCACCATCACCCAAAGCGTATTATATCTGTCTCTTTACTACTTTATCTGACTTCAGAGACCTGGACTTGTGATGTCACAGATGGGTCCAGACTGGCTGATGATTATATGCTGTCATGTTCTGACACAACCATGTGTTTTGGCACTGCTTTAGTTTTGCTCATTCTAACCTGTTCTGTTGTCTTTCCACCGCTCTCGTCTCCAGATGAGCCTGATGAGCAGCTGAGCTCTTTTTCAAACTCTGCATCAACAGCCTGATCGATCCCTCCTCATCCTCCACTCGGAGCTGCACTGGAGCCACTACAGGGTATACATGATGAGCTCAGAGGAACAACAGAAGCTGATATAAAAGCAGGAGAGACATTCTGTTTTAGTTCCAAACCCTCAGCTTCTTACAGAGAACCAAACTGTTGACCTTTGAAACAGAAGAAGGCTGCATCTCTGTGCCTGCAGGCTGCCACAGCAGAGTGAATATTAAAAGAAGAGAGAGGCAGCAGCACACTGCAGAACCTGCTGTAAATACTGCAGATGCTCAGAACAGACAGGAAACACAGTAAGTCTCTGTTTGCAGAGCTCTGATACACACAGAGGAGACGACAGGAGAACTGGACTAACACGAATGTGAAGTGTTTTCTGTTCAGTAAAGGATGTATCTGGGTCACACAGGATGAATGCAAATGGAGCATAAATTAGCAGTTAGTTTCTTGTGATGTTACTTTTCTTTAAGTGTGAAAACAAACAAGAAACAAAGACACAGCTCCATGTTCACCAGCTGCTTCTGTAATTTTGGGTTTCATGTAGAATCACAATTATTTTTACTGAACATTTTCTGTGTTTTATAGATGTTCGGATGGTTAGAGATAAAAACGATGATTTGACTGCTTTGTTTTCTTTAACTTTTAAAGAACTGCAAACGTTCAGTCGAGATGGGAAACAGAAGGAGTCTCTAGTGAGGCCAACGTTGAAGAAATCTTCCCATCAGTTCAGCGACGAGACATTTTACATGCTAGCGGATGATGCTACGTTACAATATCAATAGAAGTTATGCTGCATCTCAGGCAGACTTGGTATCAGTTTGGTAGACGAGAGCGACAAGGTTATAATATTTCAGCTTTTACAACATAACTGACAATCAGAGTTCACAAGCAGACGATCTGTAGAACGAGAAGCTGATTATTTTTCCATCATGCCATTTTCGTCCAACTGTTTGTCTTTCCTTTCACATCCAGGAGGTGTTGTCCATCCGCCGTCTGCCTGAATCATCCGAGTCAATGCAGCTTGACCTAAATGTTCTTTGCAATCATCTTGTCCGTCAAATGCTTCTTCTGGGTCCGACCTCCTTTATTCTTTTTACGCTACAAGTGAAATCTGACTCCTGCATCTCTGCTCCTGTTTGCCTTATAGTCTGTCTGACTCAAATACTACAGTCGAGGCAGATGGCTGTTCAACATGAGGTTCTGCTCGAGGTTTCTGCCCGTTAGAAGGCTACTGTTGCTAAATGTTGCTCAGTGGCGGCTCATGGTGGATTCATGTTGGTCATCATGTGTGTCTTGTGAGGACAGTCTATGACGTGGCAGCTGTCAGTAATGCCTGATGTTTCTGGCTGGATTACAACTTGAATTCCTGCACAGATGAATGTGGCATTAAACACACATTCGTTGGTGTCGATGAAAACAAACTGTCCTCTGCACAGAAGTTGATGGCGGTAATTAGCTGACACCGAGCTGCCTCGCTCTAACGTCCTGCTGTGAGTAAAACACCCTCCCTGCCGTGGGAGGACGATTAGGGTCACCCCCACAGATCAGTCAGTAACTATCCATTTTAACGCTCTGCACTTCAGCACAAACTCACGCCAACTGAAGGCTACAAAACGGTCACTCGAGCCCCTCTGGTTTTTAGTTAAAATGAGAATTGAGGCCGTGGACACATCTCAAACTGTCATCTGTCGGCCCTCCTAACGCTTCATAATGGCACTCAATTATGCATTCTGAATGACGTTGCTAGGTTACAGAGCTGGCTAAGTGGCTGATGGGACCATCCAGTGGTCACTGGGAATCGTGGGCTGATGGAGGGTCCACACTCAGCCACTTGGCAGCTCCAGCCTGAAACATGCTCTGAAATCGACATCTGGTGATTAGGATGTGCAAATCAAGTCAACAAGCTGCTGCTCGGGAGGATTCTGGGTTGGAGACGGACCAAAAGTTTCCTACAGGGAAGTTTCACTGCTCATTTAACTTCTCACAAAATAAGCTACTTCATATTACATTACAGCATGACTGGTCTAACTATCTGGTTTCTGGCTTCCTTGTGTGTTTGCACGGTGGTTTATGTAAGATGTTTGTTTTTTGACTGACCGCCGAGGTCAGCCCGACACGTGGGTCTGAATGTGACTGACTGACTGACTGACTGACTGACGGTACTTTCAGAGCCGTAGAGAGAGAGTTGTGACATCTCAATGGCAGATCATGGAGCATATTGAACATCCACTGACGCGACTCTCTGTCTATACGGCTCTGGATACTTTGTTCGGGGACTAGGCGGGGCTGCTCCTCCGTTGTCCTCACCTACGTCCGCAGCGCACACCTGCTTTCAAACCCGTTGTCATCGGCCTCATGAGGACAGTCCTTGTAACACATTGCCCACAAAAGTGCACATTGACCTGATGCGCTCAGCCAGATACGAGGTTTTGACCTCGTCTTGTTTTTTCTACGTTCCACTAGGAACTGTAAAGTCCAGTGACTTCTGACGTGACTCCTCCCCTTTGGATGTTTCCTGCATAGCTTTGTTTTGTTGGTAAATCTTGTGTCTGATAACAATACAGAGAGGATCTCTATAAATATTTACCCATTTGTTCAGAGTAAGATCCTTTAAAACCGGAGCCATCATTAAAGCTTTCTCTAAAGCAACCAGACTCCATTGTCACAAAGAGCATTTTCCCCTTGCAGAACGCAGGAGGTTCCGGTCGGCTGCCTCCATTGGTGAAATTGTTTCTGTTGTTTAACTTTGGTTTTACTTTTAATTTTATTAGTGTAACAAACAACAACACAAACAAACAAACCAATCGATGCACCTGCAGATAAGCAGCGCCCGTAATCTGCGAGATTAAATTGTTGTTTTTGATAGTGGAGTCTGGTGACTACTCACAATCACCTAAGTGGATGTACTTTGATCAGATCCATATTACCCAAAGCATTACTTTGCAGCAGCTGCATCCTGTTCTGCAAATCCAGGCAGAAGCAATCGACTATGACAACTCCAAAACAGTTTTTAGCTGTTGTCATAGATGTCAAACTATTTTGATAGGTCTATCAGTTCTTCTTCTACCTACCACCTCTTTTCTTCTAATCCAACCAGATTTCCCAGCAGGATAAAAAAACCTTCCCTTATCTTCTATAACCACATTCCTTTTTCTATGACTCCACCTGTCCGGTGCCTGAACCAGGGTCCGTCTTCTCCATACTGACCCCCCCAGCTCTTACATGGTCCTAAGTCATCCCTGGCCAAGAGGCTAACACCAGCAGATGCAGGAAGATTTAGGGTTTTCATTACATGTTTGTTCCAGGGTGGACTTTCCCTCCACTGCTCCCCCTGTGCACCTCTATAAGCAGATAATAGCTTAGAATCACTTCACATTAAAGCTGCATCGTGCTGTTTTAGCTTGATGTCTACTTCAGAAAGATAATTGTTTAAGCAGTAAATTAGCTCTTCAGTTCCACTCGAGATAATACAACAATTCCCATGTTTTTCACAAACTGTTCAGGAGCCAAATCACAGTTTTTTTTTCTTCTGTTCACACATCCTTTGTTGCTCACTGCGGCGCTCACATCCACAAAACCTGAGACAGCCTGAAAAACCCCTGAAACAGCTTCCTACATGAGGAAGACCTTGGTGATAACTACCCACACAGGGATGATATGTGAGAGGAGCAAAGACAGGCAGAGAGGAACTGAAATCACACACACACACACGCACGCACACACACACACACACACACACACACACACACACACACACACACACACACACACACACACACACATACACACGCACACACACACACACACTTCCTGCACCTTGTTTTTATCATGTACGAATCATTTCTTTTCACCTGCTCAGAACAAACGCACAAATATATGTACATAAACACGACCAACCGACCTGAAGACAAAAACAGACACAAATAAAACAAACTCACCTGCCATGCAAAACACACACACACACACACACACGCACACACACACACGCATGGTTAAGACACACTATTTGTTAATGCATTGTGAGAAACACAGTCAGCTGTTAACGCAGTGACCTGCAGACCTCCAATATGGCTGCCATATGTAACACTTAACATCCACTTTGATGCTGTACTGGATGTGTAAAGCTACCTGAGACTGTATTCAGGAAGCTTCCTGCTTAGAGTCTGCCATACTTAAGAAATAAACCCTTCACAATATGACGCTGTAATTACTCATCGAGCATCACCTTTGCACACGCAGGGCCATGAGGTAAAGCTGCTGTAATAAATATGCAAAGTACGATCAAACTTCAAGATAAAGATTTCAAAGTTGCAACAGTAAAAAAGGACCGTCTGGTTAGACTTTCAAAATAAAGCTTGCTCAGAAACATGTTATTTTATTAGCACGTGTTTAATGTTGTGAAAGTTTAGTCTAGTTTAGTGACGCATTTCATTTGTATTTCGGTGTTTGGATCATTTCCTGTTTTACTTTGTCACCTTGTCTCCCGCATGTCTCATCTCCTGCCTTTGTCTGTTTACCTGCCTTTGGCATTGTACGCTCTGCCCTCATTGTCTTCACCTGTGTTGATGAGTCTCACCTGTACCTGGTTACCCCCTGTGTATTAATGCTGCGTTCCAGACAACTGGGAACCGAACTCAGAGCGTTCCAGGTGCACAACACCAAATGCAAATAAAAAACCTGGCCGACCGTGACAAAGAAATCTGATTCTCGTGAAGTCGGGGTAGATGAATCTACTCTGAGTTCGCAAGTAGGAACTCCGACTCCGGCGTTTCAGAGCAATTGTTGTAGTCGGAAAAACTCAACTTTCGAGTTGTCTGGAATGCAGCATTAGTCTTTGTCTTCCCCTTTTTCTTTGCTAGTTCGTTATCGGCTTTCTTGGTGAAATGTTTGTAAATCCCTTCGTCTAGTGACCCGTGTTTTTCCCCTGTGGATTTTCTAACCTGATTGTATTTCCTCCTCATGGCTCCTTGTGTTTTCTCAAGTTTTGGTTGGATTTTCAGTTGGACCTTTTGTTGGATCTGCCTGACTCTACAGTAAGCTTTTGTTTTGTTGCCTGTTGTTGGTTTCATGAAATAAATCTTTGGTAACTCTGCTTCTGGGTCCTCTCCCTTCCTGTGTTTAATCTCAAACCTGACACCCAGTTTGGTTTCGTCTGGGTGCCAAAACTTCTCAGTTATGTTGAGGAAACTTTATTCTGATCTTAAACACAAGTAAACTTTTAAAAGTCAACACAGTGAATATTGGTGTCACCAGGGAGTCGAACCCATTCCTCGTTTGTTGTTGCACACAGTCTCGATGTTGCTTGTCAGGACCTCTCTTTGTGTTCACTGACGGTACACTTCTGTTTTCAGATGCAGAAGACAGTTTGTGCTTGCAGACAGTTTTTCCTTCTCAAAGGTTAAAACATTCACACTCAGTAGCTGCACACTCTCACACACACCCTGTCTCTTACCTGTATATGAGTATATCATCTGTGGAGCTGTTGTACTGGATCTGGTACATGCGGACTCCTGGTATGTGGTTCTGCGGGGGCCATCTGATGGTAGCAGAGCTGGACGTCAGATCTGACACGCTGACCCTCTGCTGGTCGGACCGGGCCTGACCTCCGCTGATGTTGGACTTGATGGACGTGGGGATGTCCGAAGGCCCCGGGTCAGGGTCCATTTTAGGGTCAAAGTGCGGCGAAGGGTTGACGACTAACTCGACAGGAGCGGTGGCTTCCCCCGCTGCGTTAGATGCTATGCAGGTGAACTTTCCAGAATCCTACAAATGATCGGAAAAGAAACAGAAGTCCTGACATTGATCTGGTGACTCTTCATCTCTCTAATCAGAATGAACCTGTTCTGGTGTTTGAATCTCTACAGTGAATAAGCAGTGCCTCTAAAGTCTTTAAAATGAATCGACAGATCACACACAACAACGAAGCCCTGCCTCTACCTTGACTGAGGCCTTGAGGATGTCCAGCGAGCCGTTCTCGTAGCAGATGGTTCTGGACGTGTTTCCAATCAACTTCCCGTCAGGACTGACCCAGTGTGTCGAAGGCTCAGGGTCTCCGATGGACTTGCAGCGCAGGCTGACCTCCTGACCCTCCATCACAAACATCTTTGAGGTGTGACGAGTGATCATCGGCGGCTCGCAGACGAACTCCTCCTGTTAGAGGACATGAGAGCAAAAAGTCACTATCTAACAACAAGAACTTTTAGTGAGCATAACTTGATCGTGTGCATCTGCTCCCAAGTACAGGTGCACCTTTTGACTGACCAAAAGGTATAAACATTACAAACAAAGTACATAAAATAGTTTTCATGTAAACGTCAGGTTTTCTCTGCGAACAGACTCTGACTCTGTTTTAGCAGCACACTTTCAGAAGCAGTTCAATTGTTTGGAGGAAGATTAAGTGATCCCAGAGTTTTTCAACCCTTGAAATATTTAAAACCCACCCACTGGCACCTAAGCCAGCATAAAGCCAGCCAAGACCCTGCTGGAGTATTAGTGCTAGGCCAAGCGGGGCCAGCCCAGGCTTACCAGGGCTTACTCATCATTCCTACCACTCAGTGATTCTCCAAACCTTTTTCTGGGTCCTTCTCAGGTCTTGTTACCAACAGAGATGATTGCTGACCTGATGACCGCTGGGATGCAGCTTCAAATAAAGCACTAGTGCCTTTCAGACTTATATTACATTCTAACCCTCAATTTGCCCCTGTGAGGCTGAGAGTGAAAGGCTGTGATTGAACCGCCTGCTCCCTGGTGAGAGCCAGTGGAAATGTGAAAGTATGAGATTGTGAAGTTGGGCATCGGAGGGAAAAGAGCATGAATACTCGTTTGGTTCTAATAAATATCTGGTTTGTCCAGATAACCCTCAAATTCCACTTTCCTTCCCGTGTCAGGAGGATTTAACCTGTTGGATTTCTGTCGGAGCAGAAGCAGATGCAACACGCCGCCGAGCAGCTCTCATCGATTCCCGAGCTGGACTTCCCTTGGTGGCTGACGGCTAATGTCTCACCTCTGATGGATGCTGTGGAGGCTCTCTTGTCCTTGCAGTGGGAAAGAGGCTATTAACTCTCTGAGTATTAATACGCCCAGACACTTTGGTGACACGGAGGTCTCCCCATCGACCTCTTTACAAGGCTAATCCTCTTATAGTGATCCTACAGCACCTCTCTGAAGGAGGTCCAAGACTATTACTGGAGGTGAGGCAAAGGTCTGTACATCATCCTCTCCATGATGATACAAATTAATCCCATCTTTATCTCAAGGTGCACCTCCACTTATCATTGCAGCTCTCAAACAGCCCGGAGGGGTCGGCCCTGGAGGACTTCCAGGTGAGGCCGAACCCTCTGTATCATCCTGAACCACACCACTTAATTCAGTGTTATCCCTCCCAGCATCAGCACAGCTCTGCTGCCGTATGGAGGTATTCTCCCAGCAGGTGTTTAGATGGAGAGCAGATCAGCGGCTCCTCAACCTTTAGTCCCAAACCATCTGACTCCATTATGAAGCAGCAACACAGCTGCAGTGGTGTTTCTTTGTGCGGCTCGGATGTCTTATTATTAACATAATTACAACATTAAACTGTAACTCCTCCACAGAGCGAGACAACAGCAGCGTGTTTACAAGACAGCACGCACAGTTTGTTTCACTTCCATTCATGGGCCTCTTGAAGTTTCTACGATTGGACAATTCATCCAAGAGTCGACTTTGATTGCTGACGACTTTGATGAATTATTAATTGTTTCAGACGAATGTGTTAATGTTCCCTGCAAATGTGGGTGAAATGATGCTTATTAAAGAACAGCAGCACAAGTTTCTGGCACCAATTACTGGACTTCTTCCGGGTCCAGAGCGGGGATAACAACCGAATACGAAAGCTTTAAATAACACAGGCAGCTTTTAAAGAAGCGACGCGTTTACAATCAAGCAGTTCACCTGGCTCATGAGGACGAGGGGTACTGACCTACTGATTGACAGTGAGGTAGACTTTGTGCAGAGCTCTGGGGCTGTAAGGGTTAACTCCTCTCTTTGCTCATATTTTATTCAAGCTGTTTTTTATGTAGTGTTTCAGGTTGCCTTTGTAACACGTCCCCGGAGACGTCTGATGAAAAATAGCTTTGCTGCCACATTAACAGTAATGTTTATTAATGCGCACTGTCCTACTTCAATAGACCAATGAATAAATAAAGCTGTGAGCTATGGATAAAGGCCAAATCTGTTTTAGTTTTGCCTCTTAATTTCACTTTTATGCTCCATTATCTCAGCCCAGATCTTTGGTAGTTTCCTTTCACGTCCCCTGTTTGCTCCTTTAACTCTAAAATATGATATAAAGCAGGATTACATAACGACATGTCACGGTTCTGATGCATTTTTGCATAACCAAACTTCAGCAGAAGGTTCACTCCTCTGTGACATCGGCCATCTGCCTGCTCCAGCGTCCTTGAGGGAGAAAGTGATCATGCATCTGCAGAGGGCGAAGCAAAGAGCGGGGGAAAAGCTCGTTCTGCTACAGGGTTTAGTGGACCAGAGAAAGTAATTTCTATGACTAATAGGTTTAAATGATTTATTATTTAGGTTAGGGATTTCTACAAGCCAGCTAATGATGACTCAGGGCGCCTGTTATTAACAAGTACAATATGTGTGTTGTTATTCCCACAGATGTAACAAGATAAAACAGAGCCCACGAGATGTCCCGATGACCTCTTGAGATAATCTCTTCAAAACTGTATCAAAGACGGTCCTGGCAAGAAGAAGTCGTGTTGTCCTCGGGGTTTGGACCCAGACTGTCCAGCTACAGATTAGTACACGCCACATTAATGGGGACTTAAATCACTGTGATCATGAATCATCATCTATGAATACAAAAACACACCATAGACTGTGCAAGAAGTGGAAGTGGATGCAGAAGTGCTTTAAACCTGCATTCTTTTAATGCCCAGCAGGGGGCGACGCCACTGGTTGCAAAGAGAAGTCTTGGAGTGAGAAAATGAGGCTTCTTCTGACTTACTTTATTCCCTCAGTAAACATTTTCCCACTGAGATTATCAGAGACTCAACAACACGTCTTCTAAAAGACCTTCAGCTACAGGGAGCTGGACTGCCAAGGCAACAAAGGAGATATGGGAGGAGGCGGAGAAGGCAGGCTTTTGGCTCTGGCTGAGAAGGCGAGACAAGGCATGGGCAGCTAGCAACTCCTCAAGAAAGTTAGCTGCAGGGAGTGTCAGGGAGACGTCCCTGTTCACTAGTTCACTCAATCACTAGTTTTAAGTGCAATTTAGAGTATAATGGACAATAAGGCAGGGTGTGCTTTAGCGTGTATCAGGAGCGAGGAGAGCCGTACGTATCCACCTTCTTCTGGCCCACAAAAATCAAGATGGCGACGGTTTAAGTGCCAAAATTCAAGGCTTCAGAATCTCCACACAGATGGCTAACATCAACATGGCTACGTCCACCTCTTTTACACCTAAGTGACACCTTTAAGCAGTGTGCAGGTCCAGATATTTCTTTTTTTGTGTTGTTTCCTGAACGCATCGTGATCTCTCATTGCAGCAGTTAACCATGAAAAGAGAAAATGCTTGGTGAATGTGTCACAATGCACCCAGAGGTGTTCTGTTGGATTCTTTGTAGCTCTGCAGTAACAAACCTCTCTAATGGTCCAGAAGTATTTCCCGGCCAGGTCTCTGGGGGACGCGCAGGTCTCCAGGTCGTCCTCTCTGGTCAGCCTGCGCAGCCACACCAGCTCACAGTTACAGTGTAGAGGGTTCCCTCCAAAACTCAGCACCAGCGCCGTGAGAGGAGAACCCTTCATCTTAGCGTACACCGGGATCCGCAGGAACAACGGGTCGGGAGGAATCTTCTTCAGCTTGTTGGATGTCATGTCCAGTCTGGAGATGGAGACAGAGACACAGACGAACACGCAGTTACAACACTGAGTCATTGGTGAGACTGAAACGATCAGATGAACAGATATTCTGATACACCGAGCTTTGACTTTTTTTTCCATTTGTTAAATGAAAAGAAAACATTCATTTGCAACTTTTCCCCCCTCGATTACATTCCTGGCTCTGTGATGAAAAACAGCTTGATTGATTGGTGGGAGTGTGAGGTGGGCAGCCATGTCTAAAGGTGAGATATAGGGAGGGAAGGGTGAGGTGGAGAAGTGGCAGCCATTACAGAGAAAATGAGAGAGGTAACTATGAATGGTTGTCCTCACAGAGACCCCAGCTCTCCCTCTTTTCTCCATCTTTCCTTAAAGCTTGGAGCTTAAAGAATCATAAACGTCGGCTGAAGCTGAATAAATCTGAAAACTGTTTCCAGCAGTTTCACTTTTTTTAAATGGAAAGGTGGAAAAAGTTCCCCTGAAGAACGCGTTTCTCACTCCGTCTCGTTCTGGCCGATGTGGAGGCGCTGACGGTGAAACGCAGTCATTGAAAAGAAGATCGATTCAATCAGTTCTTTACTTTCAATTACAGCCGTTCTTCACGGCCACACGAGAAGCATGGTTTTCAGCTCTCTCTCTACCAGCTCTTTTCACACGCATGGAGGGGTAATATGTGTGACTCTGTGCTTTTAAGCATCCTGTCTGGTTGTGAATAATCCCGTTAACACACATTGTGAAATCAGGAAATCTCTTTAAGGTGGAAATGTTCTCCACATTAGATTACTGCTACTACTCACTGTTTCATCCACTTTGAAAGTGAGTAAATGATGCACCATAACAGGGAAGTCTGCTCCACGTACACTAAAGGTGGATGTAAATATAAGTGGGATTACAGTGGATTTGTGTTTGATCCTCAGCTCAGAAAGGTAAACACGTGTTTGCAGGCTGTTGTGGGGAAAATCCACCTTACAGAGCGGAGGTGTAGATAACGAAGCGTGAAATCTCTGAGCTCTGGTTTTCCTTCGTTTTTACAGTGACGACTGATCAGATGCTAAGGAGTATCTCGTGCTCTGTAGCAGACCCCACAGGGGTTAGCAAAGTGCTGCGATTTGACAACTCTAAAATAAGAACAGGCTGGTTCATCTGTGGACTCTCATCTCGTTTCCAGCAGCAGAAGGCAGCTGCTTTCAGTTTGCTGGTTATCTGAAGAACCCTCGGACTTGCAGCTCGTGTGAGTGGAATAAAGCTGCTTAACAGCAGATCATTTCTCATGAGCTGGTGGAGACCAAACCAGAGCTAAAAGCAGAGTGAACATTAGTCTTACTGTGCTTGATGTTGTAACACATAAGTGAATTGTCTGTCACCATGTTTAAGAGTTATTCTGCCCACTAGTGACCAAGACAACCAATTAATGAAGCTTTAAATGTCAGATATCGATCAAGCAGAGATCTGTATGAGGAGAAAACAAACCAGAACACAATGAATCCACGACATAATGTGGAAGAGTGCCGATAGACCAATCCGGCGAGCGATTTGTGCGTGCTGCCATCTTGTGGCGCCGCCCTTACTGCAGTGGCCACTCGCTGTCTGCTGCCGGCTGCTGGCTGTGACGGCAGCATAGTTAGCTGGATTACAGATGTCAGACAGCTGCCTCTCATGACTGATGAAGGTTCCTCAATCAGGCAGCCTTAACATTATTTAGATTTTACAGCTGACACATTGGTTACAACAACAGCCTCATTACATAACGGAGAAATAGAGAAAAACTTGACCGTCTGCCACATATGAGTGATGAAGTGCTGTGTAATATAACTACTATTCTACTAGCTAGGTGGCTTAATCAGCTAACAGCTGCGTTTAATCATCACAAACTAGTTGCATTGACAAATACGGTTTTAATAGATATTCATCTGCTCCTGTAGCTGCTCTGTCAGGATCACATGCAGCTCACATGTTAACTAGCTAGTAGAGGGATGCTATTTTTGATAATGAACAACTAAATGCATCTACAGGTCAGTCAGAGAGAGATGAGATTACTGTAATAATAACATAATAACTATAATGTTCTTGATCCACTTTTTTTTTTTTTGAAGATTATTTTTTTGTCTTTATTTAAGAGAGAGGAGAGTGGATAGGGGCGGGAATGGGGGAAGAGAGAGTGGGGATGACATGCAGCAAAGGGCGGAGGGCAGGAATCGAACCCAGGACCGCCGCATCGAGGACTATAGCCTCTGTGTATGGTCGCCAATTCAACTGCTGAGCCAAACTGGCGCGCCCTCGATCCACTTCTGAGGGATATCTTTGTCCTCTGTCCCTCTCATACAGAGGACTCATACCAATGACTCCGCAGGTTCTTCCCCATGTCCTTTACATCGCTGTCAAAGGTACAGTTACACAGAAAGCAGGTTCACTGCTGAGGACAGCTTGCATTCAAACGTGCAGATGTTGCAGGAAGACGCCACCGCAGTCATGGCGGCTTGTCAACAACTGGTAATTTCCTGGATTAGTGTTTAAGTAAGTAGATGTTTGATGAGCCAACTATCTCTCTCTACCCACAACACATCCTCATACAAAGGCTCCTCTGATATCTTAAAGAATATGGACGCTTTTAGCATCGGTTTCAAGAGTATCCTTCAGTGACTGTTTCAGGGTCTGTGTGTGGGTAATATACAAACTACAGTGCATTACATTTCAGCTGAAATCAGCAGCTGAAGCAAAGATGTTTGTGCCTTTTTCACAGGCACAGGCTGACGTGTATAAAAATCTAATTACAGTAGAACTAGATGAGGCGGGTTGAAGGAAATGAGGCTCCCACAAATAAATACCATCAGGCGTCTGAGATCCAAAGGTGGAAAAGTATTTGTCATCTGTTTTTGTCCAGGTTTCTCTGCACCGTCTTTGCGAGCTGAACAGTAATTTTCTCACAAAACATCGGACCTGACGACTCGTAATAAAGTCGGAGATTCAAACATTCGCTGTTGTCAGCAACAAACGCAGGAGAGTCTGTTTCCCCCCAAAAGTCCCTCCAGGAACATTCGGCAACAACGATGACTTAACAAGAAGTTAATAGCTGTTGAGAGCAGCGAGCATGCTGCGCTTCACACATTTCAATTAGGTTATTTCATGGACAGCAGCTTTGTGCTGTATTAATTTGTAAGCGTGTGAGTGTGTAAGAGTGAATGCTCACCTGTGCACATCAACACCTTCAGAGCTACAGCAGCTGGTTCATAAGTTTTGTGTCTCCAGGGGAAAAAGAACCCATTGCAGCCTTTTTAATAAATGCACGAGTGTTTATCTGGGACCTGTTTGCTTTTCCTTCTACACACATCGATTAGTGTCTGACGTTTGGACCCAAATTGAAATTGATTACTGTTAATGGGGTTGAAATGTTAATGTGTGCCGGGAGAGTAAAATTACTCTGCACACATGCAACCACATTTAATGCGAACAATCTTCATTTGTAAAACACTTTCCAAAGGCCAGAGGAGCAGAGCTTTACGGAGCAGAGGAAACAAACAAGTTGAATGAGAGGGATGTCAAAGGTCAAATCACTGCAACATCCCTAACAGAGCGTGTGTATGTCTTCATGTTTTACCTTTTGTTTTATTGGTGTTTGCTCCTCAGACAATATCATATAACTTCTTGGTAAAAGTTCTCAACACAAGGTCAGAGAATGGATTTGCTTTGTTTTAATGGAGGTGGAAACTGGGCCATGTGATAACAGGTCGTTGTATATAAGGGTGAGATTGAACCGCTGTCTCTGGCTTCAAATCATCTTGGCTCAACGTGTTTTACAAGGCGGCAGCTGGTCCGGTTAGGTTTAGGTGTCTGGATGTATTCAGGGTGTACCATCAGACTTGAGGTCTTGGATGGTGTTCGAAGTATTGATCCTGGTGACTTGAACATGGCTGGATGCTGAGCAGCAACATGAGGGAGTCTATAGTTGATTGACAGTGTCTGTTTTGGTCTTCAGTTTGGTTGCAGCGTTCTATCCATAAGGCCGAAGACAAACTTGCTTTTTAACTGAGCTCTCTGGTGCGCCCCCTAGAGGTATCCTCCAGTAACACGTGTAGTGCATGTGAACACTTACGTTCATGACGAGGACGGTTGTGAACATGATGGCAAGGTTTAAAAGCGAGTTCATCTCCGGCCGAATAAAGTCTATCAAAATCCAACAGATATAAGATCATACACAATCATACAAAGTAGGTTTGTCTTCAGTAAGGTGCTTGTCACCTTCAACCAAATCTAGTGTAAAAAAGGAATGTTGAGTCGACATTTTAAAGTTAGTAAAGATCAGGCGTGAGCCGGATTCCTTCAGAGAAGTTAAAGCAAAGCTCTGGAGCATCGCAGCAGCAGCAGGGTCACTCTAACTTCGGTATGATTTGGTTGAAGATAAAAGTGCCCTGCTGGATGCATACAGGCTCTGTGATGTACCTTTGAGACAGGGGACCGTGAACGATAATAAACACTTCTGTCAAACTGTAATGTGGTTATTTATTTCAGTTTGCCATCAACAATAAGATCGTCTGCAGCCTGAGGTACGATTGAGAATAGAGAGCCACGGTTCGTTCTAACCTGCGGGGGAGTTTATTTTAATAATGATCATTTCAGATTTGTCTGTATTTGTCTTTTGTGCATTGATATGCATAAACACTCTCCCACAGTCTGAAAGCAGGTCTTTGAACCGAGCACAGAGTGGCTCAGCAGACGAGCAGTCTGAGGTCACTGTTTCAAATCCCCGTCCTGTCTGGGGTCAGTCAGCGAGGGCTGCAGCATTTAACATTTTCGACGTGCTCTAAGGCAAGATGCCCCAGAACCCCCCCTGCTCCAGTGCAGACCTGGTCTGACTGGGCATCTCCCAGCGGCGACAGTGTGAACAAACCGCTGCTGAACAGGAGTTTGCCTGCAAAGTGAACTGAGCCTCAAGAGCTCAGCCTCCATTAAAGTGAGGTCTCACATGGAGGGATTTTACTTCATCCAGCCTAAAGCTTTAGTTTTGTGTCTATTAGGTTCTAATTGGTTTGCAAGTAAAGAAACCGAAGCTCATCAAAGGCGCTGGAAGATGTGAACAAACATCATTTCACAGCTTGTTTTAGCTCGTTTTGATTCTGGTGCTTCAGTACGAATAGAATCCCTTTAAAGACAGGTTCGCCGTGAAGACAGACGTGCCAACGCTCGTTTGACTCTGTGCGATGCAGCTTTTTACGTAATCCAGGACTAATTATCTTTATTTATTACGTAACTTTAGACGTGATTCTTTACATCTCTCGAGCACTTGTAGTTGTGATGTCTAAAGCAGATAACCTGAGTATCATATATTCAGGTTTTTCAAAATAAAGTACGCTTGTTATGATTGGATAAACATGATGACGGTGCACAACAACCAGCACATCAACACCTGCGTTCCTGCACCAGCTGGTCTCCAAGTTTGTCTGTCCTTGTGTTTGATACTGGACAGGTAGCAAAGAGTGGGGGGAGTATGAGAGCGTGTCTGATGGGAAAACGGCCTGTGGTGTTTGGTGAGTGTGGCTGAGGCTGCATCATCAGCTTTGAGTTATAAGGAGGCAGAAACATCCATCATGCTCGAAACACTGCTGCAGATGCATGTTGCACGACGACCCTTTGCAGCACTGACTGTTCAGAGGCAGAGATCGAATGTCTCTGAACAAGGCTATGAAATGTGGCAGGAAGATGCTAAATAAAACACTTTGCATTTGAGAGATAATGCGCTCTTGCTAAACCCAGAGAGAGTCTGCTCATCACGATCCTGACCTGGCCAGTTTGTGCAGGTTGGAGAAGATTCCCTCGGGGACGCTCTCTATGAGGTTATGATCCAGGCTGAGGGTGTTGACGCTGACCAGCAGGGCGATGGTCTCCCAGGGGATGTCCACCAGGTTGTTGTAGCTCAAGTCTAAGTCCTCCAGGGTCTCCAGGAAGTCCTGCAGGGGAGGGAGGAAGAGGAAGAGGCTTTGAGAATATCAAAGATTGAAACTTTTACTTTGTGGAAAGGACAGAAAAAAGAGACAAGGACAAGAGGGAGGGGGAGTGGGGGAGAAAAATAGGTACAAAGTAATTAATAAAAAGAGAATTTCAGGGTTGGATGGATGAGAAGAAGGTAATATAGGAAAGGAGAGAGAGACAAAGAAAGATGAGTGTGAGGAAAACAGAAAGAAACAAATGCAGATCAATTACCCTGGCCACACTCAAAGAATATTGTGTTCTCTAATTGCCTCCAAACAATTCTCATAATCAGCACAGTTTGGAAATGCCACGAGTCAGCACAAATTACAATGAGCATAAACAAAGAGAGGCAGATACACAGAGAGAGAGGGAGAGAGAGAGAGAGAGAGAGAGAGAGAGAGAGAGAGAGGGGAAGGGAGGGCCGACGGAGAGCAATAACAGCCTGTTGATCAGCCCAAGTGTTGTTGTTGTCGTGGCTGTAATTGCTCTCATAATTCACACAATCAGGACACTGTGTGGATGTCACAATGCCTCACTTCTCATTACGGTAATCTGTGCGTTATTGCCTCTGAACAAAGGGAAGCAGAGAAAGAAAAGAGACGGCAGGAGGAGTTCAAAGAGCTCCGTAAGCAGAAAATCAGGCGGACACGGACGGAAATTCATCTCTGTCGTCTTTTCTGTCCAAGCTGCTGAAAATGACTCATGTTTACGTCGGGGTCAGGGCGGATGGACGGACGTCTGGCTTTGACACTGGAGCCTGGACTTCTCAACAGTCCTCATGTCTCTTGACAAAATAGATTGTGTGTCAGTCTTTATGATTGACTCACACCGTGTGACAGATTCCTGCCACCCCCCCTTTGCAGTTATATTCCTGATCTCGAGAGAAACTGAAAGTGTTCCAGACATTATAGGCAACAAAATCTGTGCAATTCTTGGCGGAACAATGGGAGGCAGGAGGGAGAGATGGAGGGATACAGGCAGGAAGCAGAAAGAGAAATGGACAAGGAAAGAGAGGGACAGAGAGAGAGAGAGAGAGAGAGAGAGAGAGAGAGAGAGAGGGAGAGAGAGAGAGAGAGATCCTGACATCGTGAGAGATGCAAAGCGACGTTCAGTCTGAGGTGCAGGAGGTCGGCTCTATTAGCCGGTTCAGAGTTCACGTCTCTCTGCTCTCGCTTCCTGACAGTCCTGCAGAGGTCTGAGAGCCGGTCCTGAGGGGACACTTTGGGACTTTACCGCTGAACTTTTAATGAGCAGGAGAGGACAGATTAGCTTAATGAAAAAGTGTTTATTTTAGGGGCCGGGTTATTAAAAAGGAGCCCAGCTGAGCAGCAGAGGGAGGCATGACCGGCCGGTTCTGTTGGACAAAACTTGACCCTCGTCAGCAGGACCGGTCTGAAGAGCTTTGAATGACTTTGCAGAAACTTTTCCAAAGATAAGAATCTCGGGGAATGACTGTTTCTGAATCCTCGCGTGATGAATCAGAAGGTTCGTTGGCAGCACTCCTCTGAACTGGATTTAAACTGGTCTGACTTCTTTTGTAGCGTGATCGTTCCCAGTGGAGCTCAAATACACACACTCATAAACAGAATATAAATTAAACTAGTTTTATGGTGCATATTGGCCAAACTAAATTTGTCGCACCATAAATATGAGTTTCAAACTGAATGTACAGTAAAAGGCCTGAGGGTGGATGGGTCATTTTGTTTATCGAACTAACTAGATTCTAATTTCTTCCTTTTGGATTAAACTTGGATGTTAAATGAAGAGAGATGACCACGTCTGTTCCAACACACTGAAGTTCTCTTCCTCAGTAAGGGACCGCACATGAATTAGACACAGACATAACCTTTTTAACGCATGCTTATTAGCAGGTATTTAAACACTAAACCATTGTTTGTATCTTTTTTGTGCCTGAACATATTGAACTGTGACCTCTTGGCAACATTAAACACGTGTTAATTGTTGCAAGTGTTATTGCTGTGTTGACCGCCGAGCCCTGCACGTGTCAATCTTCTGCTCGAGGGGGGAACCTGGTTTTTGAAGTGTAGGGCCACTGACACAGCTGCCTTACTTCATTTGATATGTTTGCAGGTATTTAACCTATTTTGTAAATGATGCAAAATTTCCATCCATCCATTTTCTCTACTTATCCGGGGTCAGGTCGCGGTGGCAGCAGGCTAAGCAAGAATCCCGAGGCGTTCCCAGGCCAGGCGGGATATATAATCCCTCCAGCGAGCTCTGGGTCTATGACGGGGTCTCCTCCCAGTTGAACGTGCCCAGAAAACCTCCACAGGGAGGCACCTAGCAGGCATCCTAATCAGATGCCTGAACCACCTCAACTGGCTCCTTTCGATGCGAAGGAGAAGCGGCTCTACTCTGAGCTCCCTCCGGATGTCCGAGCTCCTGACCCTCGCTCTAAGGCTGAGCCCGGACACCCTACAACCACTAGTAAGGACATTAGTTAATATTAGCTTCACTTCGATATTGACATTTTGTTAAATATTAGTAACTGTAGTGTAGTGGTCGAGTAAGTTGTAGCTGTAATAGCAAGAGATGTGCAGTCATATCAGAGTGGTGCTGGTTTAAGCAGCTGTAGTTGAGAGAAGAAACCTGAACAGTTGGGCTCCAGATGTTTTAACCTGTTTGTTTGGGTGTCTTGACATCAGATGTGATTGATGGAAAGGTTTCAGGTGTGGTGATCGTACCTGGAAGGCTCCCTCTGATATGCTGTGCAGCTGGTTGTTGGCCAGGATGAGGTGCCGCAGGTTCACCAGGCCCTGGAAGTGGGAGTCGTCCAGCGTGGTGAGGCGGTTGGCGTCCAGGTGGAGAGCGTGGAGGTCCTGGAGGTCAGCGAAGGTGTACGGTCTGATCTGACTGATGGTGTTTCTGCTCAGCGTCAGGTGGATCTGGACAGACACAGAAACATACAAAGCTTTCTCCATGTGTATCTCCAAGTCTGACAAAGTTCCTGATTTAATTCCATGTGAGCAATAATTCATTATGGTTTTTCTTGTTTTAATCAATGTGCCATATTTAAGAGTGACACTCTGTCTGTCCTGTTCAGGGAGGTCAAAGGTCAGGGTGAGGAATGTGCAGCCACCCTGGGGATGATATAGAGTTAATGTTTCACTTAAGAACGGTTCAGCAGGTTGGACACTCAGGGATCCACCCTGCAGTCGGGTTACAGGATGGCCTTTAAGCACCATTCCTCCCTTCATTAATAATAGTATTATTAATTTACAGTGTACAGCGGGTCAGTCGAGTCTTCATTAATATAAAATAGTGCCATTAGAAAATAAACTACCTAAGTTAGGAGTTTGTATGCTGCTGAGTCTTTCCATACATGTGAAGGTAAAGAAATATATTCTATAAGCAGCCGGTAAAAGGCCACTCACTCACGCATTGGTAAAAGCACCTAGATGACATCTGTGGCACGCTCACCGCTAAATGATTGGAACTCCATTTCCCACGTTGCCTTGTGTGTGAGCAAACATCATCTGTGCTGTTGTGTTCACACTGCAGAGGAATCACTGAGGAAGTCTCACGCTGAGACGAGCGGCTCTATTTGGCTTTAAGTCTCATGATGTTGGTGTTTGTCTCTTTATGCAGCGAGCGGTGAAGCTTACAGTCACATTAATTGCTATAGATTTCACTGCAGTCAATATGTTGTGTTGGAAGGAGCAGATGTTCCTAATTTTCTCAGGATTCAGTGAAATAAACACGAAAACTCTCCTCAATGTTTTGGCTTCAATGTTTTCAATGACAGTTCATGTGTTCATGTTCATGTAAACATGTGGTGTTCCATATGTGTTCCATAAGTTATTGGAGCAATATGTTAGACTATACATCATTACATGTACATATATTTCCACATGCATGTAAGTTTACTGATATTAGATAATATAAAAACTTTTTAGAACATAAAAGGCAGAAAACCATCCATCAATCCATCATCTATACCGCTCATCCTGTTCAGGGGCTGGAGCCTATCCCAGCTGTCATTGGGTGAGAGGCGGGGCTACACCTGGACTGGTCGCCTGTCAATCACAGGGCTGACACATAGACGTAGACAACCTTTCACGCTCACACTCACACCTACGGGCAATTTAGAGTCACCACTGAACCTAACGAGCATGTCTTTGGACTGTGGGAGGAAGCCGGAGCACCCGGAGGGAAGCCACACATGCACGGGGAGAACATGCAGACTCCACACAGAAATGCCCACCACGTCTGAACCGGGATTCAAACCAGGAACCTTCTAACCTTTTAGCGACAGCAGAGCTAACCACTGCACCACTGTGCAGCCCAGAAAACAACAAAAAACAATGCTTGGTGAAATTTAGGTTTGGTTATTGTGTATCCAGCAGAGTGTGCTGCAACTCGTCCTCTCAGCACAGTCCGCTGCACGTGGCATCACAGCCGAGCGAATCTTTATAAAGTTATTATTTAAGAAGGATTGACATTCAGGACCTTGCGTGTCATATCTGTGCAAAATCTGTATACATCAGCCGCTAGACCAGTAATCAGTTTATAATCTGTTATGAGTCTAAAGAATCGATTGGGCTCAACTTGGTGGAGAAACTTACTTGTAATAAAATGAATCGGTGCCGAGCAGCTGAGGCGATCACTCCTAACAAGACCTCACAGAGGGCCAGAGGCCTGTCAGGACACGTTGCCTTCACTGGCTTCCTGTGCGTTTCAGGATTGATTTTGTTGACTGTTTTTAAGGTTTTAAATGAAATGCCACTTTATTATCTTGTTGATCTCCTGCAGTATCATAATCCAGTTAGAGCACAAGTCCCAAGATCTAGACTCCAAAATAGTCGGTCCAGTTGTGCCTTTGCGACGGCTGCTCCTAAATTATGGAACAGCCTCCCTATCCATATCGAAGCTGCATGGTCGCTTGACATTTTCAAGCTGCTAAAGACCCATCTCTTCTCGACGGGCTTCAGTTCCAGTTGAGCTGCACTCTAAATATTTTATCTTAAATTGTTCGGCAATTATTTAATATTGATTCTGTTTATGGTTTTATCTCTGCTCTTATCTGTTTTATCTTCTATTTCATTTACTATGTGTGTATTATTGTGCATGTGGATGCTCTTGGTTGAACAGCACTTCGGTCAACATTGTTTTTTAATGTGCTTCATGAATAAACTTGATTTGACTAGTTCTGTTCCCTTGCAGCCACATGTTTGTGTTTGTTGCTGCTGCAGGACCTGCAGCGTCAGGTAAACTCTCACTGAAACATCTCGTCTCTCTGAGGCCAGCTTGTTCAGGGCCGGGATTTATCATGACTGACTGTCTTTCCGTTGTTATGACTGGTTCTGTGAGCTGCACAAAGTGTAAGTCACGATGATGACAGTGAGTCATAGATGCTAAAGCCTGAGCTCTGTAGAGAGCAGAGTTAAGTACCCATAATCATAGTTAAGAACATCATCATTTAGCTTTGATGTATCTTATGTATGTGGTATTTTGTTCGTAATGGAATCACTTTAATGAGATTATATGAGTTTGTTTTCACGACAGCGGCTCCCTGAAAACCACAAAAACATCTGTATCAAAAGCTTGTGCTTGTATGAATCAAAGTAAGCATGCATGTAAAGCAGAGGCTGACCAGGCTGGACATGTTGGCGAAGTCACGGTGCCTCAGAGTTGTGATGAAGTTGTCCATCAGCCTGAGCTCGGCCGTCTGCCTGTCGATGTTGGGCGGGACGAAGAGGAGGCCCGTCTTGGCACACAGCACCGTGTAGGACGGCAGCAGGTTCTGGCAGGTGCACCGCTTCGGGCACAGCATGGAGGAGGAGCCGGAGGGGAGGGAGGCCAGGAGGACGAGGAGGAGAGGGCAGAGCAGCGAGGAGGCGACATCCATGGCTTCTCTCCTGCTGCAGCACAGAAACAGAGACGACAGAAGAAGTCAGTTTACGTAGGTTGTTGCTGCAGAAAAAACTCTTTAGCTGCACTAAACCATGGTCCTGTTTTACATGGAGAAGTGCGTAAGTGACAAGTAAGTTCAAACTGCTCCATTAGATCGCATCAACTGTCAAATCAAAGCATGTCCATTAAAAGTTCTTGTTGTTTCCACTGACAGGCTCAGATTATTCTAAGTGTGTGACAACATGACAGAAAGGATCCCTACAGAGATAGACCTTTGTGTTACAGAGGAAGATGATTGTTTTAACCACACACAGACGTTACATCGCTCTCTGCACACACACCAGACTCAATAAAAAAAAGTTTGTTGCTGGTCTACTGCTTCCTCTGTAGATAAATGTGATTGTGTTACTTTGGTGTTTCAAGTTTAACAGTTTTTTCAGAAACTATAACACAAAAAACAAACTAATCAAGGCACAGGTAGAAACACAACTACCCTGCTCTGCAACATAAATACAAGTTTTTTTCAATGGAGTCTAGTGTGTTTGCAGAGAGCGATGTAAGGTCTATCTCTGTAGGGATCCTTTCTGTCATGTTGTCACACACTTAGAAGAACAATCTGAGCCTGTCAGTGGAAACAACAAGAACTTTGAGTGGACTTAAGGATGCAGTTGCAGCCGTTACAAACCGTTTTGAGGCAGAAAGTTACTGGAACAATTCAAAAACGGTTTCAATCTCATATTATCTACACACACAATCCCGTTGTCTGCTGTTCCTACTTAGTTTTGAATCTCAAAATGCTTCGGCTAAATCATAGCTTCTTGATTTGATGCACAGATAGTCGTCTCTGCCTCTCTCACACTGCTGTGTGACTGTATAAATACAGATTATTCCTCACGGTGACACAGCATGTGAGATAACAGCTGCAGATAATGTGAAAATACTGTGAATCAGGACATTTTCTCAGCATATAACAATGCAGAAATCCATAAAACTGTATTGGACTGCATAATAGAGGCTTCATGAAAGAGGGGAGGACGTAAGCAGGAGGGGAGGCGAGCAGGGGGTGACAGCAGCGGAGAGAGGGAGAGCAGAGGGGGTTAATTAACGTGTGTTCTTTTCTGCTGACTAAGTCGTCCTGGGGAAGTAAAAGTAAACAGTAGTTATATCATCAATTACGCTCGCTGCACCCCCATGATTACAAACTGAGAACATTAGAGAACACAAATTATCCTCTATGTGGGTTGTCTGTCTCACTTCATAAATTTCGTAGATGTTTCTGTGCATAAATATGAGATAAACCTGCGTCTGCAGCCAAGGCAATAAAGGAAAACATTAACGTTGGTATTGATTTCTCTCCTTTTGGTTTGTGCGTTCAGCTCAGTGCACGAGGAGGAGAAGAAAACGCACACAAGCAGGGGTGACACATGCAAAGAGGGCGGCACAGAAACACACACTTAGTCACACATGGGTACGCACATCCAAACATGCACACTCTCTGAAAAAAAGTAGCTCTGAGATAGATGGTGAGTGACTAGAGGAAGGTCGATTGCAAATAACAGCGGAAAAAACAGTCACGCTCTTTTATTCACGGTGCTGAAATATTCAAACTGTGCCTCAACTGCAGCGCGGAAGCACAACAGGAAGCCTGCACATGTCCTCATAACGGGGCCGAGCGCAGCACACAGGCTAAATGTGAGGAAGTAATGGGAGAGATGTAACGGAATGAGAGAAATTCAGTGGAAATGATGGGGAGGAGGAGCCCAGCTGAGACTGCACTCAGATGTGAGTGGGCGTGCACATGAGGGGGATGTGGGCACAGAGGGGCAACTGGAGTCCACACGTGTGACACTTGTATGAGAAGATTTTAAACCTCTCAGAAGTTCAGTCAACTCAAAGTGAATAAAACGATAGGATAATAATATATATAACAACTGTTCAGTACGTGTGTTTGACCTTTGTCTGAGAGCTCATCTCTGCAGCTTTGTCTTTGAGGAGTAAAAGAACTCAAAGGTCAGAAAATGCACAGAAACGTAGAAACTAGTTCTTTATGTCATATTATGTTCACCTGTCTGTTCAAGCAGCCGATCCAGGTAGTAACAGTTCAGTACACAGGATTGTTCAATTCAATTATGGCTTTCTATGGTCTATCGTTTCTGTGTCGCAGACTGCTGCTGTGAATAAACATATATACATATCAATCCACAGGAAGGAATCAATACCGTACGCCCCTTTCACACATGCTCTGCACTTCTGAAAATGTTTGCATGTGCGAACACAAATGGCCAAATTTTTCACCCGACTTTATGCAGACTTTTTCCTGCCAGCATCCGAGTAAGATGTCTGCAAGAAGTCCAGGTGAGCCGATGTCAGGAACATTCACCGCGAGCGAGAGGTCGGGGTGATGACGTCTATGTCATGTGACCGGTGTGAAACCAGAGAGAAGGATCGTGTATGAGACGACATAACGACATAACATAACTGCAGCCCGGCCTTTCTGACAGTGACAGACGGATCAACAGCTGTCTCATATGAACCAGTCCTCCCTTGCTTGAAGGTGCATTGTTTCATCCATAAATTATGTCTTTGATAAATGACTGCTGTTTGTTATTCAGTAGTAGCTGTATGAGGCACTGGTTGAGCTAAAGTGCATATAAGTTATAAGAGCATCTTATCCTTCGCAGGAGGGTTTGGGTGCACGTTGCTGCAGCGTCTCTGAGGATCTCTGCTGCTCTGAGAACAGATCTGATTTGTGTCGTCAGGCCGGCTCAGCGTGAGAGAAATGCAAAGCAACTCTTTTTCAGACTACATGCACTTCTCCTTTCTCTGTCGCCCTCTCCTCCGTCTTTTCATCACTCTCTTCTCCACCAACAGCCTCATTTAATTTGCACTGCTCCTTTTCTTCATCTCTCCTCTCATCTTCCTCCCCCATCTTCCCCGTCTGTCTATCAGTCTGTCTCCTCTCAAAACCAGCTGTTGCTCTCTCTTCTGATGCACAAAACATCTCTCCATCCTCTCCTCTTTCCATCCATCCTCTGATCATTTTGTCCTCTGTCTGAACCCTTTTCCATCACTCTGTTTCTCTTTCTGCATTTCTGTCCTAATAAGATCCTTTCTTCCTCTGTCTCTTCAAATAACCTCCATCTTTTTCTTCTGTCTGCATTCACCCCACACATTCTTCTCCATGACATCTGATATTCTCTTCAGTGTCCTGCTCGTTCTGTTGGCCTCGTATTTAAATGAGGTTTGAAATGTTTAATAATACATGTATGTATGCACATATATAACCACACATGATCGAAGGACATCCATGAGGGACACGTCCTGGTTTCAGATATGAGATGATAATGAAATGTGATTGAGAGTTGACACGTTCATTTACATGCAGATTGAGTTGTATGACTTGTCGGCCTGTAGAGTGGAATAACATGGAGGTAGAAACATGCAGAAACACTAATGAGCGCATCGGCATCTTCATTCTTTGTTTGCATCTTCATCCATCTTTTTACTACGAACACAGCCACACAGGCATTAATGACAGCACAAATAAACACAGTCCAATACATTTCAGTTACCCATCCGTCCATTACTTTGACTCAGAAATCGTTTGCAGGGTGGCTGGAGCCTGTCCCAGCCCAGATTCTGCAAGAAGCGTGCACGCCCAGGCGAAGGCCGTCACAGTTTTTGCTTCTCCAATAAAAGTCTGAACAGCATTTAAAGCTCCTGTGAGGAACTTTAGGTTTGTGTTGATTTTGGCGCCCCCTGTGGACAAAGCCGTACCTCTTATCTCTTGTCCTGTACATGCTTAAGTGGTGCTTTAACAAACAATCTCACCCGGCCTTCTTTAAGAGTCATATGTAAAGTGTAAACATCATCGCTTCATGTGACACCAACCCCCCCCCCCCCCCCCGCCAGCAGTTTCAGGCATTAAAAATAACTTTATAGAATAATCAATCTTGTCGCTGATGGTCTGGTTTGCGTTCGTAGGTCATATAGAGTCATCAGAATTAATTTCAGTCTGTTTCATAACCAGCGAAAAACTCCTTTCAAGAGTTAAAGAACGCTTCCTGGAAGTTCAAGTCACCTGAGCCAAAAACGTAGACAAACCAGACTCGTGCCAACTCCTGCGTGTACATGTCGATTTCTCCTCTGCAGTCAGTGCATTTGTTTCTGTCCCCTCTCAAAGCCATGTTTGATATTTTCGGCAGCCGAGCAGTTGTCATTAAAACAACAGCCTGTTATCTCGGAGCTGATGAGCAGACACAGCAGTTAGCTAGCTGACAAAGGTCAGAGGACAAAACGCGTTGTCATTTTTCCATCAGTGAGACACGAAGGTGGAATAAGAAAACAAACAAATATGACGATGTGATTGTTTCATTTCAAAGAGGCTATTTAAACATTTTTGGAGTATATAAAGCAAATTCCTAACCTTTCCAAACATTCAAGACTCAGTCGACAGCACTACAGCCACGCTCAGCTCTTGAGCTAAGTGCTAGCTATAGCAGGCTAACTTGCTCGTAATGACAATGCTTATCAGGGGATGTTGACCACGTTAGCCATCTTAGCTTAACATGTTTTAATGCTAACGTTTGGTAACTTTAAAATGATTAGCGAGTCAGAAACAGAAGTGAAGTAGAAAAGAAAAGGAGCAGCAGCCGCTCCTTACAGAGATGCAGACATGCATGGATGCACAAGATGTTGCTGTTGTCAGCACTTACAGAAATGTCAGCTCTTAGATTTACACATTTCTGCAACCAACATGAAAAATGTTACGTGCCCCGAGCAACCAGTGCAGCAAAAGAGTCCTAATGCAACAACTGTAAAAGGAGAAGACTTCAACATTCATCTGGAGCCGACAGCGGAAAGGTCAACCAACGAGAGGATGTTTACTGCGTACAGACACAACACGACTCATTAACTCTGTCTGTCCCTCACATACACATTTAATCAGTCATACAGAAAAAAACCCCCCAACATTCAGACTCATAAGCACAAACACAATAACACTGTTTAATTATGTCAGCTGACATTTGTGCTTATAGTCTGAGATAAATGGCAACGGCAAGGATTCAGCAGGAGGAAGGAAGCTAGCAGCGAGATGGACAAGAGGGAGGAGAGAGGGAGAGAGGAAGGAAATGTAAAGGAGCAAACAGGCTAAAAAAGAGAAATCAAGGAAAACATTTTTTTTTTTGCAGAGGATGATAGGATGATGTGGATGGGAGGAGGAGGCTGATGAAAAGAAGAAGAGGAGGCTGAACAGGGCTGGGAGGATGAGAAGGGGATTATGAGAGAGGAGGGCGGAGGTATATATTGACGGTTTATGTTACAGAAGTTGCACCCTCCATCCTGTTGGTGGGGATGTTGTGCTACATTTTCACTAACGTAGAAACACACGCACATGCCACATGCATTTTCAGTCACACACACACACACACACACACACATGTACACACAAAGACACACTCAAGGCTGAGGGAGAAGGAAGGCCACGGTGTTACAGCGAGCTGCACACAACTGGAACAGAAATAGAGACTGAAAGCAGAGAGAGGAGTATGAAGGCTGAAGGAGACAAAGCAGCAAAAACACTTCATATTTCACTCTAAATATTCTCATTTCTCCTCGTCCTAATAAGCTCCTCTGCTGTCCTTCATCAAGCACACAATCCTGCTACATTTTTCACATGCTGCTGTGGCTGCACATGTCGTAGTATGTGTTCAAAGTGTTAGCGAGGTTGCATAATGTAGTGTGTTCCCCTACGACCTGTTTCATTTGCTATTCCCAAAAAATCTGCTGTTAGCAACTTAAGAGTGATTCAGGCTTTTGTATGTTTAGAGGGAAATGTTAGCTTGAAGCATTCGACGAGACATGTTTACTGTGTAACACGTAGCGACAACTGCAGGCTTTCCTTACGCATGAAATTAACTTGCTTTTAACTACACGTTCGCGTGCGCATGCACATGGCGGCTACCACGCGTCCCCTGGAGCGTCGGCTGTGCCATCCTCAAAAAATACGCAAGATGCAGTCTGCACATGAGCAGTAGGGGCAGTGTAGAGGCAGAGGGGGTGTGACAGTTCTGAAGACAAGCTGATAGATCAAGTCCTCAATCATCGACATCTGTACGATGTGTCGTTGCCACTGCACAGAGACAAACATGCCCGTCAAACAGCTGCAGACAGATAAGTTCTGTTTTAGAAGTCGACGCGGAAACCTGCAAAACTAAATGGAAACAAGTTACGTTACGTCCGTGCACGGAGGAACATGTTGGAGAAACGGGGACGGTGCAGACGGTGTGCTCTGTCCACCGAACACTCAGAAGCTGTTTCTGCCGTGATCTCAGAATGTCTGTTGTTTACATCCTGCACATACGGTAGTTACATACGGCCTGAGCTCTCTGGTGCGCCCTCTAGAGGTAACCTCCAGTAACACACGCATAGTGCAGAGACAGGTGTGTGAACAATTACGTTTATGACACAGCCGGTTGTGTACGTGAACGCAAAGTTAAGAGCGAGTTTATCTTGGTGTAAAAGGTTAACATGGTTAACATGTTTGGAATTGTTCCAGTAGATTGCTCCAGCAGGCAGCAGCTAAATGGGATTGTTATTCTAAGTGTCTGAGAACATTACAGAAAGGATCCCTACAGAGATAGACCTTTGTGTTAAAGAGGAAGATGGTGCCTCTCTTCAAAGCCACCAGACTCCACTGACAGACACTGTACTGAGAGCAAAAATGTGCCAATAAACACGATCCAGACAGAAATGGTGTCGTCCTTAGAAACATCTTCACACTGTCTTGCACCGCTCTCGATCAAAAGTAGCACGCTCGGAGACAAACTTCTTTAAGCTGCAGTAAGATGAGCTGAAATTACTTACAGAGTAATTAAAGGAATGTAACAGGGTGTTTGTTTAATGTGTTCTGACAGCAGCAAAGCTCTGTGACAAAGTGAAACATGATAAATCAAGATTTGAATAAACTGATTACACAGAAAATACACTTTGAAAGTCACTTGAGTCGTGCTTCTACTGTGACATAAATACTGACTATAAACTATTGTAAAAATAATGGATTGATCTGATTAGTGTCCTCTGTGCAGCATGGAGCTGAACGATATCTGTTGAATGAATCCTGCTCAGTTTAAGAAATGTACACAATAAATGACGTTATTATGTTTCTACCCAGCTGCATGTCCCAGAGGCAGAACTAAATCTGTTGAATTAATTTTGTTCTAGTCAAATTCAAATCATAAAGAAGTAAATAAGCATTACGCAATGAGCAGTAAGTAAGACAACAGTCAGCCGAGCAGACGTAATCTGGCACATTTAAGAGTCTCTCTGTTTTCTCATTAAAGCACGTCTCTTGGAAATGAACACTGAGCTGTGGTTTGCTCAGAAGCAGCTGGACAAATCCTTCTTCATGCTAAATGATCACAGAATCAGTCTGTAACCAATCCATCAAACATCACTTACAGAGTCGTAATATACTTGTTGAAGCAGCTCAGTTACAGAGTGTTTTATGAAGTAGGCAGGTGCACTGGCTGTAAAGGGGGTTGACAGAAAATGCTGGCCCGTGCAAAAGAAGTTGGAGAATGAAATGCACCCAGTGTCAGACTTCTATAAGACAGTGAAAATTACTGTGAAATGTCAGAGGTTATTTTACACACTGATCATGACGCCTCTCACACCTGTCTGTCTGCCTGCCTGTCTCACAGCTTCCTGCATGTGCTGCCTGAATGATGCTTTTCAAACTGGATTAAATGTAATAATAATTGGCATCCACAGAGCAGAACACACGCGCTGATGGCAGCGCTGCAGTGGAGGGGTCTGAACAGAGTTCATTCCTATTAGTACAGACTCAGTGTTAGCATTCACAGCAATGACATGGTGAGATGTGTGCAGACAGAGGGCTGGAATCTCTGCTGCAGCTCCACAATGGAGGACGATGAATGTACAGTATGTAATGACTTCTATTGTAAATATGAGCCCCATTATTGTCTGCTAATGAGGTCACGAGTCTCCCTGAAGTCGCTGAGTGCACGCCTGGAACATGGAACAAGACGCTGGAGAGCTGGAGTAACATGGAGAACATAAAGCTGCAGACAGAACAAAAGAAGAACTTGTAGGAAGGATGTAAAATGCAGAAAGATTAAAGCAAACCAAAAGCAGAAACAGGAGTGGGTGGGAGAGGGTAAACAAGGTGACTGTTTATATGTTTGTTATGTAACGCTGCTTTTATGTCTGAATTTGTGTCTATAGGACCGGCTCGAAAATGAGATGCTTCTTCTTTAGGGGCTGCGCTTCCAATGAATGCAAACACAAAGTATCAAATGAGTTCAACAAACGGGCAAATTCAGTGGGATACAACCCACCAGGAAAACAGGGAGCATGCTTATATATACGGCTTTGTCTGCAGTGTGGATGCAGCAGGATGAAGAGTAGCATAACAGTAAGATGTCGTGTTCATAGACGTCCACACTAATGTGCATTGTCCTGGAAATGAAAATGAAAGTACTTTAAATGGTCACAGTGACTTCATAAAGAGCTCTGATATGAACAGATGTCTGCGGGCTCTCTCATGCAGTGACCACACCTTGTCCGACACTTTAATCTGAGGGTTGTTGACTGTGTGCTCTTTTTCAGCAGCGCCCCGCTCATATAAGAGAGAACAACCACATCATCCGCTGTCAGCCAGCGAGCAGCTGCACAGGAAGTTTAATAATAGATTGAAGTGATTTATTTGAAGCTGAAGTCCAGCAAAGCAATCACTTCCACGGGCAACTAGAAAGCACACGGTAAAGCCCAAACGATTCTCCACAGCTCCAGGCGCCAGCTTTATATATATCATTTCACCTGGTATGATTTTATGATAAAATAAGCTGTGAATGCACTGCTGTTTAAGATGCATCTTCAGGTATTTTATCTGTTACTTTGCTCTCTTCAAAGTCACCAGACTCCATAGACAAAAACAGCAATTTAAGTTTGCAGAACAATGCAGTTGCTGATCTACTGCTGCTTTAATCGGTCAGTTTGTTGGTGTAATTGTGCGACTTTGGTGATTTAATTGGTTTCTTTGGATTCAATGTTTTGTTTGTGTAGTAAAACATAACACACAGAAAAACCTGAACTGATTGAGGCATAAAAGATCAGCAACTCCAGAGCTCTGCAAGGTTAAATTACTCTTTTTGTCAATGGAGTCTGGTGGCTGTAAAGAGTAGTATAACAGCTTTTTTTAGGTTAAAGAAAATCCTCTTCCTCTTTAACAAAAAGGTCTATCTCTGTAGGGATCCTTTCTGTGATGTTGTCACACACTTAGAGTAACTCTCGGAGCCTGTCAGTGGAAACAATAAGAACTTTTAGTGGACGCACTTTGACCCATCAGGGACTATGTTGCAGACATTACAGCCTGTTTCATGCCGGCTGCCAGCTGAAGAAATGTTTAGAAGCAGTTCCAAAACATTTTGTTTTTATAAATTCTTTTGAACCAAATATTTTAAAAACTGAGGCAAAGTTTTACATATATCGGACTTTCCCTCAAAATGTCTCATGAATGGGTCACCAATCAAGATCATCACCGAATATTAAGCTGCAAACTTGCAGTACAGAGGCTGAAGACAGGGGGCGCTCATACAGTGAATATGTTGATAAATCTCTACCTGTGTCTCATATCAGGAGCTGCAGCCTTCGAAGGACGCGGTCTACGGAGGATGAGTCATTCTGTGAGACTTCCTGTTTGCGTCACCAGCTGTTCCCGTCCTTGCCCTTGTGTCACCAAACGCTACTCCTGTCACCTAGCAACAGGTAGCTAGCGAGCTAACTAGCTAGCATAATTAACGTCATGTAACTTAACCTGTTATTATTTGTGTCAAGGGCCCTTTAGCTTTGTATCTCTATCTATTCGATTGAGTTGAAACCAAAAACGTTTTTAAAGTGTATTCCTCGCCGCGTAAGAGTCCACCATCTCGTTTGAATTAGCGCACAATGAATCTCTGGATATGTTGGGCTGTGAGGGATGCACCTGCTGGATCCTCTGGGCCCGGGAAAAGGAAGACGCATGTGTCGGCCGCATCTGAAGGAGCCTTCGAAATGGCACAGCCTTCCACGCGCCGCTCTGCCGCAATCGGCCTTTAAATGCAGCCCCTGAATTGGAACATAGTTTATAAGTTTACAGCTGACAGGAAGAGAAAGCCTGACGACGCTGCTCTACTTGATTTGATTGGTGGATCTTCATGTTTCTGAACGCAGGAGAGAGAAAGCAGGCAGGAAAAATTGCCATTCCAATTAGCATCAATCACTGTCATTCCAGCGAATGGAGCGTTAATAGATTGTGAATACACACAGCGCTCGGGCACAGTGTATGTCATGGAAATTGTCATTTAAATTTAAATGTCACTTCATTTCTACAGTCATCACTGTTATGCTCATTACAAGGCACACTGGGTAAAGCTGACAGCTCCATACTTTAACTGCGCACTGTAATCAATATCACTCAGCTGTTTAAACCAATGGGAGGAGCTCTCCCATTTAAATACACATCCTGTTAATGCCGCACATCCTCCCTCATCACTGCTGGTCAGCCTCATCATCATTCCCCACATTTGTTGCTGCTGCAGTTATTGGATATTTAATTTGATGGCAGGACAATGAGATGGCGATCATATTAAAACACCATCAGCATCCGAATCCAATCCATCCCACCGGTCATTTCTAATCACAGGGATTATTCCAGAGTTTAATGGGAACAAAACTCATATATGGAAAAAGAAAACAACATAATATGTAACAGTTAGGCTGCTCTCAATCACTGTTAGTACTTAGAACTACGATAAAACCAAAGTGGAGGCTTTAACTGAGGGACATTTGAGTTTCTGCGTAAGCAGCCTGATCGCTCGTGTTGCTGGACTTTACACTGTGTTCCAAATTATTATGTAAATGATATTTTTCTCAGATTTTCCTAAATAGTCGATGCAAATGACAGTCAGCATAATTTTCAAGTCATCAACCGTTAGTTTAATGAATTCGAATGTTATTGAACAAACCTCCCAATGATAACAGTATTTTTCAAAAATAAAAAACTTAAAATGCACTGTTCCAAATTATTACGCACGACAGAGTTTTATAACATTTTATAGGTTGTTATGAACTGAAAATGCTCATCTTTTGAATTTGCAGCATTAGGAGGTCATATTTACTGAAATCAAAAGCTATTTCAATCAAAAACATCTAAACAGGTCAAGTTACATTTTAACATAGGACCCCTTATTTGATAGCAGCTTCATAATTCTTGCATCCATTGACCTTGTGAGTTTTTGGAGAGTTTCTGCTTGAATTTCTTTGCAGGATGTCAGAATAGCCTCCCAGAGCTGCTGTTTGGATGTGAACTGCCTCCCACCCTCATAGATCTTTTGCTTGAGGATGCTCCAAAGGTTCTCAATAGGGTTGAGGTCAGGGGAGGATGGGGGCCACACCATGAGTTTCTCTCCTTTTATGCCCATAGACTTAGACTTAGACTCAACTTTATTGATCCCTTTGGGATGACTCCCTCTGGGAAATTCAGTCTCCAGCAGCTTATACAGTACAATACAATAGGAAAGAATCAGCACACAGAGGGTAAAAAATAAAGATCAAAATATATAAAAATATATATATCTATCGAGCCAATAGCAGCCAATGATGCAGAGGTATTCCTTGCAGCATGAGATGGTGCATTGTAATGCATGAAGGGGATTTTGTTACGGAAAGCATGGTTCTTCTTTTTGTACCATGGAAGAAAGTGGTCAGTCAGAAACTCCACATACTTTACAGAGGTCATTTTCACACCTTCAGGGACCCTAAAGGGGCCGACCTGCTCTCTCCCCATGATTCCGGCCCAAAACATGACTCCGCCACCTCCTTGCTGACGTCGCAGCCTTGTTGGGACATGGTGGCCGTCCACCAACCATCCACTACTCCATCCATCTGGACCATCCAGGGTTGCACGGCACTCATCAGTGAACAAGACTGTTTGAAAATTAGTCTTCATGTATTTCTGGGCCCACTGCAGCCGTTTCTGCTTGTGAGCATTGTTTAGGGGTGGCCGAATAGAAGGTTTACGCATAACTGCAAGCCTCTGGAGGATCCTACACCTTGATGTTCGTGGGACTCCAGAGGCACCAGCAGCTTCAAATATCTGTTTGCTACTTTGTAACGGCATTTTAGCAGCTGCTCTCTTAATCTGATGTTTTTGTCTGGCAGAAACCTTCCTCATTGTGCCTTTATCTGCACGAACCCGTGTGTGCTCTGAATCAGCCACAAATCTCTTAACAGTACGATGATCACGCTTAAGTTTTCGTGAAATATCTAAGGTTTTCATACCTTGTCCAAGGCATTGAACTATTTCACGCTTTTCGGCAGCAGAGAGATCCTTTTTCTTTCCCATATTGCTTGGAAATGGTCGTCTGCTTAATAATGTGGAACGCCCTTCTTAAGTAGTTTTTCCGTAATTGGGCTCACCTGGCAAACTAATTATCACAGGTGTCTGAGATTGATTTCAGTGATCCAAAGAGCCCTGCGACACAATACCATCCATGAGTTTAATTGAAAAACAAAAAATGTAATCTTTATGACACTTAAATACAATTTGCGTAATAATTTGGAACGCAGTATACAGCCAGGCTTCCTCCTGCCCCTCTGCTTCTACACACACAAGGAACCCTTAGCTTCTGCACGAGCTGCACCAGGCTTTTAACTTACTCCAACGTAAACCCATGTGCGCCTGTCATGAGTTATTCTAGTTTAGTTATGTTGTTGATTTGTGTTTTGATATTATTTCCTGTTTTACCTTGTCAATTTGTCTCTCGTGTTGATCCACTTCCTGCCTTTGTGTTTCCCGCTTGTTTGAATATGTGCCCTGCCCTGATTGTTTTCACCTGCCCTTGACTGTCTCACCTGTGTCTGATTAGCCTCACCTCCTAAGCTTATAGTCACTGTGCTCCCCTGTCTGGTGGCTGGTTCACTGTCGTGCTACCCCTGGATCTTTGTCGTCTGTCCATGTGCTTCCATCGTGTTAGTTTTCCTCGTAGCTCCTCGTGTTCCCTGGATTTGTTTGTGAGTGTTTTTTGCTCTGCTTTTTGTTTTTGCATTTTTGCCTTTTGTTAATTAAACTCATAATATCCAAGTCTGCATCTGGGTCCTCAACCCTCTTGTTTAAATATCCAAACTGTGACAGCGCCAATATTAGACACTCAGCCATGCAGCATATGGGAGGTCAAAACGAAGACCTTCAAACAGATGCTACACGTGTGATGGCAAAGTTGGGCCCTGACGAAGCTCTGGTGTCAAAATACCTGAGAAATTGTGTTTTACTTTTCGTACGATATCATACAAACCAATCTGTGAGGATATTTGAGGATAGTTGAGTCGTCACAATCAGTAGAAAGTCTTCAGATCTCTGACAGTCCAGCAGCCAGTCTGAAACCTGCATTCTGTCGGGACTCAGCGTTAGAAAATTGGTATCCACTGGTCTAAACTCTGATGTCTCCACTCTGCCAAGAAAACAGTCTCTGGTGAAACACTCAATACTTTTCATAGTAGGCTTTGGCATACAGGCGCTAAAATGGTAAAATAAGTCAATATCACATACGAGATATTGACCATCAGCAGGCTCAACCCTCAAAAACCCCAAAGGTGGTTAAAGTGAATCAGACTGCTGAAAAATAAAACTCAGTTATCTGTTGAAAGAAATCCTCCTGGAGTGAAGCGAGACTGCAGAACGAAGTCATCCAGTGAAATGTAAAACATGCAGCTTTTCTGCACTGACTCTGTGCAGTAATATTCAAAGTGTGACACACTGGAAACTAATCTACAGTTCAGCACAGGAAATATGCAGAAACATTCGACCAACACAGCACACACTGGCTGCTTCATGCTGATGTAGCTGGGACGTGCCAATGCAGGGTGGAAGCGTGATGAAGCTGCTGCTATTGTGCAACAGCGAGGCATTCAGAGGGCGATGGGTACTCGTGTGTGGATCACATATGTGTTGGTTTTTTCAAATTAATTTTATGTGACATTTTACACATGGGAACAAAGCACGCTCTGCTGGATTCATGTTTTATTGAATCTGTTCTTTTATTTTCTCTGCTGGTGCGGCTCACTCTCCCTCAGAAACAAAAACAGACTGTAAAAGTGTGCGGCAGAATCGCAGGTATTAACCTGAACGACCTCACAGACCTGCACAAGGTCAGAACTCTAAGAAAGGCCCGCTCGGCTGGTCCGAGCCGCCCCTTGGCCGGTGAGTTCCTGAATGAATGAAACGCCTTTTAAAGTCAATATCAACACATTTTTGTACATCGCAGCACTCTCTTTCCATTTGAGGTTTTATAGGACCAAATCCTTCAGTGCCATTACAACTGTCACTGCTGTTTGGTATTTTAAGGAGGCAGAAGCATTACGTGTCAGCGTTGTGACATTTCTTAAGCTAGAATAAATACTTTATATTAATTTATGCTCAAACTTTCAGAAGCTGACAGCTGAAATATTTGTTCTTTTCTAACCGTTTAAAACCATCTAAAAGTTTGACACCTACTTAAGAGAAGACATGGTTCCGCCTGCACTATGGATATACACTGAGCACACACTGTGCCCATCATGGCTGCTGCTCTTTTCTTCTGCACTGATGGATGTCTGAACACTACCATTCATATTAATGCCACTGCAGCCGGATCAATCACTGTCCGGCAGCTGTGCTGGCTGTGAACGCAGCTCACCAGCAGAGAGGAATCTGCCTCAAAGGCTTCAAGATCAAAGTCCAATAAAATGTGATTCGCTTTTCATAAAAATTATATTTAATAAGCCTTTGATCACGCTCATTGCACTCCTCCAAACCAATGATGTTGAAGCGGGTTGTGTTTTCTGCTGTTTGATCACGGGATTGCAGGCAATCAGGGGTTTGGTGTGCGAGCCTGTTTGGAGCAGCGACTAATGTGATGGAAGTTTACGGTTTGGCTCGGCTGTAAAAAGCCTCCACAGTCTGCACTCAGCAGCTTTATTTATGTTCCCAAGGAGGGCAGACTGAAACCCAGGCGGCTTCTCAGCCTAACACCTGACTGACATTCCCATATGTGCTCATGCTGCCACTGGAGCTGCAGGAGATTTATTGTGCTAATAATCAAGGGCAGAGACAGGGAGTTTGGTAACACTGCAAAGGCCAACAGTGTGCGGGATTGCATTTTCAGGCTGACAGCCGCGAGTGTCTGCAGATTCATTTTATATGGAAAGATAAATGGAATTCAAAAGTGTAAGGAAATATAAGATATACTTATGATCATCAAAAGCTGCATTTTCACCAAAGATACTCTGCGTTAGTCCGAGGAGCTTCTGTCCCTGTTTTCTGCAGACCAGAGAAAATAAAGTCTGCTGACGTGGGAATAAGCCACATCGGTACTCGGCCAACCAGGAATGTTCAGTGCTGCAAGGTTCCTGTACTTTTTGGTACCTGGGACCTTACTAAGACCTGAGTCCCTGCGGTGGAAACTGAGTTCCTCCAAAAGTCCCAAGGCCCTGGGGAAAGTTCCTGCAGTGAAAACGCAGCTTACAATATATATTCCTTTTACTTCAATGTTTCCTTGTCCTCCCTTAAACCCTATAAATTCCAATAAGCGTTCTAGTGTTGATGTAGACAGTTTCTGAAGACACTGCAGCCGGTCTATAAATCCTGCAGTAAACAGGTTTGTAAATTAGGACACTTACTCTGCAGTTTAATGTCTTTTTAAGACACGTCAATGTTTCTGCTACAACTTCTTAAAAAAACCTAATAATGTAAAGAAAAGAAGCCCGAAAGAAAAAACACACAAACTGTCTCAAAACGTTGAACGAGTAAGAGATCATGTCCAACGAGGTGTCCATTAAAGATCAGGGAACCTTCTTCTTCTTTGGTACGATAAAAACCACACGTTCATTACCCGACTTCCTCCTTTGCTCCTGTCATAATTATTACAACCACTAGAGGGCGCTGTCACTTGCAAAAACAGGGTGATACTCTGTTAATCTTAAGGATGGAACAGCCCCAGTTGGAAGAAAGCAAATTTAAATGTAATTTAAGTGTGAATAAAATCAGTTTTTCATTCATACTTAAAAAAGTAGTTTGAGTGTCAGAAAAAGAAATCCGAACTCATTCCAAGTCTTCCTCTCAGCAGCGAGGCAGGAAGTAATCTAAGTAGATTTCTAATGACGGCGTGTAATCTCAGAAAGCTTCAGGACCCCTCTGGTGACATTATCACAGCATTTGCATTTCCCAGACTCCCCTGGGAAAAAGCTCATCTCCTGAACAAACAGGAATACCATTATCACCGCCAGCCGCCGGCCCAATCAGAATGAGTTAAAGCCTGAGATGTTTAAGTTCACTCGTATCAATTACAGACGCTCTCATGCCTCCGCTGAGCGACGAGACCGGTGTTAACGCATTATAAAGATTTAAGCAGAGTGACGGGACACATGGTGGGAGGTTTGATGGAGCTGCTTCATAACTAAATGATGTTTTCAGTCATTATTCAAACCTATGGGCTCTGCCTGTGGATCCATGCTCACAATCAATGCTCCATTTGGTGCTAATCATTCTGTTTGTTTGGTGCTCATAACTGCACACAGACATCAGTGAGAATCTTATTACAAAGCTAAATTATTTTTCAATCACACCATAACGAGGCCACTTAATATCAGGACAATCACCTGTGAGTTTTCATTTCATCAACTTATAGAACCTCTCGCGTTTCCAACCAGCGGGAAACCTGCAAACTGCTCTGTCTGCCGGTTCACAGCGGTCACGCTGTTCATACGTGGGATTTATTTCTCAGAAAGGAGAAAGAAGAGATGCTTTGGGAGGATTTTTAAAAGGTAACTAAACGTATTTTGCGGAAAAAACACATCAGACACAATTTATTATTTTAAGCAGAGCATTAAATATGTCTTCAAACATGACTGGAGCTGCTCTTTAATAAATAGCTATAGAAAAACATTTTTTGTGATACCGCCAAAACAGACTGCGTCTTATATTCAGGTGCTTCCTATATTCTGGATTTTACGGTATTTACTTCCCGGTAGCTTCTGCACAGTGGGGCCTGATGAGTGAGTTTCCTTAAACCTTAGCCCGGAGCTCTCAGCATTGTGTCCGGGGAGATAACTGTGGATTCAGTCAATCAGAAACTTCAGGACATAAATATTAAATTAAATATAGAGTGTTCATACGAGGGAGGCTGATTTACCTTTAAATAAATGATGAGTTGATTGACAAATGTCTGTTTCCCAATGTTAGTAGATGTGAAAAGACTGTTTGGGTCAGTGTGCATCTCGTGAGATAACTGGGAGTTTTTTTTTACACATTTTGAACATTATGTCAAATTGTTTTCAAAGCGAGTTTGGGCATTACAAGTTACACAACAAAACCTGTGTCTAGTGTGATTTATGAATGATGTAACAGGCAGAAACATTTCTTTCTAAACACCTAAAAACAGTCTGTGTTTTGTGGCGGTTGATCTCAGTTGCTCAGACGTGTGGGGATCTCATGGACCTTGTTGTGCCTGCTAACTTCTTCTTCTTTCACTGCTTACGGCTGGTTGTAAACTCGAGACTACTTAAAACATCACACTCTCATCTTTACCACAGATGCTGATTGAAAGTTCCTACCTTGGGAATTGTTGTTGTTTTTTAATGTTTGTTTAATGCTTTCAGGAGCCGCAGAAATCTGTCAAATATTTAAACACTAAAATATGAACATAGCGGAGAAAGACGAGCAGATAACATAAAGCCATTTCCTTAATGTTCAGCAAAACACCAGCAGTCCCATGGAGTCAAATATCATCACTGGAAGGAGAGAATCTGAACATCTTGATAGAAGCTCCCCTTCCCAGCATGCTTCAGGCCCCCTGTGGTGACATCATCACCACATTACAGAATCCAGCTCATCTGCAGACGAACTGCTGCACCATTACCGCTGCCAGTCAGCGTCCCAATCAAACAGAGGTTCAGGCATACAGCGCGGGTGTCGGGATGGGACACACACACACACACACACCAAACACACACACAAACACACACACACACCTGTTCCTAACCACAGGGATCACTTGTTTGCCCTCAGTTTGCCTTGTAAACTGACGACTCGGTTGAAAGGCTTGTTTGAAAGATTTCAGATTGTCGCTGAGGAGACTGGAGGGGGAAGTGGAAAATGTGCGCTCCCAACAGGGTGTGTGTGTGTGTGTGTGTGTGTGTGTGTGTGTGTGTGTGTGTGTGCATCACTTCATCATCATGCCTGGATAAAGACAATCAGAGTCATCAGTCAGATCATCTGTGTCTCAGTGTGACTCTGCAGCAGCAGCCAGGTCACATGACACGGCAGCGTCTTCTGAGCGTGTGTGTTCAACATCTCTTACCTGAACTTTGAAAGGTTCAAAGCATCACGGTGCTCTGTGTGTGTGTGTGTGTGTGTGTGTGTGTAATTATGTGACTGATTCTGTTATTATGACCTGAGACTGTTTAATTATGTGTTTGAATGTCAGCAGTGTGTGTACATGTATAAACTCAATCCAATCATGTGCGTGTTTCAAAGACTGAATTTAAATAATTTTACAAGTTAAATCTGAGCGCAACCGCTGTTTGTACAGCATTGTGTGTGTGTGTGTGTGTGTGTGTGTGTGTATGTGTGTGTGTGTGTATGTGTGGATGTCTTTTGGAGTCAATCTTGCATATTTTTACATAATCCATGAATGAAGACAGCACGGCAGAAACGAAGTCGACATTTGAAACACCAATCAGCTCTCTGCAGAGAATGTGCTTTCTTCTTGCTGATGCTAATGTGACAGAGGAGAGTGTGTGTGTGTGTGTGTGTGTATCGGTGTGTGTGTGTGTGTATGTGTGTGTGTGTTAGCGGTCTCATTCCACAAAGCTTGTGTCAGATAAAAGAAAAAAAGAATGTAACATTATTTCTGCAAAAATCAACTTCTCTTTTTAATCGCTGCCAAAGATTCAGCACAAAAAATCAACTAAATGAGACGATTACAATCAATCAGACAAAACAAACATACAGTGTTTATCACTGGCACGGGAGACAACTCATTACACAGCCCAATGACAAAGCATGCACATGCATTTTAGTGTTTCTTATAGCCACAGATAGCTGCACACCGTCATCACTTTGCACCCTGCAAACAGCTGAGTTTAAAAGATCTTTCTTTTACCAGCTTCCAAAACAAATGCACACAGTAGCAGGACAAGATCTTTATGATGCAGGGAGTATTGCCTCTGTCCACAAGGGGGCACCATAATCAGCTCAAAATAAAAAAATAAATACAATTAAATAAAAATAAAAAACAATAAATTCCTCACAGCTGCTTTAACCAATTAATTCTAGTGTGTGTAGCAGTTTGTTTTAGGGATGGGTCACACATTTTGAAAATTCAAAAAGTCATTAATTTATAAAGAAGTGAAAAGTTCATGCGACTTTTATCTCATCTTAAAAATATAGTTTTTCATTGTTTAGACCGACGCCTGGTTGTAAAGCGGTACTCTCGCCAGACGGTGTTTATAGCACGTCTGAGAGCTGTTTGTCAACCGCCATTAAATAACTACAGAAGAAGAAAGCATTAAAACAGGTGTGGTGCCGTGAGATTCTGAACCGGAGACGTTCCCAGTGAATATCGAAAAGTACTTTTTAGAGATGCACGATATTATCGGCACGTTATCGGCATCAGCAGATATTTCTCTGCACATATTTTCTGCCAATAAAAGGACGCTTTAATTTATTCAATTCATTCAATTCCACCACAGGGGAGATTTGATGTTCTCTGCAATTAGGGGGAAAAGAACACAGCCTTTGTAAATAATACACAGTATGAAACACTTGGTAACACAGCAGGAGTGAAGCTGCAGCTCAGTGAGAACCAGCAGAACTTCATTTACCGAGTTTTTACCTTCATTTTTGAGAATCTTGACGTCGACATAAACAAACTGTAGCAGGAGAGGCCTTTAGAAATAAAGCTGCTACAGAGAGAGAGACGGAGAGAGAGGAGTGGGTGTGACACTGCAGTTTGTGTGTGTGTGTGTGTGTATGTGTCTTTGTGTGTGTGTGTGTGTGTGTGTGTGTGTGTGTGTGTGTGTCAGCTCGGATGAATGACTCGTGACTCTTTTATTCATAAACATGTTCAGTTTCTCTGATAGTGTCACACGGATTGTGCTCTCAATTCATAAACGATTAGGTCGTATCGTCACCCCAACTGAACAAGAGACACCTTCAAGTGTAAACAGACAGACAGACAGTCAGACAGACAGGTTATTACTGATGTTTGGATACTTACACACACACACACGTAAATATAGTGCCGGAAACTAAACACACACACACACACACACCTGACACAGATAAGCATGTCTGCTCACACACACAAACAGCGAGCTTATTGCTGTTTCTACAAACACAGGCGGCGTGTGTTGTTGACAAGAGGATTACCATGTCAATAAGAAACACAGCAGCAGAGAGGAGGAGCAGGAGGAAGAGGAGGAGGAGGAGGAGGAGAAGGAGGAGGAGGAAGGCAATGACAGACAGGAGGACAAAGAGAGCGAGTGACAGACAGAGAAAAGGAGAGTCTGAGCATCTTTGTTGATATTACTTTGTCGTGTCGGCTCGGTGTGATTGTGATTGATTAACATGAGCTGCTGAGATGCTCTGAGCTGCTGCTGCTGCTGCTGCTGCTGCTGCTGCACACACTGGACGTCAATCTGTGTGAACGAGTCAAATAAGCTGCAGGAGTGTGAAGTCAAATACAATACAAGGAAGAGCGCGGCACACAGACAGCCAAACTGCCACAGATTACATTTATTAACAAAGATCATTCAAATTCCTCTCTTCTGCAACATGTGCACACAGCAGCTACAGTCAGGCTAAGGATTGAGTCACTGAGCATACGTGAGATTTAGGTATAAGCAACGTAGACACTAACGCAGGCTGCACGCAAAACAACTTTAAGCAGACAATTTCCAATGTCAGAAGAAAATCATGAGTTTTGCTGGAGTTTGGGACTCCATGTCATCATCTTGACATTCTGATGAAAGTGTTTTAGCTTCAATAAAGATGCAAAAGTTTGCAGAAAGAGGGAGGAGGAAAAAACTGTGGAAGAGTTAAAGGATAAGGATTAATGTCCTGGGTTATAGTAACATCAGCAGCATGCCGGCAGGATTAGCAGATTTCTTACCAAACCTAAATGCAAATGAATGCAGGACAAATAAATTCCTCCTTTCATCCATTAAGCCAGAGAAAACAGCTGCACTGATGAGTGACTGACTTTTCGTAATAAATTACTTCAAACCAACTGATGCACCAGGAGATGCAGACTGACGACTGATCATTAATGGGAAAGAATCCAAGCCATCCATCCATTTACTATACCGCTTATCCTGTTTGATCGCCTGTCAATCACAGAGACGGACAACATTTCACGCTCACACCTACGGGCAACCCACGCATGCACGGGGAGAACATCCACACAGAAAGGCCCGCTGCCACAGGGTTCAAGAACCAGACAAATGAAGAGCTGCAGTGCTGGAGGCTCTGACGCCATCAGGTTTCAGATAATGGGAGTAAAAAAGCTCTCCACCAAAAGGTTTGTAATATTGTCTTTATGTGTTGGCAGGAAGACGACAACCGGATGATTGTTTTTTAGAATAACAGTAAACTCTGCCAGAAAGCACTTTGTCCAACTTCTACCTTCTACAACGCTGGAGGAACAATCGAGATGCCAAGCTGCCAAGACTGATGCATGAGCATACGCTCCTGCACCTGCTCCTCGTCTCCTCCTCGACAAAGAGAGCAAAAACAATACGTTTATTTTTACCAGCTGAACATTTTGGAGATTCGACAAATGTCTCTGAACTTCTGAAGGAAAGTACGGCTTCATTTAAATCTGTCTGAGTCATTCAATTTCCCTGCTTTACTTCTGATCATTAAATCAAGGACGACTAATCAATGCCTTCAGTAAAATCTAATTCATGCTGCAAAGGACAGAAAAAAGATCGAATACAGTCTGATCTCTGGCTGGTCTCTGGTCAGATCTGACCTCTTCTGGGAATCGATCCAGCTGAGAGCACATTAATGAGCTCCGGCAAGAATTCATTCATGTCCTGCTTTAGTTTTCTGAGTTTCAGTCTGTTCAGCTGTTCAGAGCGTCCACGACCCGAAAGCTTTGCTCTCATTAGCTTCGTTAATCAGTCCGGCTCAAATCATCATTTTCTTTCAGGCTCTCGCTGAAAAGTTGATCAACATATCCGCAGATCTTTAGTATTTAAGTCACCACTTCCTGTTAGACTCAGGGCTGAATGATATGACCTTACATTTCACACCGCATCCTATTGACCATTTTTCTAAGTCATTTTTATGCCGCTCATGTTTGCTGCTCTTTAGCAGGTTTTATTGTGATGCAGGGCTCCTGTGCAGCTCGCTGAACGGTTTACTTCTCGACCTCGGCCTGGTGTCTCTGTTTGACAGGCTGGAATAAATCACTGCTGCTGCTTTAACAAACTTTACCTTCAGCAGTGGTTAGCTGGAGGTTGAGCTCTGAAAAAACAAAACACTTCAACACGACTAATGAGACGGTTTTTCAGCTAAGAAGGATTTTCCTAGAAAAAAATAAATAAAATACAGACTTTTACAAATAAAATATAAATCATCACTTCTGGGCCTCTATACATGTGTGTTGGTGAGTGTGTGTGCAGACCCTTGAGAGACACTTCCCTCTGCATCTATTCTGTTGTTTTGCTTTTCACGGGACGTTTTCAGGAGGGGCACTGTTGTGGCTCCCTGAGCCAATCACAGCGTACAGGTGAGTGTGGGAGTGGGTCAAATTAACTGGGCCCCATTCAGACCGGCGAACATGGCGAAAGAGCGACGCAGAGTAGGCCTTCTTTCTGTTGCACAGGTAGGTGCCTCAAACCTGTTAGGACAAGCTAACCGGCGGTTAGCATGCTAGCTCAAAGGTAACCGTGATGCTGTTGGTGTTAGCTCGGCAGGGTGGGTGTGTTCTCGCACGAGAGAGTGAGAGTGAGCTTCTGGTGACGAAGAGCCCAGGAGGAGGGGCCCAGTTTGACTGTGATGTTGACAAAATGCAGGAAAAAATCCTCCTGATTATACCTTTAACTTAGAGCAAGCACATACTGCCATGTTGACATGTTAACCTACCTCCTGAATTACATAGCAATGGGAGAGTTTACAGATACTTTGTACCACTGAAATTATGCAAGAAACAAAAAAGAAACCTACAGAATCAAACACTTAGAAACTTGAAAGCTCAAATGAAAGCTTGAGTGTGAATCAGGCCACAGATGGTTCTGTCTCTGGCATTTCAAAGTCCTAATTGGTCCAGTTTTGCAAGTCAGCGCTGACTTTGACAGTCACCAAAGCCCGGCTGATATGTCAGCCAGTATTATCAGGCTACAGCGACCTACCACAGAGATATCAGTGGAACACATGGTGCAGAAAACAATGATGTCATCATATAGTTTGTCCACAAGAGAGAGCTCTGGCTCCACAGCTTACAATCCTCTCAGCACTGTCTGCAGCACAGGTAGCAGAGCAAAAGCTATTGGTTGCCATAACGATTCCTCATTGAAGATATTTGCACAGTTGACTTGGTGTAACATCCACGTAGAACAGGTCTGTTTTCATTCCAGCTGCCACATCTGTAATCAGTGACTTCCCCCTCCGTCTGTATTTTAATCTGTCGCCTGAAACCGCCGAGCCGTCTCTTCTCAGGGGTTTCTGATGTGTCACAACTCGCTGCTGCATCATGCCACCAAACTGTCAGCCGGTTTTTACATTAAATCAAAATGCATATTCATGTCAGTGTTGGCAGCTCTGTAGCACATTAAAGAACACTGTGGCTTTATGTGATCATAGGCATAACATCCACTGACTCCCACGTGTCATCATCCTTCTCCTTCTTGCCATAAATCCCTGTTTATTAGCAGTGTTTCAGCGTGTCACACTTCACAAACCACATCACACACGTTTGTCTGACTGGAAACATGTGGAGGCTAAATTTACCGACCACATTCTCTCTCCTTTTTTCTCTGCAGAACATTGAAAACCTCTTCATCAACAGCAGCACTAATCGACACCCTCAGCCTTACAGTGTGTGTGTGTGTGCGTGTGTGTGCGGGGAGTAATTATGCAAATGTGAGGGTGCACATGCATGTTCATATTTACTTGTGTGCGTCTCTTGAGTGAGCTCTTCACACGCAGGAGGAGGCGGAGGAACAACGGGAGATGGGGAGAGAGTCGAGGACGTTAGATAAATCACAGAGAGGAGGAAAAGAGGGGCGGAGAGAGGAGAGACATGTGAGAGGGTGAGATGAGTGGGAGCGGAGAGAGAGAGGGAGGGAGGCCAGAGACAGAGGAGAGAGAAGCACACTGAGAGAGGTAGAGGAACAAGAGACAAGAGAAAGGCAGCAGGAAAGCTGACACCTCAACACTGCTGCAGTACATCCTGTACTCAGCACAACACTACAGAGAGATGAAAGCCAGAGAGGGCAGACAGTGACACACGGTGAAACAAACACAATGGAAGAGGCTGGAAAGATAATTTTAGAACAATCTTCCTGGATGTCAGAGATATTTGTGCTTCCTGATTTGTAGAGCATTGATATCGATTTTAATGGAAAGTCTATCAATGCAGGAACGTCCTCGCCATAATACAAAAGAAAAGTAACTTTTTCCCAACAAGGAACCCGAGATGCGGAGGGATTACATGTCGCGGCTCCCACAGGCCCCTGATTCATGGAGCATCAGTTGGTTTGAGGTCATTTGATTTGTTTACATAATGTGTTTGAATGACTCGACAGAAACAAGGCTCTCTGAGTGAACATGGGAGGAGGAGAAACACATGGTTAATTCACAATCCCATTAAGTCCCAATGAAGTTCGTTCGTTTAGCGTTCGTTACGTTTGGGCACCAAAACGACTTTGTTAGCTTTAGAAAAAAGAGTGTAAATAAATACTTACATGAATAAAGGTACGTGCGTTTGTAACATAGACTGTATAAAAAGATGGCCGACATTTTTCTAAAACATGGTTTCTGTCATTATAGTTAGTTCTTATCATGCTGATTTATGTCCAAGTGTTCATTTTTCTCACAAGTTTGTTTTAATTAGTTAGTTGATGCTGTCAAAATGATGATTGACAGCTCTGTTGACAAATCCGGCTCCTGCAGCCGATCAGTTCCGGATTAGCAGAGCTGAGGAGGAACGGCGAGAAGAGACGTAACTAAAACAATCACTACAGTCATTGAAGTTTCCATACCTGTGAGCGTTAACCTCAGACCAACACAAGAAGCTGTTCTGCTGTTAAACACGCCGGTGTGCGGGATCCTTGCTGTTTTGCGGTAAGTTAAGTGTGTGTTTTGGTTAGCGGAAGTGGCTACGGCGGCGCCACCCGCCGATCTCTACTGATCAGACTCTGGCTCCATATGACGTCACCGTCGCAAGATGGCAGCGCCTATCACAGGGGCTGTTTTGGCATCAATTTTGTACAATGGGAGCAGATGGAGACGCGTCGTCCATCTATATATACATTCATTGGTTTGTAATGACACATCTCTTCCATGATGACGTAATGAGACGAGTAAATAAGTCAACGTCGACTTTCTTCCTCATCTAAACCCCCTGACCGCCTCCGTAAGTGAACCTTACTGCTCTTTGAAGTATGAGACAAACCTTTCTGGGGACTTTGGTGTCATCACTGGCTTTTTATTTGGATTGTTTCTACAATGCAAACCTAATTTCAAAGCATCATATGCCACAACAACGTCCTGCAGTATTAAACAGATGAGACCATGCTGGTTTAGGTATATGCACCTCTAAAGAGGTCCTGTATTATTAATGTCTTCCTGTATTAAACTCTGCATGATGCAGGTGAATTTAAGAAGCAGTTTGGGTTCATTTACATTTTTTTTAATTGTCAACAATCTTATAAAAAGACCAACCTCCCGTTAGATACTTTCTGACCTCTCTAACAGTGGCTGACAGCTCCAAGCCCGTTAGCTTCTACTGCAAATGTGAAACACCTCCCAACACATCAGATGGGCTCAGTTATTTCAGCAAACTGAAGCTATATAAGACACAGACGACCTGGTTAAAAATAGAGACAAAGGCACCAATAGAAGGAGAGATAAAACGATGGTTTCAGGAGCAGTAGATAACAGGACAGTCGGAGGTATTAAAGCCGCTTTTCTTCCATCCTTCCCTGCAGAACAGCTGGAGGTCAGGGCCTCCGAGGGTTTGTTGTTCCTAACAGGCTGACATTGCCACAGTGCTAAAACCAAGGTCCACACAGGAGGCAAGGTCGAGACGGCTGTCACGAGGAAATGAGTCAACAGGACGACTCTTTGGAGGTAAAGAAACTGCAGCAGCAGAGCCTCACAGGGCATCAGGGTGCAGCAGAGCCTTCATGTGTGTCTTTAGACCTGCAGGCTGAACCAGGTAAAGAGCCGACAATGTCCTTACTGCACAGTCTGCAACATTAAACACAAACTAACTTAGTGAGACAGAAACAGCTTCCATATTCTGCAGCTCCTGTCACTCTTTGCTTCTTAGTATGGCCTCCAGATTTTCCTTAACCTCAGTCACAGTGAAAATAAGAGCGTGAAGATGTGAGTGATGTTTGGATCATCTCTACAAAATGAGTTTAAACATATTTGCATATTTAAAATGATGACATGACTCATTAGATGGATGTGGAGGTGGGCTCTTGATTGCAAAGGCAAATGTCAGCTTACATAATGCATTAGCTGTTTGCTTGTGTGTTTGTATAGTTAACAAACTAGATGAATATTTTTCAGCCTTCTGCTCTCAGGGTGTTTATCTTCCACTGAAATATGTCAGCCAAACAAACAGAAGCACTTTTTCAGGTCCAGCAGAATAAATGTCACTCAGCAGAAAGTCAGAAATGTCAAACTGCAATCTTCAGCTCTGCACTTTGGCCCGTTTCGCCTCCCACAGTTAACTTTTCCACTCATACATGTACTTAAACACACTTATCAAACACTTACAAGATAGTTTGTGTCGATACAAACTCTCATGGTCATGCATGTGTGAAAGAGTTGACTTCAATCCACAGTCCTCGTTCTTAGAACCAGCTGAAGATGAAGGCAACAGTGCTGAGTGAGCAACGTAAGTTAGCGTGTGTTAAGTGATAAAGACGTATTTTAATTTGCTCGTTTGTTGTCTAGTCAGTTCTCTTCTGTGTCTTGAGATCTCAGGGCCGCCATGCAAACAGAACATCAGATACTTTATCGGCTTCATCCATCCATCCATCTTCCTCCGCTTATCTGTGCTCAGGTCGCGGTGGCAGCAGGCTAAGCAGACGTCCCTCTCCCTAGCAACATTTTCCAGCTCCTTCTGAAGGATCCCGAGGCATTCCCAGGCCAGGTGGGATATACAATCCCTCCAGCAGGCTCTGGGTCTACCCGGGGTCTCCTCCACCCAGTTGGACATGCCCAGAAAACCTCTACAGGGAGGCGACCAGGAGGCATCACCCAGCTAACAGGGAACGCTCCCATAACACTGGCTAACATTACCTACAAGTTATAATTACGTTTATATGAAAACGTTTTAATCTAATATTCAAAGAACGTTTAAAGTATGTTTATTATTTCAAATAAAGTTCTTGAACATTTTAATGTCAACATTCTGCAGATCTTCAGGATGTTATTGAGGCCTGGGACAGGATGTTATAAAACATTTGCTCAGTGTGACATAAGAACAGAAGTAGAACATGCTGACTGCAACATGCTGAGGATCCTTTCAGGATGTTCGTACGGCCTGAACTATCAGAAGGTGATTTATAAAACGTTCCTGAAATGTGATCTGAACATTCTCACTGCAACTTTCTGAAGATGTTTTCAGAGAACGTCCTCCTGCTGTTAAAAGGAACATTCTGGGAACCAGATAAAAACACTGCACGTAACATTCTCAGAACGTTCTTAGAACAAAAAACGTCCAGCTGGGCAGATGCCCGATCTTCCTCAACTGGCTCCTTTCTGTGTCTGAGCTTTATCGGCCTTATCGGCAACAAACTTATTTAAAGTTTAGTATCAGACGAAGTCCAGGATGTTTGAGAACAAAGTCAAATCATAAATTACCAAAATACGTTGCCATTAAATGTAAAATGGTAGAAACAGACTTTAGGCTAAAAATAAGCTGGAGGATGCTTTTATGTGCGTTTATCTTGAGTTAACACAAACTGTTACGCAGCCTGTTCAGACAGCTGGTTTGTTTCACAGACATGTCCAAGACAAACTGAAAAGTTGAACCGCACACGGCTCCCTAAAATCCCAATCAGCAAACAGAAATTCTCCACATAAAGTTTGACAGACTTCTTCCTGCTCTCTTATTAAAGTTGCCTCTGACATAAACTACATGTTGTGTGAAACTTTACATCATCAGCGGCCGTCGCTGCAGCACGCTCTACACTTGAGTCCTGGATCCTCTCCTGGCTGACATTAATACATGTACTTCACGTGTTACACTTGCTATTTCAATGCTTTTGCAGCATTTCTTGAAAACAAACATTGACTCTGCTGTGTAAACAGAATGACACTGACTCTGATTCACTGGAATGACTAACACTTTAGGAAAACATACACATGTTCCAGGTTTGTCACAGCTTCAGGGCTGCCTGAGAAAAATACTTTTTACTAGATCAACGGATAAAAAGATGCAAACTGAAGGCCGGTCGGATCCACTTAAACTCCACTCTGACAATGACAGATTGGTGCTGCTGTTCCCATGGTGCCCGTCTGCAGAGCGGGTTATTACTTTCACTAATGCTGCATCTGCTCCAAGCAGGCAGAGCGGCAGCTTTAGGCTAAACTGAGACAATATTTACACAGAACAGACGAGCATGTGGCCTGATGACAATGACCAACTCCTTAATGAGGAACATCAAAGTTTGGATTAATGAGTGTTTGCTCAGTAATGTTAAGGGAAAGATTCACACAGGAAGTCCAAGTTGACACATTTAAAATATAAAGCTACATGTCTGTGAGATCGTCTCCTCCTAATCCTTCCTGAGATGATTAAATGAACATCATGCTGTGCTGACGAAGACGTCAAACCAGAGATGGAGACCAGAATGTTTACTGAGGGAATAAATCAGGACAGAAGTCGGCTCAGTGTCACGTAGACCTCTGTACAACTGCACCTTTTCATTTTGCAACCAGTGGAGTCGCCCCCTGCTGGACATCAGACAACATGCAGGGTAAAGACACCTCTACATTTGTATCAATTCTTATGGACTCCACATCTCTGAACTATCATGCAGGTGATGTCTAACATCTCAGTGGACATATGAGGAGCCTATCCCAGCTGTCATTGGGCGAGAGGCGGGGTTACACCTGGACAGGTCACCTGTCAATCACAGGGCTGACACATAGAGACAGGCAACCTTTCACGCTCACATTCACAAAGGGAATTTAAGAGTCACCAATGAACCTAACGAGCATGTCTTTGGACTGTGGGAGGACGTACCGGGAGGGAACCCACACATGCACGGGGAGAACATGCAGACCCCACACAGAAAGACCCACTACGTCTGAACCGGGATTCAAACCAGGACCCTTCTAGCTGTGAGCCAAATTTCTCTTTCATATAAATGTATCTCTCTGGCTGCCACCACAGTACATTTCCCCACAGCAGCAGTGGTACGAAAAGGAAAACAGGACATAGATGTGTCCGTTCTTCTGCTTTTGCTTTTGGTAAACATGATGGGATTCTTCTTGACTCGGCACGAATCAGCTCACACAGCATCCTCGATAAAATGGTCACAACAAGAGACTTCAGATGTGCAACAAAACAAGACTGAAGAACTGCCGCAGAGAAATACATTCTGGATGGCAGCTGTTGAAAATGTGAAGAGTCCGGACAAACATATCTTCAGACTAAACACTTTTTCAGACTTTCTCGCCATAGAAATCACTTTGAGGAGGTTATACAAGCTGGTGACCTGAAAGACGATACATTCACTTTGTCTGAATGAGCGACTCAAACATAATGACCTTTCCAACGGCAGCATTTCTTGACTTCTTGCAGTTGTAAATCTGTTGGCTACAAATGGCGCAGCAGCGTTCACACAAACAAGGCTGAGATGACTTTTTAAGGAGGAATGTGTTATCGCCTCAGAGAACGTTTCTCTCACCACACACTCGACAGCCACAAACATTTTAAACAGAGAACGGACAGGCTCAAAGAATTTCATTTTCTGTTTGTTCCGATCCAGAGAGTTTAGTGTCACATTGTCTAAATGCTGTTTCACAGGCTTTCCAGCCCAGCAGGAAAGGATTATGTGGGAAACAGGGAGATAAATACACACAGCAGTGTTTCACTTTCATCCACATAACGTTTTTTTTGTGAAGCGAGTGCCAGTCATCGCTCAGGGAGGACTGCCCCACCTCTGACTGTCTCACTGGCTTTGGCCCGTTTCTTTGGGTGTATCACAGTTTAAAATCTGTCTCTGAGACCTTACACCCTGCTGGCAACATTCACAGAGAAGCAGTATGATTGACACCTACAAAGAGAAGATCAGTTCCTCCTTCCAGTGACCCGAGCTAATACTTTTATCTGGTTTAGTGAATCCATACTGGCGTGCAGAACTTCCTGCAGGGGAAGGTGGAGGAAAGGGAAACTCAGGAAGTGTGTTAACAGAACTGTTACAGTGTGTCAGATGAACCTACGGACAAAGAGATGGATTTTATATGCATATAGGATCAACGGCTGTTCTTGTTCACTGGTAGTGCTTAGACATACAAAAAGTCATGGACTGAAATTTTTACACAACACAGATAATTATATATCCCGTCTGGCCTGGGAAATCCTCGGAATCTCCCAGGAGGAGCTGGAAAACGTTGCTGGGGAGAGGGACGCCTGGGTCACCTTGCTTAGCCTGCTGCCACCGCAACCCGGCCCCGGGTAAGTGGAGGATAATTGATGGATGGATGGAGATAATCATGAGCCAATTTGGATCCATCCATGTCAATATTCCAAGCCTGAGGGAAGTCTGGTGATGTAGTAGTGGAATGGCGATTGGGAAGGATGGGTCAAACAATGTAGGACTTTTACCCCAGAGACCGGGGTGCAAATCCTGTTTGAAACAAAGCATCAATGTTGAGTTAATATTTCAACCCACACCTTGAACTGTCGACAAACTAGTGCCAAAACCTGACCCAACAAAGCGGTTCAGGTAAACAACAGAAAGAGAAGACAGACCCTGAGACAAGCGTCAAACAGGCACAGCCTTGTTCGTCTGTTTGAGATGCCAAAGGTCGGCAGGTATCGGTATTTGATGACCTGGATTCAGAGCTTGATGGACAATCATTGGATTAGCCAAGAAAAACACTTGTAAGATATCAGACTTGTTGTATTAGGACACCTTGAGAAGATGAGGTCATGAGGGCCATGTCGGTCACCAGCAGGGCCCATTAACAGGGGCCTCGTCAGGAGAACAGTGTGCAGAATCCCAGCTAGCATTTAACTGGACATTTTGAGCACATAAACTTGTAATTTGACAAATTCATTTTCTGGTGACAGAAGGAGAGTTCATCACCCTTCTCTGGCTGCTGAAGAGAAGCAGAGGGAGGGACGCCTCCTTAGTTGAACCTTTTCAAGCACATCACCGGCTGCCAAGGGAGGGCGCAGCAATGGAGAAGAAACCTTTGTCAGACTCACCGACCATGAAGCTTCTGTATCTTCTTTGCTGCCAAATATAAACTATCACAAGGGACAACATAATGCTTGAAGGGCTGTCAGACGCCTCATCTCAGGATAAAAGCTCATCATAAATGTCTTAGAAGAAAGAAAGTCGAAAGGAGAAACAATCAAATCCCCTGAATATTTCTCCTTTCATTAAGAGATCTTTTGAGTGCACTTAAGATGTTGTCAGTTGTCAGTCCAACATTTCAGTTCAAATACTCAGCCTGGAAATATATTGGGAAGACAATCATACAAACATAGGCTCCAAAGAAGATTAACCCCACGGACGTGATGATCCTCTGACTTTTAATGCAAGAGCTCCGCCAAGTCAAAACTACCCAGAATAAAACATTACGTAGCAGAGCTAGAGGTTCAGTCTTTAATCTGGCTTTCACCCTGAAACTAAAGTACCATCACAAACATTATAATACTGACAGAATAACCATTTGTTAGATGTTTACAGCTTAGGCCGGAGATAAACTTGCTTTTAAACATTGCGTTCTCGTACACACCGTCTGTGTCATGAATGTAATTGTTCACATCCTTGTCTCTGCACTACACGTGCTACACGAGACCTCTAGAGGGCGCACCAGAGAGCTCAGGCTGTATGTAAGTACCGTATGTTCGGGATGTAAACAACAGACATGGAGACACTCGAGGAGGTTACTGTGATGTTCATTTTCAGCTTCTGTGTGTTCGGTGGACAGAACACACCATTGTTGTCCCTGCTGCTGTGTTGACCCTGTCACACCCCCTCTGCCTCTACACTGCCCCTACTGTTCATGTGTATATGGCATCTCGCGTATGCGTAGTGTTAATTTTTGAGGACGTGCACAGCCGACGCTCCAAACAGACGCAGGGAAGTTTTAAAGGAAGGGAGTTTTTATGATCCTTGAAATAATCCTCAAAGGTCATTTATCTACATTTGTTATTCTTCCTAGCTTAAGTTGCTGTAATGAGCTGCACCTGCAAAACTGACACAAGAGAGGGACCTAAATGGTCGTATGTTGAAGCGTAGGGCCTCTGACCAAGCTGCCGTAGCTGGAGGTGAGAGTGCAGAGCTACACCTGATGAGCTCAGTCGGTGTTTTAAAAGTACAACCGTTCAGAGATAAACACTTTTGATTTACTATAACAGCCTTTCCTCTGGTGTCAACCTCAGACGAGACTATTTTGTCCTCCAGTGGAAACAATTTTGATTTATTTTGATGTATTAAAGAGTTTATTTCACCGAAACGCTGCTCGTTGTCAAAGTTATTTCATCTGTTTGCGGCCAGATGTTTAGCAGTGATCGACTGAACTTAATGCTTCCTGAAGGCTGATAGCATAGCATTCGTAGGAGGTGTACGAACATGTCAGGAGGACTGCAGCCCAGTGGAGCACACGTTCATCCAGCAATCCACTGAGAAATATTGATCAGTCAATCCATCCGTCCAAATATTCACGTATCTATCTTTGTGTTCATCCATCCATTCATCCAGCTGAACGCCATCCCTCTCCACTCAGCCACAATACCCATTCATCCATCCATCATCTCAAATGCCTACATGTATATCCACCCACCCATCCAGTTGTCTGAGCACTAACAGCCAGCACTAAGCAGTGAGACCCAAAAGGAGATAAAGAAACTGGAAAGTGGTCTGAGACAGAGTGTTTGTTGGAAGGTTAGAGAGAGAGAGAGAGAGAGAGAGAGCGAGAGCGAGAGCGAGAGAGAGAGAGAGAGAGAGCGAGAGCGAGAGAAAGAGAGAGAGAGAGAGCGAGAGAGAGAGCGAGAGAGAGAGAGCGAGACAGAGAGCGAGAGAGAGAGAGAGAGCGAGATGAACAGAGGAGGATGTTTTGGTCTCAGACGGCGGAAAGTGTTTGCGTTGACCACTCATCAGTATTCTTGACTCCTCTCCTTCACCTCCTCTCTTTCTTCTTCTTCTCTGGTATTCTTGTCATGCCCACCACCCTGTCTAACCTCTGCTGTGCTAATGTTTCCAGAGGCACCAGTTCATACTGTACAGACTTTAGCAGGCTTTATCTCTCAACCCGAGACGCTGTCTGAAGGGCAGGACGTGAGAGAGTTCAACTCAGGTTTTCTTACAGAAATAATGAGAAAATACGGTGAGTTCAAAATGTTAAACACAGAACCTGAAACACTTTAACCGGCTGTGCCTGCATGTACCAGCATGCATTGTGCTTCAAGCAGCCTCAGCCTCTGCTTTGCTGCACTGCATTATTGTTCATTAAATATGGTTAAATATATATTTGTACATTATATACATATTCTTTTTTCTTCATCAGTGCAATAGTTTGGTTTTCTTTATTGTATCTTCACAGCCACAAAACATTCCTGCAGTCTCTTAGTCCCCTCTGCAGGTATTGCATAGGCCCAATGCAACGACACATCTTGAGTTATTCTCATATACATTTAAAATGGATTTCACATATATTTTTACATGCATAAGTAGGATTGACCGTGCATCAATGCATTTATAAATCCATAACAAGCCTCGCTGGTGGCTCATAAAGTTTGCCCCCTCCGCTGCTCCTTCATGTTTCATTAGCACCTTGGATTGATTGATTGCTAGAAGCAGAAACATCCATATATTAGGCTTTAACTGATTTCTATAACTGACTTCATTGTAACTTAAGCTGACACTGTAACTGTATATCATTTGACATCAGCCCAAGTTACAAAAATACATTTTGCACTTACTCGTTTTATAGACTTTCGCTTTACTGTGTCAGTAATGTGCATGTATGTACACGCAGCTCCTGTTAAGCTTTTGTTATGAAATATGAAGATGGAAGATGATCTGGAAACATTCTTATGGGGGGAGAGGAGGAGAACACAATGGTAGTTTGTTGTTTGACATTGAAACACTTTCATGTCGAAGGTTTCGCACTCACGCTAAATATGTTTTAAAATACTAACAGATGCATTAAAAACAATCCCCGTAAGATACGTCTCCTGAGCTCATGAACAGTGTTGCCTGTGAACTTGAAATCAGAATAAGGTTAGTCTGAGGTAGTACAGGTGATGCAGTTTACCTTAAACATGTTTTGGAGCAGATAATGAAGTTGGCGTGAGGTTGGGACGGGATCTGCCTCAGCTGGGTGTTTGAAGTGGTCTGAGGTGAGCCGGAGGGTTTGTGGCACAGACAGACTCACACATGATTCTGTTTGTTTCTGCCGGTTTGGAATGAGGCAGCGGGTAGTCGAGGGCAAACCCTGCTAACCTTAGTCTACCAACCACTTGGACGTTTTAAACTTAAACAGCAGAGCGAATAGTTACACACTGATGTTTCCTTCCAAAATCCCAAATACAAAACACACACAGAAGTTTTTTATCTTTTAAGTTGTGAATTAACTCGGCAGCGTCCGGGCCACTGTGAACAGCTGGTTGTGTTTAACTGGGAGGACTGGCAAAATCATCTCCCAAAAAATCTGACGGTGATTACTGAAAGGTCAAACTCAAGCTTTAACATGGGAGTCTACAAAGATGGAGCGACACGAGTTGGTTAAGTAAACTTCTTATTTACAGTCTATGGGGAAAAAGTGAAAACAAATCTTACTTCACTTAAATGACCTCTTAATGTGCAGTGCTGCATTATTGCACATAATGCAGGGCAGTAAAATGTATTGTTTCTGTCACTGACAGCTTCTGCACTCACACAAAACAGATGCTGTTGTTCAGGAATAAATGGAAATACAATTTATCAAGTAAATCGTATCTTGTGAACGCCTCTCATGACAACCTCTTACACATCAGATTGATGTCAAATTTACCACAACAAGATGTTGGAGTGCAGATAGATGACATCACTGGGTTGCAGATGAAACATGAGCATCAATAGAAGCACCCGTTCTTTTGTTTTATATGCTTTATTTGAGCATTATGATCGTTTATATTCATGCAAAAGCCTCGACTCTGATTCAGAATTAGGTTGACGTTGAGATTCATCACTGGTAATTACCACTCAGCACTGTGTCTCCGTTGAACAGTCGTCTTTTATCTCTCTCTGACTGATTAGAGGGATCAGCACTGTTATTCATTTCTTTTCAAAGCACTCCACCATAAACACAGCAGCTCTATAGGATCATTAACATACACGAGTTACTGCTGGAGTCACCAGAAAACATGGAGAAACATCTCAAATCATTTTTATCTGTGCATCAACACTAACAGTGATTCATCGTAATGTTTGATCCATTTCTGTCTCCAGCTGTGAGGCGTCATGTGTTGTTTTGTCCTGGATGTGATGACCATTAATCGGACCCTTTTAACACATATTCTTAAAGACTAAAAAAAGGTACAAAAAGTTTTGCAATCCTTCCAGCAGCTGCTAAACCTGTTCTAATGTCTGAAAACGTCTCTTTGGGCAAAGATCAGAATAAGAATACTAATTGTTGTGCCTTACAAATATATTGTGTTTATTCTGAACAAAGCATTTAAACATCAAAGTCACACAAAGACCCCAAAAGCAAACCAATGGAGACAGCAGTAGACCAGCAACTCCCTGGTCTAAGAGGTTAAATGACTGTTTTTGTGAATGGAGTTTGGTGGGAGCGATGTAGCGTCTGTTTCTGGTTCAAAACAATAGTCCTCCTCTCCAAGATAAAGGTGTATCTCTGCAGGGATCCTTTCTGCAATGTAAATAGTTTGTCGGCAGTATGGAGTCATGTGCACTGATCTGGATGTATTCTCAGTTGGTGTTGAAGGTGTTGAAGGTGATGCGAGGTCTCAGAATGTGGAGTTTTCAAATTCGAGGTCTGTTTAGGTGAAAAATCTGAACAACAACAACATTCCTCTCCCTCTGGCTCAGCAGTTTCCCCCTCACTGATCCCTCCCTGCTCTCCTCCTCCTCCTCCTCCTCCTCCTCCTCCTCCTCAGTCATACTTTTATCATTTCAATTTGTTTCTACTTTTTTTTCTTGCATTTCTACTTCAGCTGCTCTCACCTGAACATGTCTGCTTCTTCACTGAAGCAGGAAACAGCCTGCATGTGTGTTTGTGCGTGTGTGTTTGTTT